>NC_137805.1:32919455-33006955 GCF_963383645.1 Muscardinus avellanarius
AGAGCCCGAGTGTTCACGAGCAGCAGAATAGCTGAGTGAACTGGGGTGGGGTCAGTCTTTGGTATACTATGCAGTCAGGAAAAAAGTATTGATCATTACATCTATTTTGAATCCATAAAGCATATTGTAGTAAATGCATGTAGCATGGTAGCTTTTGTGTCTCAAGGGTTTTCCCCCCAGCAATATAGTAATTTCTATAGTAAATATACATTGGGAGATATACATCCATAAATACACATGCATTAAATTATAGGCATGTATATTTAAGCATAGAAAAAGGCCTTAAACCGCACGTGGTCACTCTAAGGAAGGGCGAAGACAAGATTGGCTGGATGTGGTAAAGGGATGTTTGGTGTGATTCCCAAGTTTTTTTTTTTTGTTTGTTTGTTTGTTTGTTTTTGTTTTTGGGGAGGGTACTGGGGATGGAACCCAGGGCATTCTACTTCTGAGCTACACCCACAGACCTATTTTATTCTCTTATTTTGAAAAAGGGTCTCAGTGAGTTGCAAAGGGCCTCACTAAGTAGCTGAGGCTGTCCTCGAACCCTGATCCTCCCGTCTCAGCCTCCCAAATACTGGGGTTACAGGCGTGCACCACCATGCCTGGCAGTAGCACCCACTTTTTAGAGTTGCAGGGGTTGAATGGGGCTGGCGCAGGTGAGTGCTGGGGGCTGGCTGGGAAGGGGATGGAGAGGGAGGAGCTGGGTCTAGGTTCACAGTGCCTGCGTTGAGCAGCACCTGGCCCAGGCACTAAGTAAGTGCTCACGAAAGCCCAGGGTGAAGGGGAGCGGCCGCACCCGTCTGAGGGATGGCTGCCCCTCGGCTCCTATCTGTGGCAGCCGGGCGGGAGGGCGGACACAGGGCTGTAGGAGCAGAAACCAGAAATCCAGAATTTGGGGGAACTGTCTCAATTTTTCCAAGCTCATCATTTTTTTTCTTAAGACACTACCAAGGCTGCGTGAAGCTATGCCAGAGGGCGACGTGGCCGTAGGTTGCCAGTTTGCAACCGTGGTTTTCTTTTATTTACTCATTCATTTATTTTTATTTTTGTGGCCGGAACCCAGGGGCGTTCTACCCTCTGAGCTACTCCCCTGACCCTATTGTACTGTTTTGTTTTTGAAACAGGGTCTCACTAGGTGGCTGGGGGTCTCGTTAAGTTGGATGGTCTCGAACCTGCGATCCTCCTGTCTCAGCCTCCGAGCATTGGAATTGGAGATGTGTGCACCCCTCCTAGCTGCAGCCATGGCTCGGATTCACTGTGTTTATTAGAGTCAGGGGAGAGTAACGACGGAATAAGGCTAATCAGTGATTCTGTCCCCAAGGAAGGCATTACAGAGTGGGTTTTTTTTTTTTTTTTTCTTCCAATACTGGGGATGGAAGCCAGGGGCATTGTACCTTCAAGCCACACTCCAGCCCTATTTTTTTTTTTTATTATTCTTTATTTTGAAACAGGGTCTCAGTTGCAAAGGGCCTCACTAAGTAGCTGAGGCTGTCCTCGAACCCGGATCCTCCTGTCTCCGCCTCCCCAGTGCTGGGATGACCAGCGCGCGCCACCGCGCCGGCTTCAGAGTGGGCTTTTTAAATGCTCCCATTTGACAGGCGAGAACAGTGAGGTTCAGAAAGCTTATGCCGGCTGTGGTGGTACACACTTGTAATCCCAGTCCTTGGGAGGCTGAGCCAGGAGGATTGTAGGTTCGAGGACAGCCTCAGCTCCTTAGGGAGGCCCTCCAAAGCTTAGTGAGATCTTGTTTTAAAATAAAGAATACAGCCCGGGCGTGGTGGCGCACGCTTGTAATCCCCGCGCTTGGGAGGCGGAGACAGGAGGATCACGCAGGTTCGAAGCCAGCCGCGCTGGCGTAAGAGACCCTGTTTCAAAAATATAAAATAGGTCTGGGAGTGTAGCCCGGAGGAAGAAGGGCTTCCAGGAACCCCAGTACCACCAAAAAAAAAAAAAAAAAAAAAAAAAAAAAAAAAAAAAAAAAAAAAAAAAGAATACAGCCAGGCGTGGTGGCACACGCTTGTAATCCCAGCATTGGGGAGGCTGAGACAGGAGGATCCGGGTCCGTGGACAGCCTCAGCTACTTAGTGAGGCTCTCAGCAACTTAGTGAGACCCTGTTTCCAAAAATAGGTCTGGGAGTGTAGCCTGGAGGTAGAAAGCCTCTGGGTTCTACCCCCAGTACCACCAAAAGAAAGAAAGGAAGAAAGAAAGAAAAGAAAGAAAGAAAGAAAGAAAGAAAGAAAGAAAGAATACAAAATAGGGCTGGAGGTATAGCTCAGAGGTTAATGACCCTGGATTCAATCTCCAGTGCCAAAAAGAAAAAAAAAAAAAGGTTAAACCATTTGCACTGGTTTCCCATCTGGATCTTCCTCCCTGTGAAGCCCGAGACCTTTCCTGACCCTGCTGGCTCCGAAATGAAGCCAGTCCTCAGGTGACTTGTGTCTTCCAGAAAGCAAAGCATGCCTGGCCTTGAACAGGGCTCACTCTTTGTTCTCAAACGCTCTAAGCACCCGGGCGGCTTGCACAGACGCTCCAAGCCAGGAGAGCCTGTCGTCGGCCCACAGTCGTGGCGCGGGAGCCCAGGCGTCCCGGCGGGGCTGACGGCAGGGTTGTTCCATTGTCTTAGTGACAGCGATCACTGCCTGTGAGAGCCCGGCTCCGTGGAGAAGCAAATTCCTTGTGACGTCACGTTGCACTAGACACCCGTCCTCGGGTTTTCCAGTACAGTTCCGTAGCACTGGTGCCCACGAGCTGTCGTCAAACCCGGACGGCGAAAGCGAACGTGCCGGGGGAGGGGGGCTCGGGACACCAGCAGCAACTCCCAAAGCAGCCCGGCGGAGCAAAGGGTTAAGCCCGATGATGCGGGCGCATAATATCTAACTGCGCCCCACCAGGAAGGCGGACAGATCCGACCTGGCAAACAATGGCTGGGATTGTTCTAGCAAAAACTAGTCTGGTGGCATTACTGGCCAATAACTTTTTAGATAGCTCTAACTCTCCTCTGCGTACTTGACTCCAGTCCGACCCGAAAGCAAAAGGAGGAAAAGTTCTCGTCCTAAAACGTCAAACCCCTGCAAATGAGACCTGGGCTGGGACCGGGACTTGCAGAACAGCCCGGGAGGCAGACGCCGCCGGGGGCCGAGACCCAGACCCCGCGGGCCTGCTCAGGGCGGGGCCTGGCCCTGGCCTGCAAGTACCTCTGCTGGGCGGTAGCGGCGTTTCTCTGGCTGGGCACACCTGGGCATACTTGTCCCTTGATCGATGGGGCAGGATTGTTAGCGACACGCACCCGGGCGTCGTCCCGGGGCGGCAGTGCAAGCGGCAGCAGGAGCGCTGGTCGTGGGAAGGTGCGTGGGCCCCTCGTCACGCTCTCGGGGTGACCGAGGCCCCCGCGGCCACCTACCTGCTCTGTCACTGAGGGCCCCGCCGGCGTCGCCCTGGCGGCTCGGCTGGCGTTTTTCCAGGCGGTTTCTGTCCGCGGTGTGGCTGGGCGAGATCACGAGTTCTAGCATTTCCTTATACCTGCGCGGAGACAAAGGGAAGTCTAATGTATTCCTTCGTTATGCTTGCCGATGATTCCCGTCCCTTTCCCTACGATTATAAGTACTAAAGCCGAAGGCCTCAACCCGGCTTTCTGAAGTGCGCTACATAGTAAAAATTCACTCAACTCTTCATCAAAGGGAGATGAGGCCGGAACTGGCTGCCCCGGAGAGGACACCCCCCCCGATTCCAATGCCCCCTCCTGCCTGTGGTACTTTGCCATCAGAAAAATCATACTTTTGGTCTCTTTGCCACATCATCATCTGATGAACTGCGGGGGACTCGGGAGACTTGGAGACAGGCAGGAGAGAACATGGGGGATTTGGAATCTGGGAGACCAGAGGCTGGGAGTATGAGGTTGACTGTGGTCAGGACAGAAAGACGGATGTGGCATCACTCGCACAGGTGCAGAACGGCTCAGGGGGCGGCGCCGGGCAGGCTGCACGAGAGCCGGCAGGAGCGGACACCACAGCCCAGCAGCCTGGTCCCCGAGCGAGAGCGCCGGCCCCCGGTTAGTAGATTTGGGTAACGTGGTGCTGCGGCCAGAGGCACAGGGACAGATTTCCTTGCGTCTCTCATTTTGTAGGGAAATGTTTTTAACCCTTGCACCATGTGGGATGTCCACAGGCCCCTCCACCCACCGTGGTCAGGAGGAGGGCTTCCTCCTGAGTGCGCGTGGCGTGGCCGTTTTCTAAGGCCTCGACTGCATCTGATAACACGTGGCACCGAGTCAAGGTGTCTTAGGAGGAGGGCGGTGTTTGTTGAGAGCAGGAGCGCATCACGGGGTCATCTCTGGTACATCAGTTACCACCGCATTAGAGGACACAGGGCGCCAGGCCCATCATGAAAGGGTCCTGGATTTGATTCCCTGGTTTTGATATTTGAGCTGGTTATATTAGCTTCACTGTGAATGAAAGCTTTTCTCATCTAGAAAATGGGGACTATCACAGTACCTCCCTGACACGGCCATTGCGGAGACGAGAGATAAGCATCTCCAGAGAGAACAGGAGGCCGCGACTTCAGAGCCCAGCCACGCTCCAGGAAGGAAGGCAATGCAGCCGTGAAGAGACGGAACCACGCGTCCCACCCGCGCCCGGACAGACGGCCAGATTCGAGCCAAGGGCGGACAAAGGGTGGGGAGCCATTTCTTTGAAGTTCACAACATACCAGTCAATAGCACATATTCTTGAAGGACACAGATGCATGTGATTAAATAAAAAACAATAGTTATGTAAAGGAAATACAAACATCGATTTTGGAAGAACGGGTGGGGGAGGCGATTCGGGCGATGGTCCCCGCGGGGTCTTCAACCGGGTTTGTTAAGTTTTAATTCTAGGGTTGTGCAAAAGATTTGGATAGAGAATGTCCTGCCAGACCTCATGGTGGAGAGTAGGCAGCCATGTTGGAGGCGGGACTTGGTGGCCAAGGAGAGGCCCCTGGGGGCGTGGCTCCGGGGGTTATATATCCTCCCCCTTCCCTGTCCTCTCTCTCTTGCTTCAGCCTCCATGATATGAGAGCAGAGCTTTACTCTCTCACTCTGTTTCTCCTGCAGACCCAGCCTGACATGGACTGAACCCCGAAATCTCCAGAACTGTGAGCAAATACATCTGCCTTCCTCTAAGTTCTGCGGTCAGTTGTTTTTGGATTACAGCATTGGAAACGCTGACCACGACGGGTTGGCATGAATTGTGGCCACAGCCCAAACCCAGCCTGTCACCTGTTTTTGTGCAACATGTGAGCTAAGAATGGGTTTCCCTTTTTCTTTTCTTTTTTTTGTGGTGCTAGGATTGGAACCCAGGGCCATTCTCCCTCCGAGCTATACCCCCCAGCCCTATTATTTTATTCTTTATTTTGAAACAGGGTCTCACTGAGTTGCAGAGGGCCTCACTAAGTTGTGGAGGCTGTTTGTGAACCGCGATCCTCCTGTCTCAGCCTCCCGAATGCTGAGATTACAAGCATGAGCCACCACCCCCGGCTCGGGTTTTACATTTTTTTTTTAAAAGAAGGATACCAGCTAGGTGTGGTGGCACATGTCTATAACCCCAGTACTTAGGAGTCTGAGATAGGAGGGTCGCAGGTTCAAAGCCAGCCTCCATATCTTAGTGAGACTCTGCTTCAAAATTAAAAATAAAATAAAGTAGGACAGAAGGTGTAGCTCAGAGGTTGAATGTCCCTGAGCTCAATCCCCAGCACAACAGAGAGAGAGAGAGAGAGAGAGAGAGAGAGAGAGAGATTGATTAAGACAAGAATCGGAAGTACTTTCTATATACACTCTTTTATCTGATGAGTTAATTCCACACAAATCAACTTCCAGTGCTCAGAATTTTATATTAGCTTAAGCGTGTTGGCTCTAATGTTGCTGCGCACATGTGGTCTGGTGCTATCCCCAAATGCCATGAGCACTTCACACTGGTGTCCCGTTCTCTTCATACGCCAAAGCTTATTGTCTGGCGCTTGGCAAAATGGTGGATCCGGAACCTGCTGTCTGACCCTAGATGCCAGACATATGCATTTTGTCCAGACTCGTTTCTTTCACTCTTTTGAGTGTATACAAATACTTTAAAGTTAAAAAATAAGCCGGGTGTGGTGGCGCACGCTTGTCATCCCAGCATTCGGGAGGCTGAGACCGGAGGATCGCGGTTCCCGGACAGCCTCGCTACTTATTGAGGCCCTCTGCAAGTCAGTGAGACCCGTTTCAAAATAAAGAATAAAGTTAAGAAATAAACAACGATGTCAAGTCAGCACTGGTCCCCAAACATCCAGAAGCTATGACTGTGGGTATCGGCAGCAGCAAACTGTGAGCCAAAGGACCAATTTAATTAAAAACAAAACGAACCCCTTTCTTTATACTTTCCTTTATACTTTCAAGTATAAAACTACTTGCAGAGTTGTTACCAATATTTTATTTTTTTGTGGTACTGGGGACTAAACCTAGAGGTGTTCTACCTCTATATCATATTTTATTTTGTCTCATATTTTATTTTGAAACAAGTCATCACTAGGTTGCTGAGAGTTTCACCACGCTGCTGAGGCTGTCCTTGAACCTGCGTGCACCACCTGCCAATATTTTAAACGGAGGCGATTCCACATGAAAATCGAGATTCCCCACTTATGTCAATGGAAGAACATCTCCACGATCCTGCTTGGCTGTGGCACCTAGAGCTGTTTGAACAGCAGCTGCCCTGTTGCGGTTTGGTGTGTGTGTGTGTGTGTGTGTGTGTGTGTGTGTGTGTGTGTGTGTGTGTTTCTGGGGATTGAACCCGGGGCATTCTACCTCTGAGCTACAACCCCAGCCCTATTTTATTTTGACAGAGGGTCTTGCCAAGTTGCTGAGGCTGGCCACGAACCTGCGACCCTCTTGTCTCAGCCCCCCAAGTGCTAGGCTTACCAGCGCCTGCCACCACGCCTGACTCTGTGAGTTTTAACTCCGGGACAGAGTTGAGGCTATTGATGTTTTTGGCGTCTTTTCTTGACCTCTCGCCTGAGACCAAGGTCAAATCAACATGGAAGCCGTCTCCGTGTCCCCACAGCACCTGGCGTAGAATCACCTCCCTTCTGTCAGTTGCCATCTGCTGGGGGACGGGAGGAAGGGGGGGCCAGAGGGACAAGAGGGCAGGGAGTCTGCACTTCCAGTAGGATTTAAAATTTCCATTTATCTTCACTTTCCACCCGACCTTAGGCAGTGACTCTCTGCGTTAAATATATAAATGTCTCCTTTCAACCGATACTGAGTTGTTTGTGGGTGATATGTTTTGATTTACATGTTTATTAGGCTCTCTTCAGCATGCACCATAGTTTAAATACACACACACAGACACACACATATATACACACAAATTATACGCACATATATATTGTATATGCATATACATACATATATATATATATATATTTTTTTTTGCTTGTAGCTGTAATTCCATACTTTGTGCCCACAGGTGGCCTATAAATCCCAGTTGCTGTAAATAATACTGCAGTGAATAACTTCATTATAAATATTGGTGTGATCCGGGTGTGGTGATGCATGCCTGTGAGTTCAGTACCTGGGAGGCTAAGAGAGGAGGACTGGGGATTGAGGCCGGCCTCAGCAACCTAGCAAGACCCTGTTTTGAAACAAAAAAATAAAATTAGGCTGGGGGGGTGTAGCTCACAGATAGAATATCCCTGGGCTCAACCCCCAGTAACACTCACACACACACACACACACACACACACACACACACACACACACACGATTGCAAATGAACAAACAGCTCCAGGCTCAGTTTGCAGTTAGAAAAACCTTTCCAAAAATTCTATTCATCGCTCCCATTTTCCGAGCACCCATGACATGCCTGGTGATCTTCCTGGTCCCTTTAGTATCATCTCCTGGAATTCTCTCAGCCACCCTGCGAGACCAAACGCTCTGCCGGGCATCTCCCAACAGGCTGGCTGAGCACAGCTGGGGCTGAGCTAAGGGCAGCATCCCTCCTGGTTGGCGAAGCTATCCTGTGCGCCCATCCTGTGCACCCATCCTGTGTGGCCATGAGCATCTAAATAGGAGCTTTTTACAGTTCAGCTCCCGGGGGCCTTGTGTTTTACCAGCCGTGCTGCAGCAGAAGAGGGAAGCTGACCCCTGGGGTGTTCAGGGGCCTTCAGAGCTCTTCACCTGGTCCCGATCGTCCTTACAGAACGCAGAGGTAAAAGTAGCTGACACTCAAGGGCATGTGCTCTGGGGCCACGAGCCCTGAGCCGGCACTGGTCTGTTCACCTCACGCAGTAGTTAGCAACCAGGAGACCCAG
Source organism: Muscardinus avellanarius (assembly GCF_963383645.1). Taxonomy (NCBI): domain Eukaryota; kingdom Metazoa; phylum Chordata; class Mammalia; order Rodentia; family Gliridae; genus Muscardinus; species Muscardinus avellanarius. The sequence continues at coordinate 32,927,773 of NC_137805.1, forward strand.
GTTCCGAGTGACCTGGCTACTTAGCGTTAGAACCCAGATTCACAGTTGGGGTCTGTGCTCCTATGCAGAGCTTGCAAGTAAAACCGCATCAAGCTTTGTGCCCAGGACCTGTGCGGCTGTAAAGTTCACCATATGCCCGGTCACGGCACCATAGATCGGTTGTCTATGGCAGTGGTTGAAATATTCATCTTTCTTTCTCTTTCTTTCTTTCTTTCTTTCTTTCTTTCTTTTTTTTGTGGAACTGGGGATGGAACCCAGGGGCATTCTACCTCCGAACAACACCCCCAGCCCTATTTTTTATTCTTTATTTTGGAACAGGGTCTCACTGAGTTGCAAAGGGCCTCACTAAGTAGTAGCTGAGGCTGTGCGAGAACCGCGATCCCCCTGTCTCAGCCTCCCAGGTGCTGGGATTACAAGCGTGCGCCACCGCGCCAGGCTCCGGCCACCACGCCAGGCTCCGGCCACCACGCCAGGCTCCGGCTACCACCTCTCATTGGTGGAATGATCTGGGGCAAGTTATGTAAGTTCTCTGAGCCTCAGCTGTAAGGATGGAGAAGGCAATGGCGCCCTCTGGGCAGGTTGTCCTGAGGGGTAAAGAGAGCGCCTGCTATCCGCTGGGTTTGCCTGAAAGGCGCTCAATCCAGGTGGCCGGACAGAAGGGACGGAAGCCACTGGTCCCTACTGTGGTCTGAGGGCAGAGCTGACCTCTCGCAACCTAATAACAACAAAATAAGTTTGTTGCGTGTTGCATCTTTACAAAACCTGGCTACCTGGGGGAAGGGACGCTCCTCCCCACAATGGTGTGGAATCGGAGATCAGCTTCCTCTCTTCACAGGGGAAGGAGGAGAGAGGATCCATGGCCTCCTTCTCTTTCACCAAGGAGAGGAAACAGGGTCACGGGGCTCATTACAAAATAAAATTTAAAACAAAGTTTTGTTTTGTGTTGCATTTTTACAAAATGCAACCTCCTGGCTACCTCCGTTGCTTCTGAACAGAGCAGGAGAGAGAGGGCTTCGCGGGCCACCCCTGCCCTTCTCCTGGGCCTGTGGCGGCCGCGGCAGCTCCTAGGCAGCGCGAGGGCCATTTGTTAGCGCTGTCACCGCCCTGGCACCCAGGGACCGAGCAGCTTGGGGAGACGAGAGATGACAGCTCGAGGGCGGGGCCGGCGGCTTCAAAGGCTGGCAGGGCGGGAGGCGACTGAGGCCCTGGTGGGGGGGCGCTCACCTTCCCGCACCCCCTGTGCACCCCAGCTACCTTGGCTGAGCCCTGGCCCTGGCCCGCTAGATAGAGAAGGCAGATGGCCGCCTAAGAGGATCCCAGCATCCTGGGGAGGCCTGGGAAGCGAAGCCTGCCGACAGCAACCGCGGGCTTCTGCAGCTGTGGCCACGTCTGGACACGGCTGGCTGCCTCTGACGCCCCCACTCGATGTCCATTCCGAAGACATCTGCACATCGCTGGCCTGCGGGGGCCCAGTGCTGACCACCTGAAGGTGATCTCAAACATTTGGAAATCACTTCTTAAATTTCAGGTAAGATCAAAATCCTCTCCCTCGAGACGAACCCATCATGAAGGGGAGGGTCGGCTCTGCAGGCCTCTTTCCTTTTTCAGAAACATACACAGATCTGCACATAATCCACAAAAATATATGCTACGTGTGTGTGTGTGTGTGTGTGTGTGTGAGTGTGTGTGTGTGTGTGTGTGTGTGTGTGTGTGTGTGTGTGTGGTACTGGGGATGGAACCCAGGGGCATTCTATCTCTGAGTTATACCTCCAGCCCAATTTTATTCTTTTATTTTAAAACAAGTTCTCACTAAACTATAGAGGACCTCACTAAATTGCTGAGACTGGCCATGAACCTGTGATTCTCCTGTCTCAGCCTCCTAAATCCTGGGATTACAAGCATGTGCCATCACGCCCAGATCATTTTTGTTTTTTTTTGCGAGTCTGGGGATGGAACCCAGGGGTATTCGACCTTCTAGTTATACCCTCTGCCCTATTTTTTTATTATTTATTTTGAAACAGGGTCTCACTGAGTTGCAGAGGGCCTCACTAAGTAGCTGAGGCTGTCCGCAAACTGCGATCCTCCGGTCTCAGCTTCCCAAATGCTGGGATTACAAGTGTGCACCACCACGCCCGGCTTCAGATCTTTTTTTTTTTTTTTTTTTTTTTGTGGTACTGGGGTTTCTGGAAGCCCTTCTACCTCTGGGATACACTCCCAGACCTATTTTATATTTTTATTTGGAAACAGGGTCTCTTAAGCCAGCGAGGGTGGCTTTGAACCTGCGTGATCCTCCTGTCTCTGCCTCCCAAGCGTGGGGATTATAAGCGTGCGCCACCACGCCCGGCTTCAGATCATTTATTTATTTTTTAGTTTTTTTATTTTTATTTTTTGGTACTGGGGTTCCTGGAAGCCCTTCTACCTCCGGGCTACACTCCCAGACCTATTTTTTTTTTATATTTTTTAGGTGAAAACAGGGTCTCTTAATCCAGCGAGGCTGGCTACGAACCAGCGCGATCCTCCTGTCTCCGCCTCCCAAGCGCGGGGATGACAAGCGTGCGCCACCGCGCCCGGCCAGATCATTTTTTTAAACAGATGTTTTGTGAATGTTTTTTTATTCGTGTTAGTGACCTGCACATTTTGTTCTAGAGCTTTTTTTCACTCTAATTATAAATACCTTGGTGTTCATTTCATGCCACAACAGAGAAATGTTTTCTTTTTAATTGATGCACATTGTTCCCAGATCTATCTATCTTCTTTCTTTCTTTCTTTCTTTCTTTCTTTCTTTCTTTCTTTCTTAGTACTGGGGGTAGAACCCAGGGGCATTTTACTTCTGAGCTACACCTCCGAACCTATTTTATATTTGAAAACAGGGTCTCACTATGTTGCCGAGAGCCTCACTACGCTGCTGAGGCTGGCTTCGAACCTGAGATCCTTCTGTCTCAGCCTCCTGAGTACTGGGATTACAAGCGTGTACCACCATGCCTGGCTAGAGAGACTATTTAAAATAATAAATAAATAAATAAATAAATAAATAAATAAATAAAATACAAAGGTCTGGGGTGTACCTTGAGGTAGAATGCCCCTGGGTTAAATCCAAAACTCTCACTCTCTTAGGGAAACACAAGCGTGTGTGTGTGTGTGTGTGTGTGTGTGTGTGTGTGTGTGTGTGTTACTGGGGATTAAACATAGGAGCATTCTATCTCTGAGCCTCATCCCTGGTGCTATGCTATTTTTTACTCTGAAACAGCCTGTCACTAAATTAAGGAAGGCTGCACTAAGTCGCTGTGATTGGCCTCAACCTGCGATCCTCAGATCTCAGCCTCCCAACTGCTGGGATTGCAGGCGTGCGCCACCGCACCCGCGGTAAGCAATTATCCTAATATTCCCCTGCTGCCCTCCACGCCTTAGCATGGAGTCTCGTGTCAATGAGGAGGACAGGCCGGGCCCTACGTCTTGGTCCTACGTCAGCCCTGTCACTTTATGATAAATTCTCCCGCTATAAACTTGGGGCGGCAAAAGCAGCCAATGGAGAGCCTCCTACTGTGCCTGCCTCATTCTCAGTAGTATGTAAGACCATGGCCCATTGGTTGGCTTATGTTGCTGTCCAGGATTCTTTTTGGGTTTTGTTTTGTTTAGGGGCGTCCTACTTCCAAGCTCCACCCCAGTCCTAGTTTTTGTTTAGTTTTATTTCGAAACAGGGTCTCATGAAGTTACTGAGGCTGGTCTGGAATCTGCAATCTTCCTGTCTCAGCCTCCCAAATACTGGGATTATAGACATGTACCACCGAGCCTTGCTATCCAGGTTTAAGTATGTATGTATGCATGTATGTATGTATGTATGTATGTATGTGTATGTATGTATATATGTATGCATATATATTACTTTTTATTTTGAGGCTGTGGATTTGCAAGAATTAAAAAAAAAAGAAAAGAAAGAAAAGAAAAAGTTCAGAGAAGTATTTCCCTGAGAATCCGCCAGTGATTTCGTCTCACATGGATAGAGGACGCTGCCACCAGTGCGGGGCGTGCGCGGCTCCGTCATTTCATCACGAGTCTCCATGAGGGTGATGGGGTCACCACTGCGCCGCCATCACGGAGAGAGCGTTCCATCCCACAAAGCCCTCCTTCCCGCACATCTCCTTGTCTACCACGGTGCCCTCAGCAACCACGAATCGGTTCCCATCTCTAAAATGTCACTGTGAAGGCCGGGCATGGCGGCGCAGCTTGTCATCCCCAAGTTTGGGAGGCGGAGACAGGAAGATCACGCTGGTTCGGAGCCAGCCTCGCTGGCTTAAGAGACTCTGTTTCCACATAAAAATGTTAAAAAATAGGTCTGGGAGTGTAGCCCGCGGGAGTGTATCCCGGAGGTAGAAGGGCTTCCAGGAACCCCAGTACCACCAAAAAATAAAAAATAATAAAATAAATAAATAAATAAATAAAAATAAAATGTCACTGTGAGGATGTTACATAAACAGATTCACGCAGCCTGTGACTTTTTTTAGAAGAGGAAGAAGAAGGAGGAGGAGGGGGAGGAGGAAAGGAGGAGGAGGAGGGGGAGGAGGAGGAGGAGGAGGAGGGGGAGGAGGCGGAAGATGGGAGGAGCCGCACACACTGCGAGGCCAGGGTCCTGCATTTCATGGCACACGCTCCTCTGCACTCTGGGTCCACCAGGGCGACCATGGAGGAGGAAGCACCCAGTGTGTGGCGAGGGGTAAGATAGGACCACACATGCTCTGCTGACTCCAGGTTGGGTTCAGTGGGGCCCTGGAGCGAAATGCAGAACTTTATAGAATGTCTCTCATGCACAGCTATAAAAAGAAGAAGAAAAAATTCCAAACCCACAGCCCAACCCACAACCAGCAAAATAAAGCACCGAGCAAAGTCCCAGGGCTTCTCCTGTCGGGGCCGCTGCCTGCCGAGGCCGGCCGGATGCCAAGGGCTCGGAGGCCCCACCGAGGAGCCCCGGTCCCAGCGATGGAGACCAGCCAATGGGAGGCGGAGATGGAGTGGAACCTGCAGGCAAGGGCATCTTGCTCTGGTCCAAAGTTACAGCCTCTCCTCTCTGGGCGCACCCTCCAGCCCTTCTCTTCTTCTTGCTTGCCCCGATCCTAGCCCACCACCATGACCCAGACCATTTGAAACCATTTGAACCAGCCTGGCCCCAAGGCTGGACGGCGAGGGTATTTTAACTTGGGGAAGGGGAGTGGATATGAGAGAAATCTTGAGGAAACTGAATCTTAGAAATGAACTATTAAGCTGGGCACACCCCTGTCATCCCAGCACTTGGGAGGCTGAGACAGGAGGACTGTAGGTTGGAGGCCAGCCTCAACAATTTAGCAAGACTCTCAGCAACTTAGTGAGACCCTGTTTAAAAATAAAACAATAAATAAATAAAATAGGACCGGGGGTGTAGCTCAGAGGTAGAATGCCCTTGGAATTCAATCCCCAGTATCAAAAAAAAAAAAGAAAAAGAAAAAGAAAAAGAAACAACAACAACAACCCCCCCCCAAAAAAAAAACAATAAAAGAAAGAATGAAATAAAATAAAATACCAGGATAACTTCATTCTGCCCCAGTCCTCCTTCACTCCCATGAAGTGCTGGCTACTACGAAAATAAAACGAAAGTTCATTTGGACTAAGCGCCGTCTTGAGCCGGGCACCACTGCTCTGAGGGCTGTGCCCTCCGAGGCCAGCAGAATTTCTGACCCATTTTGCAGATAAGAAAAGTGAGGGCAGAAGTTGGAAGCACTTGCCTTAGCTCCCCCGAGAGCCGCAGGCGGGGACTTACAGCCGCCGTCTGCCTGCGGCGCTCCTGTCTCAAGCGTTCTCTCCCGCCATCTGCCACGTACAGGAGCAGATGTCTTAACATTAATCTTTTCTACGACTGACCTCCTCGAATTACACCATTCGCCTGAAGCTGAATGGGCCACGCGGTGACTCAGGAGCTTCTAAATGTTGTTAATGTTATTCTTCTTTTGAGGTTGGCTCGATTTTATATGCCATTATACAGTGAAGTCTTACCCCTCTTCCATCTCTGTTTGGTGGGATGCTTCGTGGTAAGACTAGAAGATTTTTTTTTTCCCATTGCCATCAAAAATTCCAGACATATACAAGAACAGAATAAGTAATGAACTGAGTAGCTAAGCGCCCACCGCGCAGACTGGGACAATTTTCCAGATTTATTCGCGAGTGTCTCTTGTACGCCTTTTTGGTTTATTTTTCTTTTTGCTGAAGCGTTTTGAACAAATTCAGACTTGCAGCTTCTGTTCCCCGCCGCACTTCACTTAAAGTAGGGACGCTTTCTACCTTCTCGTCTAACAAAGCTCGTAATGGTGGCTGCAAATTGCCTTGAACGCGCCCGGTTCTGTCCCCGCGCCTGGCCGCGCCCTTCTCCTGATGGCTTCTGAGGGTCCCGACCTACACGGAGCACACACCTTGGCTCTCACGGTGTGTCTTGCATTTGTAGACGAGAGCACTGACTCTTTCGTTCCCTCCTTCCCTTTTTCCTTCCTTCCTTCCTTCTTTCTTTTTATGGTGCTGGGGATTGAACCCAGGGGCATTCTATCTCCAGGCTACACACCAGTACTTTTAATTTTTTTGATTTGAAATGGAGTCTTGCTAGGTTGCTGAGGGCCTCGCCGCACTGCCCGTCCTCGAACCCGTGATCCTCCTGTCTCAGCCTCCCAAGCACTGGGATAACAGGCACGGGCCACCGCTCCTGGCTGCCTCCCCTCCCAGTCTACACAGACTCCTGTCATGTCCAAGGCGTGAGGTTAGGTGTCTGGTAGGATGTGTCGTGCGTTTAAGTCCTCGTGGTATTTATTGATCTTCACACTGGCTTTTCTATTTTCTAGATTTCAGGTGTGAGCAGGTGCAGATTAATTGGGGAGGGGGTGGCAGTACTGCTTTAGAACTGGTGTGGTGGGCGGGAGTGTGGTTTAGTGGTGAAGGGCTTGCCTGGCAGGTATGCGGCCCTGGCTTCATCTCTAGAAACACACACGCACGCACGCACGCACGCAGTGTCCAGGGAACCTTGTCTATCAGTGCCAGTAGGGGCCAGTGGGTCCAGGTGACCAAAGTCCGATTTCTCCGTTAGGAAGTTTCCTGCCAACCTCTCAGAATCTCATCGCTTTATCCACTAATGCTTATTATGTTCTGAATCAATTATTATACAGGGGTTGGAAACCTCTGTGTGTTGGTGGGCAAGCTTCTATTACAGGGAATTTAAACATGGACAAAAATACCCGGACATCTCTTGAGACTTCCCCGCACTCAGCCCAACAACCATCATCGAGCGGCCGGTTCTGCCCCCGTCCACTCTCCTTCATCCTTACCTCCTAGGATCTGAAAGCAAATCCCATAACACAGTCTCATTCACAAATATTTCGGTATGAATCTCGGAAGAAGACTTCTACTGAAAACATAGTCTTAACACCATCATCATGGTTTTTAATATCACCCATAATTTCTTAATATCACCAAAACCAGGCATTCGTTTATTTAAACCATAATTCTGCTGTGTATGGTTTTATTCCTTTTTAAAAGTGCATCACGGAGCCGGGCGCGGTGGCGCACGCTTGTCATCCCCGCGCTTGGGAGGCTGAGACAGGAGGATCGCGCAGGTTCGAAGCCAGCCTCGGCTACTTAGTGAGGCTCTCGGCAACTTAGTGAGACCCTGTTTCCAAATAAAATATGAAATGGGTCTGGGAGTATAGCCTGGAGGTAGAAAGCCCCGGGGTTCCACCCCTAGTAACACACACACACACACACACACACACACACACACACACACACACACAGCATCACGGAGCCAGGTACGGTGGCGCGCACTTGTAATCCCTGCATTCGGGAGGTTGAGACAGGAGGATCGTAGTTCTCAGACAGCCTCAGCTACTTAGTGAGGCCCTTTGCAACTCAGTGAGATCCTGTTTCAAAATAAAGAATAAAAAATAGGGCTGGGGTGTAGCTCAGAGGTAGAATGTCCCTGGTTTGAACCCCAGGACCACACACACAAACAAACAAACAAACAAAAACACATCATGGACAGATTTCAGTAACAATATACAAAGAATTACTCAAGTTTTTTTTTTTTGTGTGTGTGTGTGTGGGGGTTGTTTGTTTGTTTGTTTGTTTTGTTTCTGCAGAACTGGGATTTCAACCCAGGGGAATTTTACCTTGAAGCTATATTCCCAGCCTTATTTTATTTTTTATTTTGAGTCTCACTAAACTGTGGAGGGACTTGCTAAGTTCCCGAGGCTGGCTGCAAACCTGCTGTCCTCTTGTCTCAGCCTCTCCAGCACTGAGATTACAGGTGCGTGCCGCCATGCCAGGCTCACCCGGTTGTTTTTTAATATCTGAATAGCATTCCCCTTGAAATGGTGTATTGATGTTTATTTAACCTTTCCCCAACCGATGGATGTTCAGGTTATCTTAGATAGATAGATAGATAGATAGACAGACAGACTGACATAGATTTGGCTCTGTCACAGAGAACTTAATAATGTTCAGCCACTTTAATGGATGTTGCAATGAACACGTGTCTGTCTCTGTCTGCCAGCCTCGGCAGCACTGGGCTCTGCGCTGGCTGGGTCTCGCTGTGCAGGAACGGCCGGCGGGCTGTGGGCCGTGTGGCCACATCCCTGCCCCTCTCCACGCTAGACACCACTCGCTCCCCTCTCCTCCAGTTGTAACAACCTGGAATGTTTCCAGATATTGCCAAATATCCCATGAGGTCTCCATCGACCCTGGTGGGGAACCTTTGCTCTACTTATGCACACGCTGGAGCGAGTAGAAAACTCCTTTGCTGCCACGGGAGCCAGGGGAGAAACGGAAAGAGGCGGATTTCCAAAATGGCGGCCACTGGAGAGAGATGTCAGCGCAATCTCCTGCTTCCCGTGAAAATCTGAGGATCAACGGGTCATCAAAAAATTCCAGTTTAGCGCCTGCAAATTTGGCATCTGCACCAAGGAGCCCCTTGAGGTGATCCGCTTTTCACATCATGCTTTAGATTGGGGGACAGGATGGAACGGGAGACACATTTCATAAAAGCGGCCTTAGAGCTGGGCGTATCATCACATTAGTGGATCTCGAAGGCCACTACAGACCATAGAATGCACTTTAGATTTTAGGGTTATTTTTTTCAGGGAATGCGTATGATCTTTGCATCTCTCCCCAGCCCACATTTCATAATAAATTGTATTATAATGATGTTGGAGCACAAAGCGGGAAGGGATTTCCGGATCCTAAATGAAGCCTAAACTGAATGGCCTTAAGTATGTCCCCTTGGCCACATTTAACATCCAGGCAGAACCTGCGGGGGAAAATTAAACAAGCCCCCAAAGACGGCATCGTGGGGCTGAAATGGACCTGGGGAATTACGAAAATAGATCTGAGGCTCTCAAATTAGCTTGAGCCCAACTTTAGCTTCAAATGCTGAATGCAGGCTGAAGAATTCCCCGGGCCTGGAATGTCTGGGGGGAGTAAAAATATATAACCACAGTGAAAACAAAGTAAAAAATAAAAATTATACAAACAGGGGAAAATAGGAGAAACAAACAAGAAAAAAAAAAAACCCTTAAAAATTGTGTAGATGTTGACGAGGATTTAAGTCACTTGCTCACTCAATAAACACCATAAAGCACCTACTATGCACTAATATGGATCTAATTCCGAAGAATCTGGTGAGGGAGACAAGACAGATGGTGCTGGACCCCCAAGAGCTAACTAATGTCCTGGTAGATCTCACTGCAGACCATAAAATGCACATGTGCTGAGAATAAACAGCTGGTGGGTCCTGTTAGCTGAAGGTTGGAGCCAACCCTTAACTCGGAGAAAATGTTTACAATCCATCTTATGGGGTAAATAATATTGATCCCCATTTTATAGAAGAAGGGACCGAGGACCAGAAAAGTTAGGTGTAAGAAACCAAAGGTGTCCGGGAGCTGCTGGCAAGACATGTTCTATTTTATTTTTCTGCGGTGCTGGGGATTGAACCCAGGGGTATTCTATATCTGAGCCACACCACCAGCCCTATTTTCTTTCTTTCTTTCTTTTTTTGAGATTAAAAAAAAAATTTGAAACAGAGTTTCTTTTTTTTTTCTTTTCTTTCTTTCTTTCTTTTTTTTTTTTGTGGCACTGGGGTTCCTGGAAGCCCTTTTACCTCGGGGCTACACTCCCAGACCTATTTTGTACTTTTTTATTTGGAAACAGGGTCTCTTAAGCCAGCGAGGCTGGCTTCGAACCAGCGTGATCCTCCTGTCTCCGCCTCCCAAGCGCGGGGATTACAAGCGTGCGCCACCACGCCCGGCCCTGAAACAGAGTCTCACTAAGTTGTGGGGGGCGGAGGGGCTCACTCTGTAGCTGAGGCTGACCATAAACCTGTCATCCTCCGCTCTCAGTCTCCCTAGCCTCCTCCTGCCTCAGCCTTCCAAGTACAGGGATTACAAGCATGTGCCACCACGTCTACTGGCAAGGCATCTTTTAAAGCAGAGGTTCTTAGTGGGGGGTAATTTTGTCCTTCAAGGGACACCGGCAATGTCTGGAGATATTTTTTGTTGTCATAATTTGGAGGGGGGAAGGATCGGTGGGTAGAGGCCAGGAATGTGGCGAAACATTCTAGATACACAGGACACCTTACGGCAGAGAATCCACTGGCCCCGAGTGTCCAAAGTGTCCAGGCTGAGACGTGCCATCACAGAGGAACTTGTGTTTGGGGAGGTCAACTTTTCAAACTAACATGTTAAAAAGCAGAGAGGCTACCGGGCATGGTGGTGCAGGTACGCTTGTAATCCCAGCATTTGGGAGGCTGAGACAGGAGGATCTCAGTTTGCAGACAGCCTCAGCTACTTAGTGAGGCCCTTTGCAGCTCAGTGAAACCCTGTTTAAAATAAAGAATAAAAAATAGTGCTGGAGGTGTAGCTTGGAGGTAGAATGCCCCTGGGTTCTAGCCCCAGTACTGCAAAAAAAAAAAAAACCCCACACCAAAACAAAACAAACACCAGAGAGACCTAGATCATGGTGATTAAAAATAGCATGAAAGCTAAGGTGTAAACGCAGCTCCCTGAAGTGGGGACAAGAGGCGCCATCTGAGACAGTGTTGTCCAGGACAGAGACAGAGGACTGAAAAACCCTGCAGTGCTAAGTACTCGGTAACACCTAGCAGCACCTGCTATTCCCGGGCCCAGTTCACACAGCGCACGCCACAGCAGCCTGTCCGGACACCACCACGACAGCGCGAGAGGTGTCCAGAGACACTGGCTGGGGCGGCCGACACATCACGGCCCTGGGTGAGCACCTGCGTATGTCTCAGCCTCCGCCCATGGCGTTAGGACTCAACACATCTCAGGAAGGAAGGTGACCGAAAGGGCCCTCTTCCCACACCCCCTTCCTTTTATCTCAGAGGAGCAGCTCTACCAGCACCTCCAGCAAACATCCCCATGGCTCATTGGTTAGGCCGGAGTCACGCAACCATAACTAGCCAATCACCAGCAAGGGGCGGGGCCTGCTCCTCCTCCATCCCTGGGCCGAGCACCTGGGCAACCTAGCAGCATCATAGTTCCGTGGGCCTGGAAGGAGGGGTGCTCAGTTGCAGCTGAGCCACAGTGGGCGCTGTCCCCAAGGTCTCCAGCACACCAGGGCCAGCCAAGGGCCCAGACCTGTGAGGTAACCAACCGTGCAGCAGGAGCTGGACGTCCACGTGCCTGCGTCAGCCCGGGCTCGTCACATCTCTCCCTAGTGACGGGGGCATTCTACCTGTTGCCCCTCAAAAGCAGCAAGCTCCCTACCACCTTGAGATCTTGGCAAGATTCTTCCTACTTTCCATGCGTATTCCCCTCCCCCACCTTTGGGCCTCTGTGTACCTGTCTCTGTGACGAGGGAGCCTCCCCGACAGGCGGCCACCATCACTGCTTCTGGGCCGATTTGTCCTCCCTGCACCCCGGAGGCGTCACGCATGCGTCATCACCATGCAGCCAACAGCTGAGTATCAGTTAGGTAAGGCTCAGGCTCCCCTTCCACTCTATACAGCCTCAGGGGCTCCAGGGTCTGCAGTGTGGCTCGCCCACACCGACATGTGTCAACCCACAGGTGCCCAGGTCTCAAAGCCTCAGTCCAAGAAAAGAAAACGACACATCAGCAATCCTAGGAATACTGTCTATTACTAAAATGATGAGCGTTTGATACAGTGCGTTAAGTGTTTCTTTTTATACTTTTTTTTTTTTTTGGTGGTGCTGGGGATTGAACTCAGGGACAGTCTACCTTTAAGCTACATCACCAGCCTTATTAGGAAACAGGGTGTCACTAAGTTGTTGGGGGCCTCGCTAAGTCCCCCCCCCCCTCTCATCCTCCCAAGTACTGGGATTACAAGCGTGGGCCACCACGCCCGGCTTTAACAAATACATTTTAAAAGACTGTAAGAGGTGGCCTTGTTCACAGCCCAGATGTCAAGGGCACTCCTCTCAGATGCTGCCTTTAGTCTCCCAGAGGCTCACCAAGCACAACCCATGAAATGACGGGCCTTTCTTAGGCTGGCTTAATCCCGGCCGACATGGGCGCCAGTTTGCAGACATCGGATTCTGCAAACACAGCCGGGTTTGGGGCCCGCGCAGCTGCTGCTCCACGCCCCACAGGAGCCTGGGAGCCAGGGCATCCTGCAGTGTCAACACACGGTGGCTTGGGAAGCTCTTCAACCTTGACTGGACAAACACATTTTAGAAAAGGGCCACTCGCACTCTCAGGGCAGGGCCCGGGGACAGCGGCCAAAGCGGGCGAGGCGGTGCCAAGCCGGGTGAAGTCAGGAGCTCAGGCTCCAAGTGTCTCGGAGGCTGAGCAAGCCCGGGCCTGAGCCAGCCAGGCGGGCTCACCTGTCTCCATCCCAGGCCAAGGAAAACAGTCCTTCCAGCAGGCAGGAGGAAGGCAGGTTAGGTCAGATCTGCAGCTAGGAGGCAGGCAGGCCCTGGGCGCGCGGCCTTCCTCTACCCCACCTGGGGCTGTGACTTTCCAGCCTGCAGAAACTGCGGGTGGGTTGCGGCCAAGCGCCTCTGGGGGCTCCCAGGACTGGGGCTCTTAGTTTGGCCCTGTTTCTGGGCTTCCTAGGTGAGGAGAGAGACTGAGGATTTGAGGGATCTGGGAAAAGTTAACTTTGTCTTGGCCCCTTTGGGAACCGAGCTTTAGCTGCTGAGCGAGTAGCTGTGGGTGTGACCCCGGCCTGCCGTGTGCGTCCTGCTGGACCTGGCGTGGATGGACGGCTCACACTTGGAGAGCGTTGTCACTACGGGCCAGGTCCTGGCACTTGACACAGGGCACCTGACAGCAGGATTAGCCCCGAGGCCGCGCTCCAGGCAGCTGGGGAAGGGGGGGTTGAACCTGGACCTTCTGCTATTCCGCCCACAGGTTATGTGCATCTGGACCTGGCTCTGCCTCGGCTCGTTGGGGATCCACGAGGCACAAATGGCTGCCATTCGCTGATGCCTGCTGAGCGCCAGTGGCTCAGATCTGTGCCCCTCTCCGAACCCATCACTTACACCAACGCTCAAAGGATCCGCGATCAGCACCCCCCGAATCCAAACTCAGGCCGCGTGGCTCCCAGCCAGCGGCCACGGCGCAGCAGGACACAGGCCCTGGAGTGTCCCCCTGGCTGGAGTGCCAGCTGTGACCTTAGATCAGTAACTTAGCCCATCTGGGCCTCAGTCTCCTCGTCTGTGAAATGGGGGTCTACCCCTGGGCTCCTTGGAGGTGTTAAATGAGCCAAATGCTTGGGGTTCTTTGCAGATGGGCAAAGAGTTGCTGTTAAAATGAGGGTCCTCTGCCATGTTTGTGATGCCCGTGCCCCGGGGGAGGCGATGATTAGGGAGCTCAGGGCTCTTCTGGACCTTTGACCTTCGCCACATCAACTGTTCCCTGCAGCCCTCTGCGTGCCAGCTGTCGGGGTCTCTCTGTCGCTCCCCGAAGACTCCAGCAGCCCCCCACCCCTCCCCCAGGCCCGTCTTCCAAGCTCCCGGAGCGAGAATTTTTCAACATAAATCTAACCTTGTCATGCCCCCACTAAAACCTCTTTAATGGCTCCCCGCTGCCCTTGGGCTAAATTCCAAACTTTCACAGGGACTAAAAACAGTGGCTTTCAAATTCTTTGACCCAGACACACAGTAAGAAACCCGCTTCACAATGTAGCCCTGTGTACCCCTTTTATCAGACTCCAAGTCAACGTTTCAGAAAGCCATGCTGACTTCAGGCACAACACACGCGGCTATTTTCTATTCTCTTCTCCCCTCCGCTCCCGCCCCCGGCACAGGCTGTGGCCCCCAACCTGGTCTCATGGCCCACTCTGTGTTAAGGTAGGGGCTGAAGCCCACTGGCTGAAGAGCGCGGAGACCCAGGACCGCGGCCCTTTGCTCTCATTTCTCCCTCGCTCCCTGGACCACAAGGTCTGCTGGAGCCCCTGCGTCACATTCTCTGCAGCCACTGGGCCTTTGCACATAGTTCCTTTGGCCTAGAACACTTTTGCTGCTTGTCTCTCTGGCTTAGCCACAGACAGCTGAGGGCGGCCACTGGCCGGCACTGGACATCGCCCCGCCATCACCCCTGACCCATACTGGTGTCCTTCTGTTGCTAGAATCTCAGCTCACGAGCTCAGGGACTTTGTTGATTTTGTTTGGGCTTGGCGCCGTGCCTAGAACAGTGAAGCCACTCAACACAGTTCTTTTTCATGACAGGTGATATGCATACCTGCTCTAGGCACACAGAGACACACAGACACAGCTCTCGACCCCACCAAGGACAAGAGAGGACACGGAGTCAGCCCAGGTTTCCCCAGAAGCAGCCACTGAGAAAGGAAGCCCGGGCCAGCGGTTGACTTGGGACATGACCCCCAGGACACACCGGCAAGGGCTGGATGGGGCTAGAGAGGCGCGGCTTGTCCTCCCTGCACTGCAGCGAGTCCTGGAGCCCAGCCACATGGCTCCAGATGCCTCCCGCTCAGTGCCTGGGAAGGTCTCTGGCTCTCGGAGATATTGGGAGGATGACAGACATCCGCGCATGCAGAGCGCTCCAGGCTCCACGGCATTCAGCAGCTGCAGCGCTAAAGCTCAGCTACTTCTGTTATTACTGTCTGGGACCAGAACACACCGAGGTCCGATCCCAGTGGCTGACTTTCTCACTAGGTGTGACCCTTGGGTCAAATCTCAGACACCTCCAATCCCTAGCCCTGAGCTGGGGACCAAGCCGGATCTGTCCCAGGTGGCCAGAGGAGGGAGGGAGAGAGGAAGGGAGGGAGGGAGGGAGGGAGGGAGAGAGAGAGAGAGAGAGAGAGAGAGAGAGAGAGAGAGAGGAGAGAGAGAGAGAGAGAGAGAGAAAGTTCTGAGGACTGAATCCAGAAGCATTCTAACTCTGAACTCCCAGCTCTATTTTTTATTCTTTATTTATTTATTTTTGTTTTGTTTTGGTGGAACTGGGGTTCCTGGAAGCCCTTCTACCTCCAGGCTACACTTCCAGACCTATTTTTGTATATATATATATTTTTTTATTTGGAAACAGGGTCTCTTAAGCCAGCGCGCGCAGCTGGCTTCGAACCTGCGCGATCCTCCTGTCTCCGCCTCCCAAGCGAGGGGATTACAAGCGTGCGCCACCACGCCCGGCTTTACTCTTTATTTTTGAAACAGGGTTTCATTAAGTTGTAGAGGGCCTCACTAAGTGGCTGAGGCTGGCCCTGAATCTGTAATCTTCCTGTCTCAGCCTCATGTCTCAGATTACAAGTGTGTTCCATCACTTCTGGCCAGGAGCATTCTACCTCTGAGCTACAACTCAAGCCCTTTGAATTTTTTGTTTTGAAACAGGGTCTCTCTTAGGTTGCTGAGAGTCTTACTAAATTGCTGAGGCTGGCCTGGAACCTGTGATCTTCCTGTTTCAGCCTCCTGTAAGTACTGAGATTACGGGTGTGCGTCACCATGCCCGGCTCAGAGGGGATCTTTTAAAGTTGTTTTAATGCAATCCTTTCCATGGAATCCCTTCTTGAGATTTTAGATGGTAAAGAAAAACTCAGGGCTGGCCGGTTGGACATCCATCTGTGGGGAGTGCCTGCTGATTCAGCAGGATGGAGTGCTGGGAGCCCAGGAGAGAGAGCCTTACCCAGGGGGGACAGAGCGGGAGGGGCAGGGTCAGAGCCAAGACGCATTCTCTGATACTTTTATATGGCTGAGAGGGGGCAGGCCGAGTGAGTGTGTGTGTGTGAGTGTGTGTGTGTGTCTGCATGTGTGAAATCCTCTGCCTCTCTCTTTTAAGAACATCTAGCTGGGTGTGGGGTTGTACACCTGTAATCCCAGTATTTGGGGGGTTGAGACAGGAGGGCCGTAGGTGTAAGACCAGCTAGCAATGTAGTAAGACCTTCAGCAACTTAGGGAGACCCTGCTTCAAAATAAGAAATAAGATAGGGCTGGGGGTGTAGCTTAGAGGTAGAATGCTCTTGGGTTCAGCCTTCTGTACCACACACACACACATACAAAAAAAAAAAAAAAAAGAAAAGAAAAAGAACACTTGTAATTGCTTTTGGGGTAAACCCGGATCATCCAGGATAATTTCAAAAGCTTTAACTTAATCTGCAAAGCCTTTTAAGCAAAGTCTTTGCCACCTAGGTACCATTTATGGTTTTCAGGGATAAGAACCTGATGTCTTCGGGGGACACTGTTCAGCCCACGACCATGTCACTGACTAATTATAGCGAAATTCTAACAAGTGCAGAGGATGGCCCGCTTGCCCATTGGCCGGCGATTAGGAGCAGGGAAAGGGGAGTGGCCGAGGGCCGCGGGCACTTCCCCCGGCAGTGGGCGCTCCCAGCACCAGGCTTGGCTGCTGCTATGTCACCGTGTGACGTCACTTCATTCCAGAGGCAGTGATGCTGACAGGCCTATCAAAATCCTCCCTGGACACACAGGGAGGCTGTGTGATGAGCGAGCGACTGCGTTCTGGCCAGGAGACCGTGAGCGGAGTGATACCCAGCATGCAGGCCTGGCCCTGGGAGACCTCTAACAGTAGCTGGGCGCGGTGGTGCACGCCCAGAATCCCAGTACTTGGGAAGTTGAGACAGGAAGATCGCAGGTTCAAGGCCAGCCTCGGCAACTCAGTGAGACCTCAGCCAGAGTCTAAGACTTTGTTTCAGAATAAAGAAAATAAAATAGAATTCGGGGAGTTGCTTGGAGGTAGAAAGCCCTGGGTGTAATCCCCAGTACAAACAAACTGAGAGAGAGAGAGAGAGAGAGAGAGAGAGAGAGAGAGAGAAAGAAGAAGGAGGAGGAGGAGGAGGAGGAGGAGGAGGAGGAGGAGGAGGAGGAGGAGGAAGAGAGGGGATCTCTAAAACTGGATGGTTTTTAACACTCTTTTCTCATCCACCTGCTGCCTAGACCAGCCTCTGAGGCACCAGGGGAGGAGGGTCCTGGGTTCCTGATTGGCCACATAGTGGACACTGGTCAACCAGGAACACTGTTATTGGTTTTTACACGAGAAATCAACTATGACTGTGCTAAGCCCCAAGGCTACAGGTTTTATTTGTTACAGCAGCTAACATTAGCAAAGCCATCTCAGAGTCCCTTGATTACTGGAATTTCATGCAGTTGTTGAAACTCTAAGCAAGGGCTTTATACCATTTGCCTCAGAGGCAACTCCATGAATATCAAGGGGGGGGAAAGATGCCGAGTATGTGTACTATATTACTAAACAAAAAGCAATCAAGTGATTCTTTCTGCCTTCTGTCCCCTCCCTAAAGTAAAAACCCAAACCAAACCCAAAGTCTAAATACAACTATTTAGTAAGTATAGAGAAGTGTGTAGGAAACAGAAAGGTCAGGGGTAGGCAAACCATGGCTGAAAGATCAAACCCGGCCCACTGTTTGACTTTGTTAATAAAGTTTTATTGGAACACAGCTCTGTTGCTTTGTTTACATGCTGTCCACGGCTGCTTTCAGGGTATGATGGCGGTTGCATAGTTGCAACGAACATTGTGTGTGGCCTACAGTTCTATAAATATTGTCCATCGAAAGCTGGGTGTGGTGGCGTAGGCTTGTAATCCTAGTACTTGGGAGGCTGAGACAGGAGGATGGCAGGTTCACGGCCAGCCTCAGCAACTTGCGAGGCTCTCTGCAACTCAGTGAGACCTTGTTTCAAAATAAAGAATAAAGAATAGGGCTAGGGGTGTAGCGCAAATGGTGAGAGAGAGAGAGAGAGAGAGAGAGAGAGAGAGAGAGAGAGAGAGTGTGTGTGTGTCTATCTAGCTCTTGATAAAAAAAGTTTGCCATTCCCTATACAAGGTGGTCAGCACAAGAAAAATGAAGATTATGCTGAATTTGCAATAAATTAGCAAATTAGAGCAGGATATACTGACATGGAAAGATATCCACAGTATAAAAGTAGGAACTAGTAAGTTGCAGGGTGTAAAGCCTGATCCCACTTTTGCAAAACCAACCAACCACCACCACCACACACACACACACACACACACACACACACACACACACACCTATGGGCACCTATGACTTGTACAGAGACTGAAATCCACCTGCAAAGATGGGCACCTGACAGTTAACAGCGGGGATGAGAGGTCTGCTTCACACTTTTCAGTGTCTTTTCAGTCTTTCATAACGAGCATGCTAATTACTTTTGTAATTAAAAATAAAATAAGGGGAAAAGGTCATAAAGAAACCCAAACCCACGCCACGCAAGAGCTACGCGCAGAGGTCACTGGGGATCGAACCTGCCAGTGGCCGTTCTCGTATCCCTGCAGATTCCTCAGACGCTGTGCGCAAGCCCTGGCCGACACATAGTAGGTGCGCATTAAGTGATGAGCACGGGGGCACGTCTTGAAGGAAAGGAGTATATAGAAAAGAATTAAAATCAGGGGAGAGGGAAATCTCACCTCCACCTGCTTACCCAGCAAGCACAGAACACCAGCCCCGGCTGAGAAGATGCCGGCAGGCGCCTCCACGCTGACCTCCCTGCCACAATCCGGGCCAAGGGTCGAGCAGACGCAGGTGCAGCGTCCTCCCTGGCCCGTTCACCAGTGGAACTAGAAAACCACCTACTACGAACACAGAGCGGCACAGACAGATCCTTGTGCAGAGCAAAGATGAGCCAGAAGAAAGAAACAGGCCCAGGCGTCAGCACACTGACTTCTAAGAGGCCTCAAAAGAGCCCAGCTCCTCCTGCGCCCAGCGTCAGGGCCACAGGGCTGAGCACTGCTTCCCAGCTCCACAGGATCCGGCCCCCGACTTCTGGACCCCAATCTTGCCCCTGCCCCTTCCTCACACTGGCCCCCCAGCCTGCTCAGCCGCTCACGCTGCTGTCCCCCACCCCTGTCCCCCGGCGCCCCTGCCCACACGCTCCTCCGTCAACCCACGCCTCTTCCTCCCTCCGCCTCTTCCTCCCTCCGCTCCGGAGGTCTGTGTCTGCGACACCATCCTGTCCACCCATCTGAAAGAGAGCCTCCCCACCCCGTCTTCTCAATTCTTCAGCCATTAGCTAATTGGTTCTTGTCCGTCTCTCGCCTCTAGAAACCAAGATCCATAAAGATAAAGACCTGTTGATTTTTGGCACCAAAAGTTAATAATGCCTGGCATACCATAGACTCTCAAGAAATACTTAAGAATAAAGAAGAAAGTAGGGAGGGAGGGAAGCGGGGCCGGTCAGGGAGGTGGCAGGAGGGGAATCTCTCGGAGGCTTCCAGGCTTCCAAACCTTCCTTTGGGCGCCATCCTCCCTCATTTACAAATGAGGGAGCAGAGGCCCCGAGAGGGTGAGCCAGGCCCCGCTCACCCTGAAACCCACACGCTGGTCCACCAGACCCTCCCACTGGGCCACAGGTTAGCAGCCTGAAGTCCAGAGAGGATTCATTAGCCGTACGAGGTCGCTAGGTGCTAGGTGGATGAGCTACGACGAGGACGGGAACTCTCTGGTGCCCCGGGGATGTGGCTCCCTGGCGGCGCCTAAGTTGGAAGACTGCCCTCCAGGGCCGTCGTGGGAATGTTTCTCTCATCCTGAGCCACCTGAAATATTCCAGTGTTCTAGAAGACCCAGGATGAGCCGGGCGTGGTGGCGCACGCTTGTAATCCCAGCATTTAGGAGGCTCACACGGGGGGGGGGGGGATAGAGGTTCGCGGACAGCCTCAGCTACTTAGTGAGTCCTTTGTAATCCAGTGAGACCTTGTTTCAAAATGAAGAATAAAAAATAGGGGCTGGGGGTGTAGCTCGGAGGTAGAATGTCCCTGAGTTCCATCCCCAGCACAGCAAAACAAAACAAAACAAAAACCCCAACATATAGATTATAACCTGGGGGCAGCCAGAGTTCAGCTGTAGAAAGCGGAACCCACCACACTCACGAAGACTTGTAAGTGACCTGGGGAATTATTAGGGGCCTTGAGAGCCCGGGTACTAGGATACACTTTAAGAAATGTCGAAGCTACACAAAGCCCTGGTCCCAAGACAGCGATTGCATCTTCTGTGACCAGGAGCTGCCAGCTGGCTGTAAGAGCACTCCTCCGAGACCGATGCTCAGGAGACCACACTGCCAGCTCCGGGGGCTGACCACCCTTGCCAGATCCTCACGAGCTAAAAGGATGCCCTGTGCCCCGTGCAGCAGGTGCTGTCCCCATCCCGCTCAAATCTCTTTGGCAAAGTAAGTTTCCATGTAAACCAGTCTGACTCCCAAACACAGCAATGCAGGTCCTCGCCTCAGGGCGCTCTGAGGGTGCAGGGGGCATGAGCGCCCTGGCTCCGGGCTCCTAGGAGGGACACTCCAAGGTGAATCCTAAGCGGTTCCCATCGGGCCTACCGCTAACTGCCCCAGGCAGCGCCTGCCTGATGGCGCAGCCTCCACCCGCCTTCTCCTCCCTGTCTGGCTTCTGTGCTTCTGTTGAAGCATTTTCTAGGCTCACCTCTGAAGTGGGCCACTTACATGTGAATCCTTTACGAGGGTCAGCTTCCGGGGAACTCATACCGAGAAACCACGCCTCCCAACACACGGGACTTGGTGACTGTTCCCGGCTTTGGTATAAGCATTACAGTGAACTGAACCTCTGCCACAGCCGTCAGTGGGCTACCGAAACCCTTAGTGGGTTGTAACCACCATTTAAAAAAATGAAATAGGGCACTTGGGAGGCTGAGACAGGAAGACTGCAAGTTTGAGGTCAGCCTGCGTAACTTAGCAAGACCCTGTCTCAAAATAAAAAGGACTGGACGGGTAGCTCAGTGGTAGAGCACTAGCTGAGCAGGAGGAAGGTCCTGGTTTCCATCCCCAGGGCAGGGAGGAAGGGAGGGAGGGAGGGAGGGAGGGAGGGAGGGAGGGAGGGAGGGAGGAAGGACGGACAAAGGAAGGGAGGGAGGGAGAGAGGGAGGAAGGAAGGGACGGACAAAGGAAGGGAAGGAGGGCAGGCCAGGGTTGACAAACCATGGGGCAAACCCAGCCTGCTGCCTGACTGTGCCAATAAATAAAGTCTTATTGGAACACAGACATGCCCATTTGTCTACAGGTCGTCTTTGGCTCTTTTTATGCTGACAGCAGAGTTGAGTAGTTGAGACAGACTGTATGGCCCACAAACCCAAACCTATTTACCATCTGGCCCTTTACAGAACAAATCTGCCACTTTCTGGAAAAGGTTATGACGATATTTTATTAGTGCTGTGGACTAACTTCTGGATTTACTTTCTGGGTCCACAGCAGTACTGCACCTCATCCAGTTTAAAGTTACAGTCACAGGATTTGCATCAGCCAAAGAAAATGGCGTGTGAGCCTCCGGACAGGTATGTGGAGAGCCCATGTGTGATGTTCTACGGTCCCAGGGTCCGTAGACAATCCAGGATGGATATGGAGCAGGAACAGTAAGTGTCTAGTTTACATTAAGTCACTCAGATTTGGGGCTATTTGTTACCACGGCAGTGACATGCTGATCCTGACTGATCTTAATGGAAAACAAATGGCTAATGGCGTATACTAAGGATAAGGATTGTTTCTTGAAACTTTCAATTATATATACATGTTGGGTGGGAGTTGGGGTATTTCTCATCATTATAGGGGTCTAATATAAGAGATATTTCCCACTGAGGATCATGGTCAAGACCTGTTTAATGACACAGCTCTAGAGCTTTGGGAAAAGCTTAAAGAATCCAGAGTGTAACATCGAAAGTGTCTGAAAGATTAGACAAGCAAAGCTGGGGAAAAGTTCTAAGGAGAAGCATCTGGAGGGCTAGTTTTAATGTGTTTCATGTACATGAAGAAAGGCTCTTTTCAGCCAGCCAGTCTCCCGCTTTCTAGGGTAGGGGTCAGCATGCATTTTTGTAAAGGACTACTCAGTAAATATCTTAGGCTGGGGGGGGGATGGGGAGGAGGTCTCCATGGCAACAGCTCAACTCTTCATCATAGAGGGATAGGCCACAGGCCACCCAGAGGGGTATGGGCACGTCTCTGTGCCAATAAAACTTTATCGACACACTGGCCAGATTTGACCCGTAGGACTCAGTGTGCCAGCCCGGCTCTCGGAATCACACTGAAGAAAAAGAAGCTGTAATAGCAGTGAGGAGGACTTACATATCAGATCTACGGAAGAACGGAAGAGAAGCTTCTATTAGAACAAAGCCTCATCATAGGGCCCTTGGGCTGAGCTCTGCCTGCTGACTGATTTCTCTATAAAGTTTTATTCATTTATTTATTTTTGTGGTGTTAGGATTGAACCCAGGGGCATTCTACCTCCCAGCTATACCCCCAGCCCTATTTTATCTTTTATTAAGAAAAAGAGTCTTGTTAAGTTGCTGAGTGTCTCACTAAGTTGCTGAGGCTGGTTTCGAACCTGGGATCCTCCTGTCTCAGCCTCCCAAGTACTGGGACTACAGGCGTGTGCCACCATGCCCGGCTACAAGGTTTTATTTGTTTATATATTGTCTATATATGATGACAGAAGAGTTAAGTCATGACAGAGACCGTCTCATCCATGAAGTCTACTATATTTGCTGTCTGGCCCCTCGGAGCCGGGCAGGCTGACCCCTGGTCCACACGGCCTTCCTCCAGGCTCAGGTTCCAAGATGGTGTTTCAGGGCTTAGGGTGGACCCGGGGCCATGTCCAGATTAGGACAAAGGGGCCCCCAAGCAGGATGATATTTATAATAAAGTAAACAGGGCAAAAGCCAAAAAAAGAATCAAAGTAACCCCTGGCCCCGCACCCTGGAGAGAGTTTGACCGCAATGACGCTCGAGAAATGAGTTCACGGCTAAGACGTGCTCCATAAATGTTAAAATAACAAGAACAATAAATAGTAATAAAACACAAAGCCACGCACCCTGTCTCCGGGCAGGACCTCCCAGGGTTTTGAGCTCAGGAGTAGGAGGAGCAGCCCTGCAGGGTGGCCAGGCTTGGCTGCGGCTCCCAGGGTCCTGCCGGGCCCCACGGGTGAGGTCCAGAGGAGGAAGTCCAAATGGCAGCCGCTGGAGGAGGAACGCCGGGCACTGTGTGAGGGGCTCGGATGCCGAGGGTCCCCCAAAGGATGCTCTGGACCTGTCTGAGTTCCAAGTGTGTCCTTGCCCTGGACAGGCAGGATCCGGAGTCCCTGGTGGTGCCAGCTGTGTCTCCTGCACCGTGAGGCCGTGCCAGGCCCTCTGCCAACAGTGATGGTCCTAGTACCGCCACCCTCCGCAGCAAAGTGCCCATAGAGGTCCAAAAACACGACCGCCAGACACTAAGCAGGAGAGCGGGCTGCGGTTGGGAGCGCCGCCACCTTCCTTCCCCAAGCCCGCCCAGCCCGCTGCAGGGGGAAAGGCAGGCCCCGTCCAAAGTCATCAAGTGCCCTGACGCTGACTTAACAGAGTCATCAAAAGTCTAAACACCCCAAGCTCCCCGAGTCCCCAAAGAGCACGGGGTGGGGGGCGCGGAGGGCGTAGGAGCCGTGGTGTCGCCACGGCGAAGACAACACTGGAATTCAGGCAGCTGCAGCCAAGGGGCCCTTCTCACAGGACAGGGACACTGAGGTGTGAGGTAGCGGAGGCTGCTCAAAGACGCATGATGCCTTAGGGTGTGTTAAAAAAAACAAAGGAGCCTGAAAGCCACTTATAATCCTAGTACTTGGGAGGCTAAGGCAGGAGGATTGCAGATTTGAGGCCAGCTTCAGCCACGTAACAAGACCCTGTCTCAAAAAATAAAATAGGGCCGGAGGTAGAAGCTCAGAGGTAGAATGCCCCTGGGTTTAGTCCCCAAACGTCCAACCACCCCGGCTCAGCAAGGGAAACTCTTAAGTGGAACTTAGATGCTGTTGGAAGCGATTTATCTATAAGGGTTCACGTCACCTGCAATACCACACTGATTGGGGGCACCTTGATTAACCCCCATTTTGTGGGGGGGGGACTACATTCCAGAGAGGTACAGGCCATCAGCTCCGGAGGGCCTTCCTGCTGCCAGCTGCACGGCATGCTCGCTAAAGAAGCCAGAGAGTTGCCACATGGTCAGCGCACCATCCTAGCCAGACACAGTGGTGCAGCCCAGGGAGGTGACAGCCTCTGCCACTTATCAAGACCCTGTTTCAAAATAGAGCAAACAAACAAACAAATAAAGAAATGAACTGGGGGTGTATCACAGAGGTGGAATGCCTGTAATCCCAGCACTTGGGGAGACTGAGGCAGGGGAATCCCAGCTTCGAGGCCAGCCTCAGCAACTTAGCAAAGGCTTCGGCAACTTAGATCCTGTTTCAAAATAAAAAGGGCTAGGGGTGTAGCTTAGAGGTAGAACGCCTCTAGGTTCCATCCCCAGCGCCACCTCAGGCAGGCTGCCCACCCTGCCCACCCATACCTCCGTCCAGTGGTCGCAGGCTCTTCCAGAGGAGACGGAGGGGTGATGAGGGATGAGATGGCTAGGTTACCCCCGAGGTCCGGTGGGGCGGGAGTCCACTGTTGACATAGCCCAAGTCCTCAGGATGGTCCCTCCCTAGCCCTGGGACCCCAACGGCCTCCTTAGCTTCTGGGGCTGGGGGCTCAGTTTCTATACGATACAGGTGGTAATATCTACCCGACAGTGATTGTGGACAATTAAGTGCATTCATATATGTGAAGTTCCTAGACGGTCAAGAGGCCACCGTGGCTAAGACCACGGCTCTGCCGCTGTGTGACCCTGGACAGGCTGCTTCCCGTCTCTGTGCCTTGGTGCCCCATTTGCACCACGGAGATGCCGTAGCCCTCACCTCAGAGGTCTGTCCTAAGGGTCAGATGGAGCAGAAGAGCCCTCGGAGCTTAGCAGGTTGGGGCTTGTAAGACGGGGCCCCGGGCTCACCTCCTACAGCTCTCTCTGTAGCTGTTCTCCATGTACACTGAAGGGCAGAGCCCCAAATGGCAGCTCCAGGTGGGAAGACAGATGTCGAGTCAGGAGGCCCAGGGCCCCAGGCAGCCCTCTCGGCCCGGGGTCACCCGCTCGGCTCTGCGGGTCGCCGGTGGCCGGCAGGCACGGCTCTCTGCGACAGCTGTTGGGGTCTTGCCCAGGAGGGGCCTGGGTGCTCAGGCCTGGTCAGCGGGAGACAGCTGGCCACAGCCCCCATGCCACAGCTGCCTGGGGCCCTCAGCCCATCGCCCATCACCTCCTCCTCCCAGAATCCTTTTCCTGCTCCTAGCCACCCTCACAGGACAAAGCCTCTGACCCCGGGAGGTGGGGAGGCCCGAGTCCTGGCTGGCGGGGGGGTGATCTTTGTGCCTGTTTTTTTGCTATTCTTTGTGTTTTCTTTCTCTTTTTGATTTTTTATTTTTGAGGCAGGGTCTCACTAACTTGCAGAGGGCCTCACTAAGTAGCCGAGGCTGGCTGCAAACCTGTGGTCCTCCAGTGTCAGCCTCCCAAGTACTGGGATGACCAATGAACGCCACCACGCCTAGACTTCTCTTGTCACTACTGGAGTTTTGCATCTATGCCCATAGCTGCATAGCTTCAGTAACTACTGTATTTATTTATTTATTTATTTATTTATTTATTTATTTATTTATTTTTGGTCCTGGGGGTTGAACCCAGAGGCATTCTACTTTTGAGCTATACCTCTAGCGCTTTTTATATTTTTTTAAATTTTGGAACAGGTTCTCACTGAGTTGCTAAGGGTTTCACTGAGTTGCTGAAGCCGGCCTCAAATCTGTGATCCTCCTGTCTCAGCTTCCCAAGTACTGGAATTACAGGCTTGCACCACCATGCCCGGCTTCATTTATTTATTTTTGGCTATCAATTGTAGTACTAGAGTGACTGCGGACGCGGGCAGTGATCTGGGTCTGAGAGCTGCCTCCCCACTTAGGCACACTGTGGTCTTGGGCAAATGGCTTACCCTCTCTGTGCCCGAGCATTTTTATCTATATGCCTGTCCATTGTGACACCAACCTCCAGAGCTGTCAGGACTATCCCGTAACCGTAAGCCTCGGAAGCACTTAGGACCAAACCGGCGCACAGTAAATGAACAATAAATGTCAGCGATCACCGTCCAAGCCTTCCCTCCTCGGTGAAGATTTCTGAGATACCCAGGTGGGCCTATCACATTCTGTGTGCAGCTCTACAAAACCCTTGTACGATATTGGGCGCACAGTAGGTCCTGCATCTACGAATAGTCACGAAAGGCCGAGTTTTTAGTGTATAAGGTTCTGTGCTTAACACGCATCACCTTATCGTACTCGTCCGCAACTTTATGTCTCCATAGACAAGAAAACTGAGGCTTAGAGAGGTTAAGGGGCTTAGGCCAGGTCACGGCAATAATAAGTGGGACGAACAGAACTTGATGGGTTTCCAGGGCATGGACGCGCCCCTCATGGGAGAGAGAAGAGGGTCAGAATTCCTGTTGCCATCTCAGATTCTTACAGGACAGAACACTAATTGCTTTTTTCTTTCTTTCCCTCCCTCCCTCCCTCCTTTCCTTTCCCTTTCTTTCTTTCTTTCTCTCCCTTCCTTCCTTTCTCTCCTTCCTCTTTCCTTTCTTTCTTTCTTTCTTTCTTTCTTTCTTTCTTTCTTTCTTTCTTTCTTTCTTTCTTTCTTTCTTTCTTTCTTTCTTTCTTTCTGTGGCACTGGGGTTCCTAAAAACCCTTCTGCCTCCGGGCTACACTCCCAGACACCTATTCTTTTTTATGGAAACAGGGTCTCTTAAGCCAACCTGCGCGATCCTCCTGTCTCCGCCTCCCAAGCGCGGGGATCACAAGCGTGCGCCCCCACGCCCGGCTCAGAACACCAATTTCTAAGGATATCAGTCCAGCCTTTGCACAGCAAGCTTCCTCTGGGAACAACTGAGTTTCTTTGGCAAGGATTTGCGGTAAATCGTTCTCTTTCCCCGGAAGATGCAAATAGCAGGAAATTTAACGCAGATGGGTTCAAATTAAAAGAGGGAACTTAGCGGCTTACATACCTGAAAACCTTGGGCATAGGTAGCTTCAGACAGCTTGATCAAGGAATTTTTTAAAAAATACAGTTATAGCTGGGCTGGTGGTGGTGC
Source organism: Muscardinus avellanarius (assembly GCF_963383645.1). NCBI lineage: Eukaryota > Metazoa > Chordata > Mammalia > Rodentia > Gliridae > Muscardinus > Muscardinus avellanarius. The sequence continues at coordinate 32,955,223 of NC_137805.1, forward strand.
ACCTGTAATCCCAGGACTTGGGAGGCGGAGACAGAAGGATTGTGGGTTTGTAGCCAACCTCAGCAACTTAGCAAAACCCTGTTTCCAAGTAAAAAATAAAAATAAAAAATGTCTGGGGGGTGTAGTTAGGAGACAGAATGTCCCTGGGTTCAATCCCCAGCAACACACACACACACACACACACACACACACACACACACACACACACACATACACACTAAAAAATAAAGTTATTTACTCTCTTTCTCTCCCTCTTTCCTTGGTCTTTCTATCTGTATCTATCAGTTTTGCTTTCTTCCCAGTTAGCTTTACTCCTTGGCAGCCTCTCCCATAGATTATTGGCAAAGAGATCTCTAAGAACCTTCAAACTGACCGCCCCACCACTAGCGGTAAATAGTAGTTTTTTCCTAATAGTATCAGCTAAATTCTAGGAGTTCCTCTGATTGGCTTAGCTTGGGTCATATGCTCATCCCTGAACCAATCACTGTTACCGGGGTCTTACTATGCGCTCATTGGTTGGTCCAGAGTCATGTGACTTTCCATGGATGGAAAGTTGGGATTGTTCTTCCTGAACTAGGTGGACCAGGAATGGGGAGGAGGGGTTTGCCAAAAGGACAACCGAGGTGATTTTATGTCAAGATTATGGGCCGGATATGGACCATCAGCCCAGGCTCTTTAGCAGCAAAGCGGCTTGGCAGGTAGTAAGCCCACAAGAAATATTTGTGGGATGAATGAACGCATGGGCCGGTGTCTCACCAGTACTTTGCAGGCTTCTCTTGGTTTTGAAAGCAGTCTTCTGTTAGCTATTGTGTCAGAAATATGTCTGGTATTCAAAAATTTCCAATTGCCTTGCTGAAAGCATGTCTTGAAAGGTTAGATTAAGAAAGAAAAAATTATAAAGAATTAAAAATCAAGGCCCAATGAGAAGTGTATGCTGGACTCCTCAGCCAGAGACCAGGGAGAAAAAGACAAGTCGAGGTGTTTCTTTTTTTTTTTTTTGCAGGTCTGGGGATGGAACCCAGGGGCATTTGACCTCCAAGCTATACCTCCTACCCTATTTCTTGTTGTTTTTTTGAAACAGGGTCTCACTAAGTTGCAGAGGGCCTCACTAAGTAGCTGAGGCTGTCCAGGAACCGCGGTCCTCCGGTCTCAGTCTCCCGAATGCTGTGATTACAAGCGTGCGCCACCGCGCCCAGCTGAGGTTTCTGCTGCAAACAACAGGGCCGCTGTCCAGGCTGGCCCCCCGGCGTGCACGGCAGAAAGCCACCCCTGGTCCTCAAACAAAACTCTGCTACTGGTAAAAGTAGCTGCCCCTTCTCATCTGTCTGTGGTCCCAGGAACTCTGCTTTCTGCCTCATCCATAAACTCATTTAATCCTTGGGACAGCTGGGAACCAGCCCTGCTCTTCTTCCCCTGAGTAGGCACAGAGAAGGGAAGTAACTAGCCAAGGTCACACAGCAGAGGCAGCTTCGACTCGGGCAGCTTCCGATCACATCCTTGTAAATTAAAACTGTACGCCGATTATAAACTTCTTATCCGCGATGAGCTTCCTCCCTTCGGTCCTTGTACGAGTTCGACCCCAGTGTCCCAATGAGCAGAGCTATTTTTTTCCCTTCTGAAACATTAGACACGCTCGGACTTTTTATAAACATGAAGGGATTTATTACTTTGTGATCAAACTGCCGCGAAGCAGAGTTGTCTCTCCTGGCGGGGCAAGACTATCATAAATGACAAGGGCTCCCATTCCAGTCGGCACTTAGCTGGGGCCGCTTAAAACTGCTTTGGACTTTGCCCTTATGTGACCTCTGCAAACCGCTTTCCAGGCATCTGCTTCCTGGTCGAGCAGGGCGGATCGGAAAGGCTTTGCTCCTGTAAGTAAAAGAAGACCCACGTTCTTCCAGGCACCAGGGAAAAGAGAAATCTTTAACTCACAAAACCCAAACACCAAAGGCGGCTGGCTAGAGTCACGTGCTGGGAGCTGGAGCACTGCTGGGGGTGGTGGGGGCGCCCCCTGCTCATCCTGGGAGAAGGGGGCGATGGCGAGCAGATAGTCCTCTCTGTCCTGCTGGGAAGGGGTCCGGAGTCATTCCCACTCTAAGGGCAATCATCAGCCTCCACGCAGAGGGAAAAAGCACCTGCTGTTATGATAGAAAATGGTGTCTGATTTGTGTCCAGACCTAATGCCATCATTTTTCCTGAAAGTATAATGGTATCATGAGAATGCTACTGCTGACAGCCACCATGACTAAGCTCTTGTCATACACTCAGTACTTGCCCCACTTATTAATAACAGATGACTACTGTTAACTAAATAATTTTTTGTGTGTGGTACCTGGAATTAAACCCAGAGGCAGCCGGGCGTGGTGGCGCACGCTTGTAATCCCCGCGCTTGGGAGGCAGATAGGAGGATCGTGCAGGTTCGAAGCCAGCCGCGCGCGCTGGCTTAGGAGACCCTGTTTCCAAATAAAAATGTAAAAATAGGTCTGGGAGTGTAGCCCGGAGGTAGAAGGGCTTCCAGGCTTCCAGGAACCCCAGTACCACCAAAAAAAAAAAAAAAACCAGAGGCATTTTTACCTCCAAGATATACCCCAGCCCTATATATATATATATATATATATATATATATATATGTGTGTGTGTGTGTGTGTGTGTGTGTGTGTGTGTGTGTGTATGTATGTATGTGTGTGTATATATATATATATATATATATATATATATATATATGTTTTTTTTTTTTTTTTTGCGGGTCTGGGGATAGAACCCAGGGGTATTCGACCTCCGAGCTACACCCCCTGCCCTATTTTTTATTCTTTATTTTGATACCAGGTCTCACTGAGTTGCAGAGGACCTCACTAAATAGCTGAGGCTGTCCGCAAACCGCGATCCTCCAGTCTCAGCCTCCTGAATGCTGGGATTACAAGCATGCGCCACCACGCCCAGTATATATATATATATATATATATATATATATATATATTTTTTTTTTTTTTTTAATAGGGTTTTGCTAGGTTGCTGAGAGTCTAAGTTGCTGCAGCTGGTCTCAAACTTGTGATCCTCCTCCTGTCTCAGCCCCCCCCCAAGTACTGCGATTACCAGTGTGCGCCACCACACCCAGAAATAATAGTATGTATAATATAAGCGATATCATATTATGTTAATATGATACAACCATATATTAGAACAGAATTCTTTAAACAAATGATGATATTTATTTATCTGACATTTACTGAGAGCTTACTGTGTGCCAGGGCGTCTCCCAAGTACTTGAGATCATTTGTTCAATTTATATAACGGCCTTGTAAACAGGTTCCAGCATCGCCCGTTTTTCCTGGTGAGGAATCTGAGACCCTGCGAGGTGACATCACTAGCCCAAGGTCACTTGGTCTCTCCCAAGGTCACCTGGCCTCTAAGCCGTTTCCCATTCCACTGAGGCGCCCGCTCTGGGGTCCCGTTTCCCAAGAAAGGAAGGAGAATATCAAAAGGGGGTGAGCCTTGAAGACACTCATGGTGATAGCAGTAACTCACAGGATTCATAATGTCACCGTTCTGAGCACATCTTAGTTGGCAGGCACCTACCAAGCACCGTCCCACCTAAGCCTGTGACAGTCCCAAAAGCTGGGCGCTGTGGCAAAGCCACTTAGCAGAGGGCACTGAGACCCGGGAGGAGGTGAGGCGGGTCACACAGCCTGGGGGTGCGATCTTGTTGGTGGCGGCCCGGGCCAGTGAAGTTATACAGTCATTGCTGTGACTGTCCTGAGCCTGGAATTCCTCTCCCAGCACAGGGGAGGATTGAGTAGAGCCCACGCGGTGGTAGCATGCTCTACTCCGGAGCTTGTTCTCTCCTGCCTGGGCCAGGGCACCAGCCTCCTCCCTGGCCAGCCTCCCTGCCTCTCCGAGCCAGCATCTTCAATCTTGGCTCCTATCATGGCCCTCGGGTATCAATAGGATACAACCAGGTATACAACCAGGTATACAACCGCTTCATATAATAAGTGTGTTGTTTGAAAGAAGACATTTTCAAACATACATCAGACCACGGCCCTCTGCTCTTGGAGCCACTGGGCATTCAGGACCCTTGGTGTTCCGGCCTCTCTCCCTGCCCCACTCCAGCGCTGCCATCTTGGCAGCTCCTTTTATGACTTCTAGATGTGCCATTTTCTGCGTCTGGGCCTTTGCGCGTGTGGTTCTCTGCCTGAAACCGCTTCCCCTGTTCCGTTCCCCATCCCACGCGAGAGCTCACATTCAGACCACACACTCAGGCCCCAGGGAGTTGTCTTCTCTGTGGGCCTGCACCTGCCCGGCACCTGTCCCCTCTTCTCTAGAAGTGTTCCGACTGTCCCTTGAGACGCTTCTGCTCACCCTCTATTCGTGTCTTTGCATGGAGCGCATCTCCCCAGGCCTCACAGAGCTGTTTAAGAAGGGGTGTGCGCACGTCCCCATCAGAGCCGTACCTCACCTGGCTTAGGGATGGCTACCGGACTCGATGGAGCAGAGAGTCAACCCTGTGGCTTACGGAGCTGCTTGCAAGGTGGAAGGAACCCTCCTTCTACTGCCGTGACCAGCCCTGGGGTGAGGGCTGCAGAGAGGAGGTGGGGCCGCTATGAAAAGGAAGCCTTTCTAAGAGGGGAATGATACAGAGAGACACTGAGCCCAGAGACTCGGGGAGGGTGATGAGGTGGGAGAGAGACATTGATATTGTTTGGGGACCTGTATATAGCCCCGCCCTAAAGGTGGGATTTTCATTTCTCTGAGCCAATTATGTCCTTGTTTTTGTTTCAGTGACTTTGAGATTTCTATCAATGGCCACACCCCCCAAAATGCTCTCGTGAACACAGCTGTTGGTTAGATACAGAAGCCCCCCAAGGGCTCATGCATTCACGTTCCGAGTTGACATACTCACGCCAGGAGGGCCGTGCCCTCAGCACTGTAACAGTGGGTAAATCCACTGTAGTGGATTTACTGGGTGGGCATGTGGGCAGGTGGGGTGTGGCTGGAGGAGGTGGGCCCCTGGGGGTGTGGCCTTGGGGATTACATAAGGCCCCTCCTCTTGCTCCCGCCTCCATGATGTGGGAGCTCTGCGCTCTCCTGCTGTCTACTGAGCTCTGCAGACCCGGCCCAACGTGGGATGAAACTAAAATCTCCAAAACTGCATCTGTGAGCAAGTCAGTCTTCCTCCGCCAAACGTGCGTGGTCAGGCTTGTTGGGCCCCGGCAGAGGGACTGCTCTCCGACAAAACCATTCCTGACTCTCCACCTGCCCCAGCCTGGCTTGGCTTTGATGATTCTGTTTATAAAACCATCTCCCGGCCTCCTCGTGGGGTCTTGACAGCATGCCCTAGGTCTCACGTGTCTCCAATTCCCAGCAGCTGGCACGGAGCCTAGCCTAGGGCGGGGGCCATTAGATACCACTGGGGTCCCTTCATTCACCCATCTGATGATTATGTATTTGGCACCTGCTGTGTGCTGGGGCTGCTCCAGCTGTGAGCATGGATGACCACACTTCACCTCCACCAACTCCCCGTTCCATGGTGACCAAGCGCCCCTCCCTGCTTCCAGGGAGACAGAGGACCCCCCCCCCCCCCCACTCAGATACAGCTCCAGACTATAAAACCACTGGCTACAGAGGAGGGTCGGTTCCTCAACGACACAGTGACTACTTGGGTTGTCTGGCCCTTCCGTCGGGTGTCACCCTCTGGGACTAGGACGTGAACTGCCACTTAGCTGCTCCCGTCTATGTCGCTGCCAAGCCAGAGGCTGCCTACGTCTGTTTAGGCGCACTGGCTCCTTGGGGGCCTCCTCCCGGGAAGATGGTCAGCTGACCTGGTGGCAGCCGCTGGGCTTCTGCTTTGGGACATGTGAACTCTCAGCACCCCCAACAGCCCGTCTGCAACCGAGGCTGCCCTCCCGCCTGGTGATCTCGGGGGCCCCTCCCGCACCGCCCGCCCTGGGCTGACACGGACAGAGACCTCGCCCCCCGCTCCACACCGCCGCACGCACCACGCTGCCTTCTCAGCCTCCAGTCAAATCTGGCTGTCCCTGCAGCCCGGAGGCGACTGCTCTGTGGTCAGCGAAAAAAATCGACCCAAATCGCAACCCCCTGGAAAAGGACCCCAGGCCCACAGAGGGGGAATGGACTTTAAAGTCTGCCAATAAGAACAGAAGCTCATGTTTGTCAACACCAGGCAGGCGTCAGTTTCGCTAAGATCGTCTCCTTTAATCCCCACACCGACTCCATCAGGAGGTCTAAGCTTTAGCTCCATTGTGCAGAGAGGTAAACTGAGGACTGCGGAGCCAGCAATATGCCCGAGTTCAGACACAGGAGTGAACTGAGTGAAGGTGTTCAACTCCAGAGCCCCGGTTCTCAGTCACCAGACATGAGCCTGCTTCAAAGAACTTAATGCCGCCGGGCGTAGTGGCACACGATTGTAATCCCCGCATTTGGGAGGCTGAGACAGGAGGATCTCAGTTAGCGGACGTTGTCTTCAGCTACTTAGTGAGGCCCTCTGCAACTTACTGAGACCTTGTTTCAAAAGAAAGAATAAAAAAATAGGGCTGGGGGTGTAGCTCCGAGGTAGATCGCCCCTGGGTTCCATCTCCAGTACCACACACACACAAAAAAACTTAATGCCAGGCTCAGTGGCTCATACACGTAATCTCAATCTCAGTACTCAAAGGCTGAGACAGGAGGATCACAGGCCTGAGGCTAGCTTCAGCAACTTAGTAAGACCCTCGGCAACTCATTGCGATCCTGTTTTAAAATTTAAAAAAATTAAATAGGTCTGGGGGTGGGTACAGCACAGAGGCACATGCCCTTGGACCCAATCCCCAATGCCACACAAAGCAACACAACCTTAAGGACACGCCAGCCCCTCTTTTTGAGCTGTCCATGGTGTGCCCGAGGTCAAGATGTGGTCCAGGTTTTTCAGTTTCTCCCTTTAGAGAGCAGGATGTCATGCCAATGGGGGTGGGGTGGGCCTGGGGGAGATGACGGATAAAAGCCCAGGGCCCAGTGGTGGGCAATGCGCTCGCCTCCCTGGGGGTGACATTATTGGTTGTTATGAATCTTCAGGGTTGGGGGAGGGGTGCTACTGGCATCTAGAGGGTGGGGACAGGGAAGCCACTAAATGTCCTGCGGGGAGCCGGGCGTGGTGGGCACGCTTGTCATCCCAGCATTCGGGAGGCTGAGACCGGAGGGTCTCGGTTCATGAACAGCCTCAGCTACTTAGCGAGGCCCTCCACCACTTAGTGAGACCAGACCCTGTTTCAAAATAAAGAATAAAGCCGGGCGTGGTGGCGCGCGCTTGTAATCCCCGCGCGCTTGGGAGGTGGAGACAGGAGGATTGCGCAGGTTCAAAGCCAGCCACGCTGGCTTAAGAGACCCTCTTTCCAAATTAAAAAAAAAAATGTATAAAATAGGTCTGGGAGTGTAGCCCGGAGGTAGAATGGTTTCCAGGAACCCCAGAACCACAGTAAATAAATTAAATAAAAATAAATAAATAAATAAATAAATAGACTATAAAATAGGACAGGGAGTGTAGCTCGGAGGTCAAATGCCCCTAGGTTCCATCCCCAGACCAGCAATAAATAAATAAATAAATAAATAAATAAATAAATAAATAAATAAATAAAAATGTTCTGCAGGGCTCCACCCCATGATAGAGGACTTTCTGGCCCCAAGAAAAAAAATAACTCCCTGTTCCCCAGGCTGAGCATTGAGGAATGCTAACAAGGCCCTCCAAAGCGATCCCTTTATGGAGGGGCTGATGGCTACCTAAGGCTTCCAGCTCAGCGCCCGGCCCGGAGCGGCCACTTCTAAACCGTCTACTCTCCCCGTTCTGCCTCTATCCCAGCCTCAGCGAGCCCCAAAAGACGGGAGGGAGGGGTGAAGGCGCCGTGCTGCCGCCATCAGTTTCTCTTCGTACCTGCACACGGCCTCCTCTTGGTTGACACTAAGCTGCGGAATTCCTCCACGTGTTCAATTCAGAGCCCGGCACAGTGGTGCCTGCCTGTGATCCCAGCTACTCCGGAGGCTGAGGCAGGAGGACCGCAGGCTAGAGGCCACCCTGGTGACCTAGGCGACGGTGCACGGACTCATCTCAAAATAGAAAAAAAAAAAAAAAAAAAAAGCACAGTCCGGAAACCAAACCGTGAGCTCCTTTTCCGGTATTTTCTGGTTAATTTTGTAGTATCTTGCATGCCCAACACCATCCTCTTCCGAGGTCTCACTGGGGCAGGGGACACCCGTGTGTCACATTTGTTTATTTATTTAGTTTTTTTTTTTTCGGTACTGGAGATGGAACCCAGGGGCATTCTATCTCTGAGCTGCACCTCCAGCCCTATTTTTTATTCTTTATTTTGAAACCGGGCCTCACTAAGCTGCAGAGGGCCTCGCTAAGTAGCTGAGGCTGTCCGCGAACCGCGAGCCTCCTGTCTCGGCCTCCCGAATGCTGGGATCACGAGCGTGCGCCACCGCGCCCGGCTCGTGTGGCGCAGTTATGAGCCTGGCCCGGGTTGTCAAGTCCCAGAGCCCCACGGCCACCGTCTCTGTGGAGCGAAGGGGATCTCTTCGCCTCTCTAAGCCTGTGTTCTAATCCCTAACGTGGGACCCACCAAATAAAATATTATTAGACACTCTTAGCACAGAATCTGGCGAGGGGCGGATCCCATGGGGTCTCTGTTTTTCAAAAGCTTTACGGTTTTCTCTAGGTTCCTCTAATATCTGCAAGTTGCTTTAAAACCGACCCACTAATACAGAATCGGCCATTAGGAGAAAACAGGGCCCCCAGGCCGGGTCCCCAGGGAGCGCCACCGTCAGCCTGCCCGCGGCTCCCCCATCATTAACTCCATGGCGCTCAGGAAAACCCTGACACTGCGTTTCTCCACCCGTAGCCTTCGGCTCGGCTTCACACTCCTTCCCACTTACCCCGCTTCATCCAAACCAGAAACATATTTGCCTACGGTCACAGAATCGTAGCAACAGAGCAGACTTGGACATGGGCTAGCCCTGGCGCTTCCAGACTTCCGTCGTTGCAAGGCGTTCATTTTATAAAGGGCTTGTGAACACCCGATACAGCGAGGGCATAATCTCCGGGATTAGTCCTTTCGATAAATCAGTTTTGTCTATTTTGGGTTTGGAGAACTGGGGATTGAACCCGGGAGTATTCTACCTCCGAGCTACAACCCCGGCCCTATTTATTTATTTATTTATTTATTTATTATTTATTTATGTATTATTTATTTATTTTTATTTTGAGACCGGGCCTCACTAAGCTGCTGAGAGCCTTGCTAAGTTGCCGAGGCTGGCTGCGAACCTGCGATCCTTCTGTCTCAGCCGCTCAAGTACTGGGATGACAGGTGTAGCCCAGTATGACCTGCTTAAAAACCTATTATTTTTTTTTTTTTTTTTGGATTTAAACATCGCTATTCAAACCCCTGCATCCCCATTCAGCTAAGGATCAGCGTGGAGAGGGCGCAGCTCGGCCCCTGCACGTGGACCAACGCCGGCGAGCCTCTTATTCAAGTCCCCCACCCCATCTCAAAGCTGGCATCCCTGTATCATCACCCAGGCTCGGCTTGGTTGCTCCTGCGGACAGCCCACTCACCACCGCCCCTGGCCAGCCTCCTCGTGGAGCTGAAACATTTCCTGCAACCTTTTATTATCTGGTCCTGGCCTCCCTGAGGACTCTAATTTTCTCTGAAAAGGGCCTTTTTGCCGAAGCCACAAGCTTTTCCTCCTGCCTCGCATCCTCTGTATCCTTGGAGATCGGCCTACCGATACCCCGGAGCTCTGCCCAGCCCTGAGATGAGACGTTCCTTCCCCGGGCATTCCCTGGCCCCTTCCGACGGGGCTTCCACGGGGCCCGGGCGTGTCAGGTCCTTCCGCAGCGAGTCTCCCCTGCCCTGCTTCCTTCTGGCCATGAGAAAAACCTCAGCAGTGATTTTTTCTTCAGCCCAACGTAGTATTTGTGATGGCAAAGCACGTCCCAGGCCTCTCCCGCCCCGCGGTTCCCTGAGCCTGCTCCAAACCCTCGGGAACAATGCTTCTATTTTGCCTTTTTCTCGCAAGTTCTCTGCTGGTGATAGTCTGCCCCTGCTAAAAGTGGCTGTTGGCAGAGGGACCCGCAATTCAAGTGGGCTGGGTGGGGAACAGGCCGGGACGCCGTGTGCTCTTGCTGGAGAGGGGGGTTCGCGTGGACTTGGGAGCGGCGACCTCGGCACGGCGCTGCTCCCGGCCACACGACCTCCTGGAAGCCTGTCCACCAAGCAGCCCCCGAGGGCCGCCCGCGGAGCTAGAAAAGGCCAGCGGTCCACGAGCCAATGGAACCGTGACGCCCGAAGCATCGGTGACAGCGTGACCCGCATCACACACACACACACACACACACACACACACACACACACACACACCCCCAAGCCCCACCCTCATGGAGGCCCCCAAGGGTGCAGTCCAGCAGGGTTGGCCCAGGCTCCGGAGCCCACCAGACTTGGCTTCAAATGATTTTTTTTTTTTGTGTGTGTGTGTGGTACTAGGGAACTCAGGGGCATTCTACCTCTGAGCTACACCTCCAGCCCTAATTTTTATTCTTTATTTTGAAACAGGGTCTCATTGAGTTGCAGAGGGCCTAAGTAGCTGAGGCTGTCCGCAAACCGCGATCCCCCGTCTCAGCCTCCCGAATGCTGGGATGACAAGCGTGCGCCACCACGCCCGGCAACTCTAGTAACTTTAACACCGACGCCGTACCGAGTCTAATCTGCTTTCCGCGGCACAAGCCTTCTTTGACCAAGAACGTCGCGCGTCTGGCCTCCCCCTCCCGTGCGGCATCCGGTCTAGATGTGAGCAGGGCATCAGGTTGTCAAATGTCTTCAGGCCGCTCTCCTCCAGAATGTTCTCAGCCTTTCTCTACCCTGGGCAACACTGTATGAACATGCGAGGGGGAGGGCGTGCCAGAGACTGAACCCAGGGCATTCTACTTCTGAACTATAGCACCCCTCCCACTTTGTATCTTTTTATTTTGCAACGGGGTCTCTTTGCCAAGTTGCTGAGGCTGTCCTTGGACCTGACATCCTCCTGTCTCGGCCTCCCAAGGACTGAGATCACAGGTGCGCGCTGACTACGGCATTTTTGAAGAACCAGGTGTCTATTTTGCAAGACGATGCCCTGTGCTCCGGGCTGTCGGCTCTTCTCTTGAGATTAGAGTTGGACTCTAATCCCACTAGACAGTTCACACTGGGGAGAAGACGGATGTGTGTGTCCTCTAGAAACTGTGATGTGCATGCAAACGCAAGCGGCCACTGCTCGGCCACGGCACAGGGCCTGGCACCCCAGGCCCATCTCTCATGTCACCCCCGCCCGCAGGCTCTGAGCTCCCCCGCAGAGGGCTGGGGATTCCTAGGCCCAGAGTCTCCCGGGCCCCGATACTGCCACACCTCCCCACCGAGAGCCACGGAAGCTTGGCCCTAGTGGGAGGCCCAAGAACAGGTCCTCCACCTGCTGCTCTGGTCCCCGCGAAGGCATGCCTGGAGGGAAGGAGACGCCATGCCCCACGCAGGGGAGAAGGGTGCCGTGGGCTGGGAAGTCCCCAACTGTCCTGCTGAACCTCAAGAGGAGCCCCAAGTTTTTTCTGGAAGTCAGGAGACTCTCAGATTCTTCCAATCAACACTCCACACCAAAAAAACAAAAATAACAGCAACTGAGCGAGGCGCAGTGGTGCGCACCTGTAGTCCTAGTACTTGGGAGGCTGAGACAGGAAGATTGAAGGTTTGAGGACAGTCTCGGCAACTTAATGCCCTCAGCAACCTAGTGAGACCCTGTTTTAAAGTAAAAAATAAAAAGAGCCGGGCGTGGTGGCGCACGCTTGTAATCCCCGCGCTTGGGAGGCGGAGACAGGAGGATCGCGCAGGTTCGAAGCCAGCCGCGCGCGCTGGCTTAGGAGACCCTGTTTCCAAATAAAAATGTAAAAAATAGGTCTGGGAGTGTAGCCTGAAGGTAGAAGGGCTTCCAGGAACCCCAGTACCACCAAAAAAAATAAAAAATAAAAATAAATAAATAAAATAAAATAAAATAAAAAGAATGGGGGGATAGTTCGGAGGTAAAATGACCCTGGTTGGATCCCCAGTGCGACAAACAAAACCCAAAAACGAACCAAAAACTGGGAGAAGTGCCAGAAGAGCTGCCATTTAGATGCGTCAGTAAAATGTGTAAACATGATTCAGGAGATATTTTTGTCAGAAAAAGAAAACATGTTAACATCTTCCAAATGGAAGAAAAGAAAAATGTCAGAACATTCTTTTTTTATTTTTATTATTTTTTAAATTTTGTGGTACCGGGGATGGAACCCAGGGGCCCTCTACCTCTGAGTATACCTCCAGCCCTATTTCATTCTTTCTTTAGGCCCTCACTAAGTTGTGGAGGGCCTCGCACAGTTGCTGAAACAGTCCTTGACTCTACAGTCCTCTTGTCTCACCCTTGCAAGTACTTGCATTACAAGCGTCTAGCTCAGAACAATTTATTTATTTATTTATTTTTATGGTACTGGGGATGGAACCCAGGGGCATTCTACCCCTAAGCGACACCCACAGCCCTGTTTTTTATTCTTTTTTCTGAAACAGGGCCTCACTGAGTAGCTAAGGCTGGCCTCAAACCGTGATCCTCCCGTCTCAGCCTCCCGAGTGCTGGGATTATAAGCGTGCGCCACCGCGCCCGGCTTATATATTCTTTTACATAGACTCTCATCTCTTAAGTGAACTGAGCCGCCTTCTGGGAAATCCTACTCATTCATGTATTCTGTGGATGATCTCTATTTTTATTTGTTTGTTTTATGGGACTGGGGATTGAACCCTGGGGCGTTCTACCGTGAGTTACACTGATTAGCCGTTTTTGCTTATTTTGAAACAGGGTCTCGCTGAACTACCCTGCACTGGCCTCGAACTTGGAACCCTCCTATCTCAGCCCCCAAGTAGTGGGATTCCAGGTGTGTGCCACCCTACCTGCCTTACTTTGTCTATTTATTTATTTCATTTATTCCCCAACACACAATAGATTGAACACATTGGTTTTAAAAAGAAGTTCCAAAACTCAATCTGGAGTTTGGCTCTGTGCGTGCCTAGGCCGCACGGCGGGGACTGCGTGCAGTCTCCTCTCCTCTGCTCGGCTCTGCTGGGAAGAAGGTGACCCTCATGTCCCCCGGGCGTGGTGGCGCACACCTGTAATCACAGTGCTTGGGAGGCTGAGACAGGAGGATGGAAGGTTCAAGGCCAGCCTCAGCAAATTAGGGAGACCTGTTTCGTGATAAAAAATAAAATAGGGCTGAGGTAGCGACCTGGAGGTAGAATGCCCTGGGTTCCATCCCAAGTACCACCAAAAATAAATTTTAAAAAATAAAAATAAATAAGTAAGAGAAGGAGAAAAAGAAAAAAGAAAGTGACCCTCATTTCCAAGATGCAGTATCCCCAACTCTTCTCTCCACAGCCCCCTGACACCCCGAGAAGGAAGTAAAACCGAGCTGACCCAGCCCATTAACACACCTTAGGAGCACGGCTATCACTCGCGCGGTTCCATTCTCTGGCTTCTTTATGGAAAGATGGAGGCAGGCCAGTCCTGGAGCCAGGAAGACCCTCTGTCCCACTCCATCCCTCTGGGAAACCCCAAAGACCAAGAGGCCGTCACACCTACGCGCGCACACCCACACGCACAGACACGCACACACAGACACACTCACGTGTCAGCGCACTGACTCAGACGCACCCGCACACAAGCATATCTAGACACATTCGCGCACACACACTGACACACACAACACACTCACAGACATCTACACCCGTGGGCTCACACACGCTCTTTCTGAAGCAGTTAAACCTTATTTAAACTTTTAAAAACCTCTTAATTTGGTTTAATTGCATTTCAAGTTTCAGAGGAGCAGGGCAGATTTAGGTCAAATAAATTTAATTCTGCCTTAAAAAAAAATAAAGTGGAAACTGCAGGCCTGGCAGGCGGGGAGAGCAGGCGTCATGCTGGCCGGAGGACCAGGAGATCGCGGAGAGCGGAGGCCGGCCGCTTTCAGCGCTGACATATTCTGTTTTCCTATGAAATTCAGAGAAGTTTTTCTCCTCTGCCACAAAGAAAGACTGCTCTGGACCATTAATTTTTAAACAAGTGTCATTTTAGTTGACACTTAATTGTTCCTTCGCTGTTGCTAGAGATACGAGTTTAAGACATGTTCTGCTTCTCAGGACTGGAGAGGCCAAGGCAGGAGGATTGCAGGTTTGAGGCCAGCCTCAACAACAGAGCATGACCTTCAGCAACTTAGCGAGACTCTCGGCAACTTAGACTGTGTTTCAAACTGAAAAAAGGGCTGGGAGTGTAGCTTGGAGATAGAATGAGAGAATGACCTGGGTCAAACCTCCAGTACAAAATAAATAATAATAATAATAATAATAATAATAATAATAATAATAATGCTCCGCTTTCTTCTTCGTGTACCCTCAGGCGGGAAAATGGCAGCTGATGCTGCACGCTGGTGTCCGGGGGCACTAGAGGGATGGGTGGGGACTGTGGTAAACTGAGCGGGACATGCTCTGGTTAAAGGCAGAGGCCGTGACTGATTCCTCAATCGTCACCATGCAAAAACGCAGACCTCATTTGGCAGAGCTCCCAATGACCCAAGAGAAGCCAGAAATCTGTTTTTTTTTTTTTTAATATGGAATCTCTTGATTTTTTAAATGCTGGCAGCTCATTCAGATCAAAACACCCCCAGGCCAAAGTAAGCACATCTGTGGGGTAGAGGCGGCCCGGGCTGCCCGTTCGTGACCTGCTTTGGAGGAGGAAGGGAGCCGGCCTGGAGTCAAGAGCTCTGGGGATGGCCGAGACCCCGCTCACCGCGCAGGGCGAACCCCCGGCTTCTCGGGCCTCAGTTTCCCCATCGTATCCACGAAGGCTGGCCTAGCCCGCCTCCGCTGAGGTCCCTCAGAAAAGCAGTCTGGAAAGAACAGTGTGTCCAGCCCAGAGAAGGGGGTATATATAATCTAACCCTGTTTCAAAAACCGGTAATTGGACCAGAAATGTTTCTCTTCCCCAGCTGAGGTTTTTGGAGGCAGTGGGTATTTTTTTTTAAAAAAAAAACACAACACACTAAGTCAGGAATTTCATCAGGAAAAACGTGGCGGCCCCGAACGGCTCACATCTGGGGATTTGCTGAGGAGAACATGCCGTTCGCAGCGATGGTGTCTGGGTGGGAGGGTCGGCGGCCCGGCCAGCCTCTTGGGGAGCCCGCAGGCATGCAGAGGGGCTCCCACCTCGGTCCAGGGAAAAGGGCGGACAGCACACAGCCCTGGGCCCGGGCCCTGTCTTCGCCTCTGCACTGCTGTGAAGGTAACTCAGCCTCCAGCTAAAATTCAAGCCACTCGCTCTCCTGATCGTCCCAGGGAGCAGTGACAGTCTTGAAGCCCCTCGCTTGCCCCTGTGGGCTGTGGGCCTGGCACCGCGCTGAGCCGCGGATGAACACGATCTCATTTCATCCCAGAGGAACCCTCATCACACCATTTTTGTTTTTCCGGTACTGGGGAACCCAGAGACATTCTGTCTCCAAGTGAAACCCCCAGCCCTATTTTTTATTACTTATTTGGAAACAGGGTCTCACTGAGTTGCAAAGGGCCTCGCTAAGTAGCTGAGGCTGGCCGCGAACCGCGATCCTCCTGTCTCAGCCTCCGGAATGCTGGGATGACAAGCGTGCGCCCCCGCGCCCGGCTCATCGCTCCATTTGATAGAGAAGGAGGCTGAGGCTTGGGCGAGAGGCCACTGTGGCCGGAGCCTGGCATTTGAACTCTAGCAGAGTGAAGGCAAAGCCTTGGACGCTACTGACTACTCATTTTTCTTTTCCTTTTTTCTTTCCAAAGTGTGAGTTCTATAGAAAATAAATCTCTAGCCGAGCATGGTGGCGCACGCTTGTAATCCCAGCATTCGGGAGGCTGAGACAGGAGGATCGCGGTTCGCGGACAGCCTCAGCTACTGAGTGAGGCGCTCTGCAACTTGGTGAAACCCTGTTTCCAAATCAAGAATAAAAAAATAGGGCTGGGGGTGTCTCTTAGAAGTAGAAGGCCCCTGGGTTCCACCCCCAATATCAGGAAAGGAAAGGAAAGGAAAGAAGGAAGAAAAGAAAGAAAGAAAGAAAGAAAGAAAGAAAGAAAGAAAGAAGGAAGGAAGGAAGGAAGGAAGGAAGAAAGAAAGAAAGAAAGAAAGAAAGAAAGAAAGAAAGAAAGAAAAGAAACTTTCACAAGGTCCAACCAGCAAACCTATCATGGAAAGAGTCTAGCAGCGCATGCCTGGACTTAACCGCTGGGCGGCTCTGGGCAAGGGAGAGGGTCGGCGGCATGCTGGGCTCTGCACAGCTCCTCTCTGTCCCTGCTTTTCCAAAACGAAGAGGAGGGATGGGGCTGGGAGAGGCAAGGGCCCAGGCGTGCTGCAGAGGGTCCTTGTGCTGCCTGGCCGCACACCGGCAGGGGCCAGCTGGAGCACGCCGCTCAACCTCCGGTCTCTGTCACATCACCTTTAAAAATGGACCAAAGAACTCACCTGTGAGGTAGAGGGAGACGCCAGCGCGTGGGGCACCTCACCTGGCACCAGGTGTATGCACCTGCTCCCTCCTCTGACCTCCAACTACCACCTGCCTATCACAAGAAATGGCAGCTCCTCCCTCCACACTGGCCCCCCAGACCCCGGACTCCTTTCCCGGTGACAATCCCAGCAACGCTCATTGGCTCTGCCTCCAAAATACCCAGAATCCAACCACTTCCCATGGATTCCGCAG
Organism: Muscardinus avellanarius; assembly: GCF_963383645.1. Taxonomy (NCBI): domain Eukaryota; kingdom Metazoa; phylum Chordata; class Mammalia; order Rodentia; family Gliridae; genus Muscardinus; species Muscardinus avellanarius. The sequence continues at coordinate 32,972,024 of NC_137805.1, forward strand.
CCACCGCCCCCAGAGCTCAGCTCGGCCCCTGCCTGCCCTCTGCCCCCCACCCCCGGGGCCTAGTCTCAGGCCAGCCACAGGCATTCTAGTGCACCCCACTCAGCTCTTGTTTCTCCTCTGCCCAGAGCTCTCCAGCGGTTCATGCTTTACATAGTGAAAACCAAAAATTAGATCAGGCATGTGACAGCCCGCCCTGCCCCACTTTTATTTATTTATTTATTTAATTTATTTTTTGGTGGTACTGGGGTTCCTGGAAGCCCTTCTACATCCAGGCTACACTCCCAGACCTATTTTATACTTTTTATTTGGAAACAGGGTCTCTAAAGCCAGCGCGGCTGGCTTCGAACCTGCGCGATCCTCCTGTCTCCGCCTCCCAAGCGCGGGGATGACAAGCGCGGCCCACCACGCCCGGCATTATTTTTATTTTTTAATAGTGAGATCGAGCTGGGCTTAATGACGCATGCCTGTAATCTCAGTAGTTGTGAGGCAGAGACGGGAGAAGCACAGGTTCGAGGCCAGCCTCAGCAATTTGGTGAGACCATCAGGAACTTAGTGAGACCGTGTTTCAAAATTAAAAAAAAGTAAATAGGGCCAGGGGTGTAGCTTAGAAACAGAATGCACCTGGGTTCATTCCTTAGTACCAAAAAGAAAAAGAAAGGAAAACTGACCAGGGCCTCGAACGCCCTGCGCCACTGGTCCCTGGATACCTTCCTCTGACCACATCTGCTCCTGTCCCCATACTTCAGCTCGAGCGCCAGCAAATCCCTGGCTCTTCCTGAACGTGCCGAGCAGACCCCACTCTCAGGTTCGTGCGTGCTCTTCCACCAGACAGTGACCGGGAGCCCTTCGCCACCAGCACGAGCAGGAGACAGCCTGGCTTCGAACCAGCGGCCAGAAATGCTGTAAACTTTGTGTGTACTTTGTAAGCGGCTGGTTAAACCACCGGTGGCTGGAAGCTAGTGACGGTGGGAGCATTTATACCAGGAGAGACGGCAAAGGCTGGAGCCAGGACCTTGCACTTCCAGCGGCTAGTCAGCCGCGTGCTGCAACAGGGAGCAGATGAGTCTAAATCAACTTAAACAAAACCAGAAACAAAGCCGGGGCGTGGTGGCGCACGCTTGTCATCCCCGCACTTGGGAGGCGGAGACAGGAGGATCGCGCAGGTTCGATGCCAGCTGTGCTGGCTTAAGAGACCCTGTTTCCAAAAATAGGTCTGGGAGTAGCCCAGAGGTAGAAGGGCTTCCAGAAACCCCAGTACCACCAAAACAAAACAAAATAACAACAACAAGCAAACAAACAAAACAAAACAAAACAAAAACCCGGTGTGGTGGCGCACACCCGTAATCTCAGTATTTGGGAGGCTGAGACAAAAGGATGTCAGGTTTGAGGCCAGCCTCAGCAATTTGGCAAGATACTCGGTGACTTAATGAGTTTCAAAGAAGAAAATAAAATAGGGCTGGGGGTGTAGCTGAGAGGTAGAACACCCTCGGCTTCAATCCGCAGTATCACGCACACCAAAAAAACAAAGACAAAATAAAAACACCAAACCCACAAGACACGATTCCCTCTGCTCCAGTCGTCGCTATCAGATCCCCACGTCCTTTGTTTCTCCCCATACCACTCCACTCTGCCATCCTATATTTGCCTGTTTTCTTTCTTTCTTTCTTTCTTTCTTTCTTTCTTTCTTTCTTTCTCTCTTTCTTTCTTTCTTTTTCTTTCTTTCTTTCTTTTTGGTGGTTTGGGGTTCCTGGAAGCCCTTCTACCTCCGGGCTACACTCCCAGACCTATTTTTTAACTTTATGTGGAAACAGGGTCTCTTAAGCCAGCGCGGCTGGCTCCGAACCAGCGCGATCCTCCTGTCTCCGCCTCCCAAGCGCGGGGATGACAGGCGTGCGCCACCGCGCCCGGCTCACAGGAGACCCTTCTGTCGGCCAAAGAGTGTTGAGAGGACCATCCGTCACGGCCCCGCTCAGCTAGGAGTTAAGAAATTCTCCGAGGAGGCTTTCGAACCCCTCGTTCAGGGCTGACCTCCTCCTAGAACAGGCGGCCATAGCGACCTCGGGGGCTAGGCAGGCGCCTGTGATTAGCAGGCCAACTCGTAACCTGCCCTGCCAAGGCCGAGCCGCGGGTGCGGCGCGGAGAGGACAGCCCTCCTGGCTTGCACACTTTGTGCCAAGCTGTGGGCAATGCCATGGGCGCGGGGACCTGACCTCCAAATGGGGCCTGGTCCAGCTGTGGCCATGTGTAATGCCACCCTCTAAGACGCCCAGGCCGACTCCGCAACGGAATCAGCAGACTACCAATGGAAGTGTCGAGGCCCAGGGACCTCGGCCTACCCAAAGACAGACGCTTCCTCTCCCTTTCCTCTTTTTTCTTTTTTTTAAACAGGGTCTCACTGAGTTGCAGAGGGCCTCACTAAGCAGCTGAGGCTGTCCGCGAACTGCGATCCTCCTGTCTCAGCCTCCCGAATGCTGGGATTACAAGCGTGCGCCACCACGCCCAGCAGAGTCTCACTTTTTGCTGAGGCTGTCCTCCAAACTGCGATCCTCCTGTCTCAGTCTCCCAGGTACTGGAATTACAAGCGTGCACCACCACGCCTGGCTCTCTCTCTTTTTTTAATACTAATGAGCTACTTAATTTATGCTTAATGTTCCTTTTTTGGGGGGTACTGGGGCTTGAACTCAGGGGTATTCTACCTCTGAGCTATAACCCAGCCCTATTTTATTTTATTTTATTTTTTGGTTTGAAACAGGGTCTCGCTAAGTTGCCGAAAGTCTCACTTAATTGCCGAGGCTGGTCTCAAACCTGCGATCTTCCTGTCTTAGTCTCCCAAGTACTGAGATTACAGGTGCACAAAACCATACCTGGCTATGCTCAGACTCCCGATGTGTACTTACATACGAGAAAGATTAATTTTTAATTTTTCTCTTCTCTCTACAGTGGGAGAATCAACAGCTCATCCAGTGCTAAGTGCTATCTCACCCTTAGCCTTAGCGCCAGAGAGATAACAGGGAGAGAGAGGTGAGGACTGAACGAATTTATCCCTGGAACAGGGCCGGACATTTCCCAGCCCCAGGCAACTGAGATCATGTGGGGCACAGTGCTGGCAGATCTTGTGTGCGTGAGTACGTGTGTGCGTGTGTGTGTGTGTGTGTGTGTGCAAAGCTCCGGGGCACAGTTGGCCAGCAGAGACCGGGACTCCCGGGGACACTGAGTCATTCCGCATTTATTTGAGGAAGGCCAGTGCGTCTCCCGTGCTTGGCTAAAGTGCCCGTTTTATAGAAGACATCATGAAAAAATATAACCCACCCCCGAATAGCCTTCCTTGAAAGGAAGGTCTTTAGGTCTTCAGAGTGGCAGGGAGACAGAACAGGAGTAAGTGTGTGTGTGTGTGTGTGTGTGGGTGTGTGTGGTGCTGGGGATGTAACCCAGGGACATTCTACCTCTGAGCTATACCTCCAGCCCTATTTTATTCTTTTATTTTGAAGCAGGATCTCACTAAGTTGCAGAGGGCCTCACTAAGTTACTGAGGCTGGCCACGGACCTGTGATCCTCCCGTCTCAGTCTTCCAAGTACTGGGATTACAGGCATGCGCTGCCACGCCCGGTTCATCTCCAGCCCTTTTAATTTTTGTTTTGAAAGAGTCCCGCTAAGTTTCGGAGAGTCTTGCTAAGTTGCCGAGACTGACCTCAAACCTTTGATCCTCCTGTCTCAGCCTCCCAAGTACTGGGATTACAGGCCCGTACCACTACACCTGGCTAGGAATAGGTCTTAAAAGTACAGACCTGGTAGGACTGTTTGAGGAACAGAAGAGAAAATGCACACAGAGCCTAGCACAGTTCCTGGAAAAAGCACAGGCTTCATAAATATCCTGCAGTCCAGGAGGAGACAGGTGGAGGCGGCTTCTCTATAGTATATTATGATACAGCCTGGGGGGCTGCACACCTATAATTCCAGTTACTTGGGAGGCCAAGACAGGAGCATCACAAGTTCAAAGCCAGCTTGTGCACTTCATGAGACTTGGTCTCAAAATAAAAAGAAAAATTTAAAAATAATTGTTGGTGTGTGTGTGTGTGGGGGGGGGTGACTACAGGAGCCAGCCCACCCCCCACTCCTGGTACTTATTACTGACTCCAGTTTGGAAGTCCCGCTTCCTCCCACGCCGGCCCTGGTTCTCGAGCCAGAGCGGTACAGAATACTGCACAGGCGCAGACTAAGAGCTGGACACATGACCTACCTATAGGCTCTTGAGCCAGCTGTGCCTGAAGCCCAGATTCCCCAGGTCGATGAGTTTCCTTCTTTTTTAGACCAACTCAGAAGGAAGCTGTCTATTCCACCCAGAACCATCTCAGCAGCCCGCTTGCCGGGCTTTTGCTTAACTTCAGCGCCACAGTCGAGACGCAGACGATGAATCCAGTGTTGCCGGCCCTGCAGCCCAGGTCTTCAAAAGCTCCAAGGACTTTACCATTCCTGCCCCCCCAATTAGTCAACTTTTCAATCTCCTGGCGTGGAATCCTTTAAGCCCCCACCTCACCCCCTGATGCCCCCGGCCCCTCTGACGTCTGCGGCCGTTGGACTCCAGCCCCCAGCCTTCGAAAGGAGAACAACAGAAGTCCTTTGCCATTCTAAACAGTGGCTGACAACCACTTACGAAACCTGCAAACATTTCAGCACTCTTAAATCAACCCCAGATGACATAATCATCATCAGGACAGGCTAATGAAAACCCAGAGGAAGGGGAGCTTGGAGCGTCTCGCCTCCCCGTGATGAGCCGTGATGGGGAAACTCCTGAGAAAGACATAAAGTGAGGAGGGCTGATTGCTCCTTGGAAGACGTCTCGGCCCCGGCCCCAGGAGACGCGAGTCCTACTTTTTCCTGGAAACAATTTTTAGCATCTCTTGGCATCCTTTCTGGTCAGGAATTGGAAAAAAAAAAAAAAAAAGGAAAAAGAAAAAGAAAGGAAGAAAGAAAGAATGAGAATTAACATATGTGTGTGTTGGGGGGGGTATTAATGTTTGGAAATTAGGCCCCCGGGGTCTATGGCAGTGTTTGGGAGGGGGTCACAGACCACGATGAGCCCATAGGTCCAATTTGGTGGTTTCTTACGGTGATTTAAAAATCAGGAACATTTCTCCCCAAAGTCCAGATTTTGATGTTTTTCTGAAAGATTAAAATACCTGGCAATAGGGAGCCTGCTCAGGAGTGGGGGCCAGTCAGGATTTATTTCCAGGCCCACGTCATTAACCCTTCCCCGCCTGGCCTCTCTGGGTATCTGACTTCGGATCCAGGCTCTGGGTGTTTTGATCTGTTTTTGGCAGTCCGGGTGGAATCCCAGGGATTCTCTCCCGCGGAACCACGGACTCCCAGTCCTTTCTAGTTTTGAGACAGGGTCTGGCTAAGCGGCCAGACTGGCCTCGAACCTGCCGTCCTCCTGCCTCCGCCTAGAGGCGCCGGGATCCCCGGGTGTGCACAACTGCGCCTGGCTAAACTCACTTCGGTTATGACGAGGTCGATTCGGGCGCGGCGGCGCGGTGGCCCTGAGCACGGCCTCCTCTCCCGGCCTCGCACATCGGCCGGGGACTTATGTATTTCCTTCCTCTTTCTAGAATGTTCTCCTCACCTTTCAGCCCGCTGCTCGCCGGGGCCTCCCTCCCAGGGAATTCCTCCTAGCACCTTCTCTTGGCGATTTCCCTCACGGCTTTGTCGCCGCCGGACATTCTGTGCACCTCACAGATTCATGTACTTATTCTCTCTCTCTTCCACTCAATTATAACTCCACAGAGAGTAGATTTGGATTTTATTTTATTTTATTTTTGGTCCTTGACCCTATTCCCGAGCAGGGCCTGGTATACTGCTGATGCTCAATGCATTATTATTATTATTTTTTTTTTGCAGGTCTGGGGGTGGAACCCAAGGGGATTCGACCTCCGAGCTACACCCCCTGCCCTATTTTTTATTCTTTATTTTGAAACCGGGTCTCACTGAGTTGCAGAGGGCCTCACTAAGTAGCTGAGGCTGTCCGCAAACCGCGATCCTCCGGTCTCAGCCTCCCAAGTGCTGGGATGACAAGGGTGCGCCGCCACACCCGGCTCAATGCATATTTTTAAATGAATGAATGAATACCAGAGGAAATCGGGGTTGGGGGAGCAGGAGGAGAAGGAAGCTGAGCGGCCCAACGCCTGCCCACACAGTCTTCTGCAACCAGGAAGATGCTTACAAAGAAAAACACAGTGTCCACAACATCGGCGCCTCCGGCCTACGCTGGACGGCCTCTGACCCCGGCCCCCGAGCCCCTGGCTCTTTTTAAGACAGGATGGGGGGTCTCCACTCTGTCACAGACGGGCTGTGTGGCTTTGGGGCGTGCACTCTCTTTGCTCGGTTTCCTTATTTGTACACTGTGTGTGCGCTCACACACGTGCACTAGGGACTGAACCCAGAGGCTTTTTTTTTTTTTTACCTCTGAGCTACATCCTCAGCCATATTTTATTATTTTTTTAAGTTTTGAACAGGTTCTCACTACATTGTAGAGGGCCTAAGTTGCTGAGGCTGGCCTCAAAGCTATGATCCTCCTGTCTCGGCCTCCCCAATACTAGGATGACAGGCAGGGCCTCCACGCCCGGCCCATCTGTGCGTACTACTTCCAGGGGCTCTGACTTCTAGTTTGCCTGCTGTGAGAAACCTAACTTTTCAGGTGGGTCCAGAAAAGCCAGAAAGCCAGTCTCTGGCTCAGCGTTAGCCATTTGGAAAAAAAAAATTAAGCTATTTTCCAGCTTGAACCTTGTATCTCGGGCCCTTTTCCTTTTCTACTCCAAGCTGGACCAAAAGTGCCAATAGGAGGATCTGATTTCGATGGTTAATTTTCCTCACCAGGTGAAACATAGCTTTTGGCCATTGCTGGGTGTGCCAGGTGTCGAGCCTGTGACTCCACTCTCCTGAGCTGGCGCTGGGATCACTGTCACTGACATATGTATCCAAAGGATGGACTTTTTTTTTTTTTTCAAGGAGATAAGACACACAGTGAAATGCCTGGACACCAGTGAACCCTGAGCTGGTGCTACTGCGGACGCTGCGGGACCGCATCTGTCAAGGGCCCCATTAGCCTAAACCCTTTCAGACCTCGTTCTGCAAACAGAACGCAAAATTGCAATTCCGGTCATTTATGATTCTGGTCATTTGGAGGGGTTTGTTGGAAGCAGTTTACAGGAGCGAGTTTAGAAGGAAAGTATTTCATCGTGAATGATCCAGGGTGCGAAATACTTCTCACCATTACATCCTTCTTCAAATTCATGGATTTTGCCGGGCGTGGCGGCGCACGCTTGTGATCCCCGCGCTTGGGAGGCTGGGACAGGAGGAGCGCACGGGTTCGAAGCCAGCCTCAGCTACTGAGTGAGGCTCTCAGCTACTTAGTGAGACCCTGTTTCCAAATAAAATATAAAATAGGTCTGGGAGTGTAGCCCCGAGGTAGAAAGCCTCTGGGTTACACCCCCAGTGCCACCCAAAAAATACAGAAAACAAATTCATGGATTTGGCCATATCTGGGGGAGACCATTCGTTACCCGGTACACTTGATTACTTTTCTTTTCAAGCTACACCCAACCGTGTGTGTGTGTGTGTGTGTGTGTGTGTGTGTGTGTGTTACTGGGGATTGAACCTGGGGGAATTCTACCTCCAAGCTACACCCCTGGCCCTATTTTTTTTTCTTTTTTTGTGGGTCTGGGGCTGGAACCCAGGGGCATTTGACCTCCAAGCTACACCCCTTGCCCTATTTTTTTATTCTTTATTTTGAAACCGGGTCTCACTGAGTTGCGGAGAGCCTCACTAAGTAGCCGAGGCTATCCGCGAACCGCGATCCTCTGGTCTCAGCCTCCCGAATGCTGGGATTACAAGTGTGCGCCTCCACGCCTGGCTAATGGCCCTATTTTTCTTAATCTTTATTTTGAAACAAGGTCTCACTAAACTGCTCAGGCTGTCCTTGAACCCCTGATTCACCTATCTCAGCCTCCAAAATGCTGGGATTACAGGCATGAGCCACTGTGCCTGGCTTGGACTTATTTTTTAAGCCTTTTTTTTTTTTTTTTTTGGTCCTAAGTAACAAAAACTTGGGAAACCGTTCACTTGTTTAAATGGTTTGTTGCATATTTTTTCAAATACACAATAAATCAGAGACACAACTCTAGCGAGAAACAAAAATTGCTCGTGTGTGCTTTAAGCTCATACCGGTGGGAAGGGTACACACCGCATTGCAAGGGAGACTGGTAGATTCTTCCAGAACGTCTGAAATCTTTAGACTTGGAAAACAGCAGGAGGCTCCTGGGGGCAAGTAACCTTCCTTTTACCCTTGGCTTTGACTTCCCTGAAGTCACTCAGCAGGTCAGACACAGGGTGGAGAGCCCCCTCCACGCCCTCCCAAGGCAACCCCACCTCAGCAATCTCCCCTGCAGCCCCACGCCAGGGCCCGGGCTCCCCCAGCCCCAAGTCCCTCCTCCTGCCCGCCAATGGCCGAGGTTCTCAAAGGATCCCCCTGGAGGCGGACTTCCCAGCCCACTTCTGTTCTTTCTAACAGGAGCTATCAAGAAAAAAAAAAAAAAAATCCACCAGTTCTCTACAAAGAGGGGTAAAGGACCATAAAAACTTCAAATAGTTGAGGATGAAGGATTCTGTTTTTATTTTTATTTTTTTCAGCCCCGGGGATGGAATCTGGGGCCTAGCGCATGCTAGGCAAGCTCTCTGCTACAGAGCTGTACCCCAGCCCCAAAGGATGCTATTGAAATGTAAGAAGGGACCATAAATAACCGGCCGGCCGGGGTGACGCCTTCTGCATCTGCTACAATTGTCTGTGTGTGTATTTTAGAAGGGCTTGTTCCAGGATAGCGGCAGGTCACGTGGCAGGACAAGCCGGAGCTTGGGTCAGGCAGACCTAGGACGGAATGCCATCGGGCAGCCACTCCGCCCGGCCAAGTCTCCGTCTCCCCATTTGTTAAACTGCACGCTGAGAGCGGGGGATATTTTGTTTGTTTGTTCAAAGATGCTGAAAGGTGCTTTGTGAAAAGTGCCCAGCATGTTAAAAACTCCTGGGAGAGATGTTAAATCTGCTTTCTCCCTCATTGATGCCCCTCTTTGAACATCAAGACGTGTCCCTACTTACTTTTGTTTTTCAAAGTGCCCAGTGTTATCCGGGCGTGGGGTTGCACACCCATATTCCCAGGCAGGAAGGTCACAGATCCCTGGTCAGCTTCAGCATGACCCTGTCTCAAAATAATAATATAGGGCTGGGGATAGAGCTTGGAGATAGAATGCCCCTGGGTTCAATCCCGAGTGCCCAAATAAAAAACAAACAACAACAAAAAAAACCAAAGCGCCCAGTGTCTGGGAGAATCTCATTCAGTAACAGGAGATGAAAGCATCTATAAACTGGGCGTGGTGGCGCACACTTGTAATTCTAGTACTTGGGAGGCTGAGACAGGAGGATCGCGCAGGTTCGAAGCCAGCCTCAGTTCCTTAGTGAGGCTCTCAGCAACATCGTGAGACCCTGTTTCCAATATATATATTTCTAATATATATTTCATATGTGAAATATATCAAATAGGGCCAGGCATGGGTGGCGCACGCTTGTAATCCCAGCATTTGGGAGGCAGAGACTGGAGGATGGTGGTTTGTGGACGGCCTCGGCTACTTAGCAACGCCCTTCACGACGCAGCGAGACCCTGTTTCAAAAATAAAAAAGAATAGGGTGGGGGTATAGTTTGGAGGTACAATGCCCCTGGGTTCCATCCCTAGTACTGCAGAAAAAAAAAATACAGATATGGATGTGTAGCCTGAAGGTAGAAAGCCCCTGAGTTCCATCCTCAGAACTAAATAGATAAATCATCTCTAGTCAGACCCGTGGTCCCCTACCACAGCCCTCACAGGGTATATTATAGATACATTGTTGCTATATTGTGAATAGGGAAACAGAGGCAGAGCTAGGCTTTGAACCCAGAAAGTTGGGCTCCTGGGTGCTGTAGGCTCTCAAGGAGGCATGTGTGTGAAATCTGGCCACGAATGTGGTTTCGATTAGCTCCCAGAGCCGACCAGATCTGGCCCGTCCCTGGGGGCACCGTTAGGAGCCGGGGTGAGGAGGCGGCCACGCGTCCTTGGCAGGGGGAGGCAGCGGGAGGCAGCTTGTGTTTGCCCTCTTCAGTTCATTAGGGCTTGAGGGGAGCAGGAACCTCATTTTTCCCCCATGACTTCTCTTTCATTTTAACGGGAAAATGTACATTTCAAAGACAGCTCAGTAGCCCTGTTGAAGGCTCAGACTCCGTCACAATGTTCCTATTGTGGCTGGGGGCTCCCTGGCCTTTAAGCAAGGGTTATAAAAATTTGGTCTGAGCCCAAAGTCTGGCTTTAATAGAATATTTTAATTTTGTTTAACGAATATTATTTTAAATCTGTTTGGCAGTTTGAAAATGTGTTCCTTTATTTTCAAATTAAAATGTACTCGTGTTCAGTGTTTCTCGGGGCCGGGTGGGGGGGGGCAGCACGGAACGGGGTGCTAATAATACAAGCTACCTTTTATTGAGTGCTTACTGTGTGCCAGGCACCCTGCTGAGGGCCGCGTGTGAGCACCTCGCTGGGGTCAGACCCAAGAAGGCAGGCACCGGGCAGTGGGGCCTACGGCTCAGCTGGCTCTGTCGGAGTCCAGGTGCTCTGAACCACTGTCCCACGGTCCCTCCGTGTTGACCGACAGCTTTAAGGTACATCGTTAGCTCCGTGTGTGAATCCCCATCAACTCAGTAGCTAGTTTCTGCCACGCAGGTAAACACGAAAGCGAGGCTACAGATTTTATAGGTATTGTCCGTTTTGCTTTTTACTTGTTTGTTTATTGTGGCAGTGGGGGACGGAACCCAGGGCCATTCTACCTCCAAGCTACACCCTTAGCCCTTTTTATTTTTATTTTTGTTTTTGTTTTGAAACAGGGTCTTCCCAAGTTGCTGAGGCTTATCTCAAACTTGTGCTCCTCCTGTCTCAGCCTCCCAGATACTGGGATTATGATTATGAATAAATATGTTTATTATGAAAAACCACATTTATTATAATAATTATTATTGTTGTTGTTATTATTATTTGCAGTGCTGGAACCCAGGGCCTTGTGCCTCTTAGCCAAACAATCTGCCTCTGAGCTACATCCCCATGCCCAGGGCTTTGGATTCTTACAGTGGCCCTGGGGGGCAGCCATTATTGTTATAGCTATCATCATCCTCATTATACAACGGGGGAAACTGTAGCCCAAAGAGTTCAGGTAATTTACCTCCTGTCATGCAGATTATGATTAATACCGATGGCACCCACACGCATACTCTTATTAACTTGATCTCCGCAATAAATCTCCGAGGAAGGTGCGCGATTCTGCGTCCTGTTACGGGAATGGGAACCCAGGGCACAGAGATGTCTGGTGGCTTATCCAAAGCTAAACAGTGAAACACTGAGCCAGGATTTCACTCCAGGCAGCCCTGGGCCCATGCCTTTATTCCCTGGGCTGTTAGTATGGAGGCTTAGGTGTCACAACCCCTGCCCGGCGCACAGCACCCCCTCAGGGAGCCTGTGGGGGTGGCCCGGGGCACTGGCATGGCCCGCAAGGCTCAGCGCCCTGCTCTTGCCGAACCTGGAGGGCCTCTTTGGGTGGGTTTCTGTGGAGCTGGGTCTTTTCCTCCATCCTGCTACTAAAACAGAGGAAAGTTGCAGAAGTCCTAGCAACATCGGTCCCCTCTTGGGTTATCAGGAAAGAAGAGGCTGGGTTGCTATGGAAACACACTGGGACCTGCGATCAGAGGTCCTGGCCTTGGTCCTCTTGGCCCTGGATTGGCAGCGAGTGATACAGCCCAGATGGGAGATGAAAAAGCACCGCTGGATGAAGGGCTGTAGGGATGCAGGTACTGCTACTCCCCAGCACCGCGCAAAGTGTCAGGTACCCGGGGAGCGCCTGATAAATTAAAAAAAAAATCTATGAAATGGTTTATGAAATGTTCCAAGTGCCTTCTCTTTCTCGCCGACAAAGTTTGCCATGTTGCCTTGCAATAGCTCAGAGGTCACTAGGGTTTTTTGTAAAGGGCGAAGGCGGTCACTAGCTGCAGCTCTGCACACAGCAGGGTCTCTGCGGTATAAAGCTCTGCCATCGTGGCACGGAAACAGCCTGGGCCACCAACCGCGGCAGCGTGGCCACCGTTTCTAGGGCTTTCCTGGCACACAGTCAGTATTCGATAAATATGGGCAACTTGATATTGCCAGATGAGTCTTACAACTTGTGGATTTTTTTTTCAAAAAACAAAAAAAAAAATCCAAAAATGAATTCACTAAAAATAAGCATTAAAAAAAGACAAAATATCCAAAAATCAAGTTCTTAAACCTACTATGGGGGATCCCAAGAGATCAGAAAACTCTCCACTCTAGGTCGAACCATTAGCGACCCCCCCCCCCGTACTGCCCCCTGAAGTCCGCTTCTGGGTCCTTTTATCACGCCGGCAGGCCGCTCGTCTTTCTTGTGGGTGTCTAAGCACTGCTGAGACATTCCGAGCGTCTCAGACATTTGCTGAGTTAAAGAGATTCTTTCTCCCCCTCCACCCCTCCTTCCCTCCACACCCCAGCCATTAACTTCTCCAGGGAGCACGGTCTGTTTAGCAAGAGAACAGCAAGCGCCAGGGGATTGGGCCCATCGCAGACCCAACCAGAGGTGAATAATCTGCGGGGCTCCGCCGGCTGCCTCTCGGGGCTGGACAGGGCTGAACCCTGTTGACAACACAGGCAAGTCGCAACCTGTTATGCCACGTGACGCCATCCCAGCAGAGCCTTGGCTTCCTCCGTCTACTGTGCCAGTCACACAAAAGGCCAGAGGTGCATGATTCTCCCCCACCCCTTTCCTGCTTAGCAGGGCATTCAGACCTCTGCCGGAGAGATAAATATTTCTAGAACACCCTGAAACAAAAGTCCCAATGAGGGCAAATAATACACACCCACAAAAGAAAACAACCTGTTTGCACTGACACCTTTTCTGTCTCTCCCAAGAGGAGGTTGACTTCCTGCACGGAATTTCCATCAGCACCCGGGGTTTGTACCAAACTGGGGGATGCGGCGGACGCTGCGTTCCTCTCTCTGTATTTCAGGAAGCTGCTGGTCATCGAAGACCTAAAGGCTCATCCTTCTTACGCCCCCAAAGCTAAAAGACACAGTAGGAACAACCACCACCAAAAAAATAAAGTGGTTTGGGAAACTATTAATACCTTAACCACGAAGTGGTTCTAAGAAGGGGACGGGAGGCTACGCATTAACCGGCAGAATGGAGACCGTTTCCGCCTCTGTCCTCCACAGATCCGGAGACCGGGAAGGGGGCCCTGGAGTGACAGATGGTCCCAACACTCGATTATCCCCCCCTCTGGAGCCGTGAGAGGGAAAGTCCTGGACTTGAAATTCCAAGCTCGCATCTCCCTTTACCACGGGCTGTGTGCATGCCTCCTCAGAACCCACACCAAACCGAGGCCAGAAACCCACTTTCTGCGTCCGCTTGGACCAAACACGTCTAGCAGGCAGGAATTTAGACTTGGCCGGGCCGGTGCGCGCTAGCGGTTTTCTCTCCGTTTTGTTGACCTTTCTAGGCCTTATTTATGCACTTCAAGCTCATGACCTAATACATGTTGGTTTGGCTTCCCTTCTTATAATAGCAGCCTGTAAAAAGCTTTTGAGAATTCCCTGTGTTTTCTCATTTTGGGTCAAGAAAATAAAATCGATATCTAAGTAACCTTACCAAAAAAATAATAATAATAATAATGGTCCGCATGACCTAAAAACTTGGAGCGTTTCCACCAGCACGAAAGCTATCTCCTAAAGCCTCGCTGATCATCATCGCTGTTAAGATCTACGCTCGCCGCTTAAAAGGTGAGGTATTTGGTAACGGCGTCTGTGAGAATTAGCTAAGGGGACTTCTTGACATAAGTCAAACAGTGACATTTAAAACTCACGTTAAAGCCATTATCGTGCGGAATTTTTCTGTGTTTTTCCCATTTCTTAAACAGAAGTGTATATGTTTTCAGCATAGTTTCTCGCTGTAATTTTCTTTCTTGGCAAACCCACATCTTACCATGAAACCCAAAGTATGAGCAGTGCGGAAACAATAATGGTGGAAACAGACCCGGCTGTCTCTGGCATGATTTTTCTTTATGAAATTAAAACGTCCTTTGGCTAATCCGCGTACATTTCAGCTCTGAAAGACCGTTCTTGGGAGATGAATAGAAGAAAAAAAGGGGGGGAGAGACTGTTGCCTCTCTTGTATTTACGCAGTAGTTCAAACCCAGTTCCTCATTCTTTGGGGGAAAATGTATTGACTTTATCATTTTTCCTTTAGTGACATTCCCAGAGAGTTGACGGTTGTCTTCTGAAGGATTCCAAGCAGATGTGTCTATATCTGTCACATCCAGGAATGTACAGCCATTAAAAAAAAAAAATCTAACTTTCCTAAATATCCAGTTAGAAAACAGAGGGTTTAAGTCCAGTATCACTGAAGTCGAGTTTGATGTTACTGACGCGACCCAATGGAGACTAAATGATAACAGATTCTAGCTCCTGCTAAATACTTTGTTCATGTTTAGAGATGTTGAAACTGGCATCATCCTGCACCTGAGCTCCTGGTTCAAGTTTCTGCCTCTATCTGAAAGCAGAGGCGGACTTTTAGAAACAGGACGCACAGATGCATCTGGGTTTTAACTACTATTTCAAGAAGGCGATGATAGGGCGGATAGAGCCCTGGGGCTGTGGGGCTGCTTCTGAGAGCTCCCCTCCAGTCCTTCCAGGTTTCCTTCCAGAGACCCCCCCTTCTCATCCTCCACTGACCCACAGCCTGCCTGTTCCAGATTGGGGTACCGGATGGCCTCTCCTAAGATTCTGAGTGGCAGAGATGAATCGCTCCAGTTACCTGACCCTCGGGACCACCTGTTCTAAATTATTCTTTGCTTTCCAAGTGTTTATAATCTACCCCTGGACCAACACTCACCCGAAGCGGTCCGGGCACCTTCCAGTAAACTCGAGCTGTGCCTACCGTAACATTTTAGGACCTTTCTCTCTCTTTCTCCACTGCTGGTAAATTTATCGACTCATTTTAAGAACTGAAACGCGTAGCTTTAGTATCGAAGGAACAAATCAAATTAGCCCTCATAAATAGTCATTTTCCTTGACGGAACCATACCCAATCTGTTACATATGACTCGCAAACGTTTGTATTGGTGTTTCCTAAATACTTGATATTATTTTTTTCTTCCTCTGATAACAACAACAGCCGAAAGATATAATCAAGGCGCATTCAGAAAATAATGTGTCTTAAAAATGTAAAGCTGTCCACGTTCAGTATCTTCCTCCAGGGAAAAGGGAGTAGGAATGTTCTCGGGGCCCATTTTCGTAGCACATGGGTAGGACATGTTCTGCAGAGGACCGAAGGCCTGACTTTCATCCTGACTTGCTCTGTGGCCCGCGTGAGTCATCGCTGGCCTGTGACTCCGTGTCCTCGTTAACAAGGTTGGGGTGATTGATAATAACACGCGGTGCCGTGGGGAGAATCCACCTTAAAAACTCCATGGGAAGAGCTGACTTGGGGCCTGGCGTTCGGGTGCTCAGCCAAAGACAGCTACTCTCCTCTTTATTATTGTAATTAAGGAGTGGAAAAAACCCCAGCAAAGGCTTTCAATGGAATAAGAGTAAGCAAAAAGAAAAATAGCGGTAAAAAATTAGATGTAAAACCCTGTGACTCCCCCCACCCCGTTCTCCTGCTACACCTGACTGGCACTTTTCTACCTGGAAGCTGACTTTAAATCAGAGTGTTGTAAAGCTCCTGCCCCTCGTGGATTCATAGTGAGCAGGTGGGTCCGGAGCCGCAGCCACTGGCACTTCAAATATTTGCCACCTGATGGAGGAGGTTTGTCCTCCTCGGATTAGAAGAGGGTGTTAGGCAAACACCATTAGGCCCGTTAAGATCTGCAAACAGCGAAAATGAAGTGTTGTCTCCGGCAAATTCCCTGCTAATTATTTTCCTCCTCTTTCTGTCCTGTGTGCTGGGGACGAGAGGAAGAGCCACAAATGTGAGGTTAGGGGGCTGTCAGGATACTAGTGGGGGGAGCCGGAAGAGAGTTGGAGTGGGGAGGTGGGCCTGTGTGTGTGTGTGTGTGTGTGTGTGTGTGTGTGTTAACAGGCCGTGTTTTCTCAACTCTTGGGTTAATTTTCTGGAAAGAAATTCCTCTCCGCCACAGGCCACCAATCCCCCCCCCCCCCCCGTTTAGCTGGCAAGAACAAAGTTCCCTTTCCCCACAAAACTCAGTCTTGGCAACAGGCAGAAGAAAGTTGGGCCTTTGGAGGCAACTGACCAGCCAGTCCCTTCCCTTCCACAAACCCCACAGACCAGGAGGACCACATTAGGCGAATTTCCCCTCACCAGAAGTCTTTGGGGGAGGGATTCTTCTCTCCCCTGGGCCTTGAAAGTCAGGCCACACAACCGCGCTCCTTATCTGATACCCAAGCAAGAAGCGGTGAGTTTTCCCCTTGAAGCCTCTCCCTGGGCCTTTGCACAGAAACGTACAGCACAAGCCTCAGGCCTATGGTTAGCATCGACACTTCTAATCCCCTCCTCACCTGAACATCTTTTCTGCAAAAGAGGCCTGTCCAGCAAAGACAAGTCCCTGCCCCAGGCGCAGAGTTTGCCCTTCTTGCAGGGCCCGAGGTGCGTGCGGCAGCAACAGATGTGATGGAGGCGTCTCCCCCCTTCACTTTCTCCGGACAGCCCCGGGCTCTCTCTGCCCAGAAAGCCGTCTGTTGTGAATAGCTGGGAACCCCACTTATTCCCCATAAGAGCCTGTGATTTTATTATACAAGCAGTTTACTGCTGGCTTAATTAGTTTTAAACGGGGCGTTCCAAACTGAGGACACCTTAAAAAAAAAAAAAAAACCTGGTGGAAGGAGAGAGAGAGAAAGGGGGCCGTGCTCAAGTTCGTTATGGTTGGATTTCTGCATACTTCTGGTCTCTTGCGTCCGATGACGCCAGTTATCTTTGGAAAAGTAACTGAAAAAATAAGGAAATAGGTTCTTCTTTGTGGGAAAGGAATCATCTGGTCATGGTGGGGTGGGGTGGGGCCCGAAAACATCTTCAAGGGGACGTACTTGGACTGTGCCTATGTTTTCCCCGAAGTGCCGGGGGTCTCCGGAGCTCGCTCAGCCTAATTCAAAATGTGCTCGGCCACACCACAGAGCTTTCCGTGGAGAGCTTCTCTGTTCTCCCAGCAAGAGCTACTATTTTATCAATTTATCCGTCTGGAGCAAGGCTTGAAATCTCTTATATTCAATTCAAAGCAGAAGAAATACCGTATATTAGAAACAGCGTGCCTTGGTGTTGTGGCCAAATGGTAACCCTGTACCAAGTCAACAAATCATATCTTTTTATGATTGTTTAACAAAACCCAAGAGGCACGAAAAGAAGATTCTAAAACGTAAGTGATTAGAACAGCTGTTTTTTTTTTAAATCCCAAAGTATTGGAGCACACAACGTTTTATATTCTTTCCTTTAGTTATCTGATACCAGGGAAGTGATTTTATGTGGAGTGTCTTAAACTACACACGCACCGTGCTGGCGGGGCTATTTCACGACAGAAAGAAGGAGGAAAAAACACTCCAGCTTCTATAAGATAAAATAGGCAATAATAATGAAAGCTAAGGTTACAAAAGAGAGTGGGGGCACACACACTGCTTTTTTAAAAAAAAATGTAAAGCTCGGGTTCTCTCGGATCTAGACACGTCGCTTCCCCTCCCGGATGCACAACTGTAAAAGTCAGGAGGCTTGGAAGACAAACGCAGCTTCAGGCTCAAAAATAAGATTCAAACCATGATCACTTGTTATATAAATGACCCATTCTCTGTCCCCAGTTTGAGGGTGTCAGGGTTACTAAGTTTGAGGGGTTTAGGGTAACCAGGAGAGAAAAGTGTGTGTGTGCTGGGGGGGGGGGATAAACATCCTTTCTAAAGAGTACACCCGCCTGAAAGATTTTTTTCACAAAGCTTATTTTCAAAAAAGTCCCCCCTCTCTCATACACACACACGCGCACACACACACACGCGCGCGCACGCAACAACTTGAGCAAGTGTGTGTGTGTGTGTGTGTGTGTGTGTGTGTGTGTGTGTGCTGGGTGATAACAAATGGCCCCAGGCTGGTAATGAGGGTACGGATCCTCCGGTAATAGAAATTTCACTCAAGGAATCAAAACTAGCGGAATTAATAGATTATTGGGTTGGAAACCCCACAACTGTCCGCCGGAGATAATTTCCCTAAGTCCAACATAATTCCACGACGTTTGTCAATCTTTGGGCGCCCTCTCCACCTCTGCCCAGCGGGGCCCCCTGAGCTGGACCTGCTGACCAAATGGACCTCGGCCGGGAGGGAGCGGCGCGAGCTGGTACTGGAAAAGCCATTCCTGATCCCGATGCCCGCGCACTTCGGAGAAAGAGGGGAGAGAAGAGAAGGGCACCCACCGAAAGGGACCCGCGGGCAGGGGCCGCCGTCCTCTGGGCGGCTGCGGCCGGGGCGCTTCCCCGCAGAGGCCGCCGGGCTCCCCCGCCACGCGTGCACACCGTCCCTGAGCTCGCGCACCAGCGAGGGCGGCGGACACACAGGAGCGAGGGCCGCGGACGCCCGGCCTCCTGGACACGCGGCTCAACAGCCCCAACCCCGACGGCACAGCCGCCCGCGCCTCCGTCTACACCCGCCTCCGTCTACACCCGCGTCGGGTGCAAAGTTGCTTTAAGTCCCACTTCAACTCCAGCCAGCGCCACGGTGCCGGCTCGGTACCCGAGCCCGGCTGGACCCGCGCGCCGAGCGCCCGGACCCTCCAACAGCCGTGGGGGGTGGGCAGCCCTGGGGACGTGGGGGGCCGGGGGTCGGCCCTGGGGTCGTGGGGGTACCGGGGTGGTCGGCCCTGGGGTCGTGGGGGGACCGGGGGTCGGCCTTGGGGTCGTGGGGGGCCGGGGTCGGCCCTGCTGGGGACATGGGGGTCCCGGGGGTCGGCCCCACTCCTCGGCGACCGCACAAACCCTGCCCGGGGCGCGAGCGCCGCTCACCCCAAACCTCCGGGGCCAGGAGCCAGCCCCCGGCGGAGCCGCGTCTACACCGCCCGCGCCCCGAACGCGCGGGGAAACTGAGGCCGGGGGCCTGGGAGAGGCTTTACGGAGCCGGGAGGGCTGCCTGCGACCCGGGGTCCGGCCCGTGCGCCCCCGATCGCGCGCCCCGAGACCCCGGCCCCGGCCCGGGGGGCCCCACTCACCGCACCGTGGGAGGCGCCGGGTCCACGCGGCCGCCGAGGGCGACCCTGCCGCGGCCGCCGGCCCTGCAGCTGCGCCGCCGCCAGCCCGCGGCGCCCGGTCCCCGAGGAGGAGCTGGGGGCGAGGCGGAGGCGGAGGCGGAGGCGGAGGCCGGCCTCCTCCCTCCCTCCCTCCCACCCACCCGCAGCCCGGCCTCACCCCGCGTCCCTCCGCCGCCCCATTCATTCAGCTGCGGCCCGGCTCGGCCAGAACAAGACCGACGAGTTCACCGCCCGCCCGAACTTACATGCGCGCGGAGAGCTTAAACGCCAGAGAGAAGACAGCTGGAGAAAATTGCAATTACTATCCGGAAGGAAAAAAAAAAAAAAAAACGGGTTGGCGGGGAAGACCCCTCTGCGGAGAGGATCCCGAGAAAGATGAGAAAGAGACTCTGGTCTCGAAGTCTAAGGGAGGAGCCGGCAGAATCCTCTCCCCCCACCCCCGGGCCTCACCCACTTTACAGAGAAGGAAACTGAGTCCCCCAAACAGAACCAGCTTCCAAAATAGGCCCCAGAACGCCCTCCACTCCCAGGCCCGCATCTGGACACCCTACTTTGTGCGGGGGGGGGGGGCTGTTTCAATCTCCCCCGCAACAGACTGATTTGAAGGGGTCCCTGCACCCCCAGCCCTTCTGTCTGATGTTCGTGGATGGCTTTTTGGATGCAGGGATGCTCCGATCCCCGAAGGACACCATGGTTCAATGGTTCACCTTCGCTCAGCTCAATAAAATACCTGCGGTGGCGATGCTCCCTGGTAACCCCAGTGTTTTGGAGGCCGAGACAGGAGGGCCGCAGCTTAGAGGGCGGCCCGGCAACATAGCGAGGCCCTCTGCAACTTAGGGAGATCCTGTTTCAAAATTAAAAAATAAAATAGGGATGGGGTGTAACTCGGAGGTAGAATGCCCCTGCATTCAAACCCCAGTGCCCTCCACACACAAAATAAAACAAAATAAAACAGAGCACCAGGTTGCATGTGAACGTCCTAGGAATGAGTAAGTGGGAGTATACACAGGTCCTTTGCACTAGGTGCAGTTTTTTGTACTAAAATTGTTTCCCTGAAATTCCAGTTTAACTGAGTGTCCTTTTAAGATTTTTTTTTTTTTTTTTTTTTTTTTTTTGCTAAAGCCGGGCGTGGTGACGCACGCTTGTAATCCCTGTGCTTGGGAGGAGGATCGCATAGGTTCGAAGCCAGCCTCAGCTACTTAGTGAGGCTCTCAGCAACTTAGTGAGACCCTGTTTCCAAATAAAGTATAAAATAGGGCTGGGAGTATAGCCCGGAGGTAGAAAGCCCCTGGATTCCATCCCCAGTACCACACACACACACACACACACACACACACACACACACACTAAACGATACATTTGGCAACCTTCAACTCACCCACTGCACCCAATTCCTCCTTAACTCATTTAATCCCCGAGAGACCCAGAGGCGGCTGCTGTCCACGCCTGTTCTACAGAGGAGCCAGTTGGAGCTCGGGGAGGCCGAAGGTGGTGGAGCCAGACAGGAACACAGACGGGTCCGGCCCTGGCTCTCAACATAGCATCTAGCCTTCCTTGCCAGTTGCAAGGTTCCTGGAAATCCAATGAAAAAGTTCCTCATGTGTCTGGACCCTAACAAATGGCGTCCAAAAGCCGCTTGTTCGGTAAAAATTACAAGCCACCTGCTAGTCAGGGGTGGCGGCTCGCACCTGTAATCCCAATCCTTGGGAGCCCGAGACAGGAGGATCGCAGTTTCGAGGCCGGCTCTAGCAAGTTAGTGAGGGCAACTTAGTGGGACCCTGTCTAAAATAAAATAAAATAGGGCTAGGGATGTAGCTGAGAGGTAGGAAGCCCTGGGTTTAATCCCTAATACTACAAGGGGAAAAAAAAATAAACCCAAACGTGTTGTACTTTCTTTTCTTAAGGAAATAATTGCCTCTCTGTCTCATTTTGGGGTTTGTAATAATTTTCCACTCTTTTTCTTTTTTGTCTCTGATCCGGCCTCACCATTCCTCTGGCCCTAGAATATTCCAACCCTTTTCTGCACCCCCAAACTTCAGAGCAGAGCAGGTGTGTTCCGGAAGCGTGGCACCCGGCCTCCCGTGGGCCGCATGAGGGTCAGGCCTGCTGCTCCAGGCCCGATGAGGATCCTTTCTAGAAGCCTCCCCTCGAGAGCGGAGACGACGGTGCTGAGTTTGCATTACTTTTGAGAACATCGGCCAAGTGTCCGCTCACCTGGCGCTGTCTGCTGTGACCGTGGCCGGCGCCGGCTCCGTGTGGCCGGCTCCTTCCCGCGGCCGCAGTGAGCTCGAGCCGTGATAATGGGGCGTCCTACCGTTCTCCAGAGGCGCTCGGTGTATCTTGGCCCCCGAAGCTAAATATTTGTTTAAGGAATCCAAATGGAATGGGGCGGAATGGAAACCGGCAGGTGAATTGGCCCGCCACGCCTGTGCGCTCTGCACCCACGCGCTGGAAATAATTGGAAAAAATATTCATCTGTACCAATCGCGTTCAGGCTCTCCTGTCGTTATTCCCCGAACGATACGGTAAACTATTTACATCACATTTACATTGTATTAATTATTATACAGAATCTAAAGAGGCTGCTGACGAGGATGTGTGCGGATGGAACTGGAAATTAAACCCAGGGGCGTTCTACCTCTGGGCCACACCCCTAGCCCCGTTTTAGTTTACTTATTTATTTATTTTTCTGGAGACAGGATCTCACTAAGTTGCGGAGGCTGGCCACAGACCTGCGATCCTCCTGTCTCGGCCTCCCAAGTATTAGGTCTACGGGTGTGCGCCACCACGCCCGGTTTCTGGAGATGATTTAAAGTGTACAAGAGGCTGTGCGAAGGTTGTTTGCAACCACTACCCTGGTTTATATAAGAAGCTTGAACCTGGGAGGGTTTTGGTATCCAGGGGAGTGCGGGAACTAGTCTGCATACATTGAGTGACTACTGCATACGTATATATTCATACACACGTCCACATCCACTGGCCCAGGAGATACACTGTATTTCTTCTTATGGGTCAGGGGGGATGAGATGTTGAACACTTAATAAAGAAGAAACGCTAAGGGTTAATTTATTTCCTTCAAACCATCTTACTCTCTCGCCAGAACAGGGCCCATTACCTCATGAATCGCAGCCACCCCCTGATGTCCCCGAGAAATAGGCAGGCGGCAGGTGCTTGTTAATTTTATTTTTCCTTCTCCCAGGGCAGCGGTTCTTAACCTCCACCGCACATTAGAATCTCTGGGGGAGCTTTTAAACATCCCCAGGTTGAGCCCCACCCCGGGCCAATTAAACCAGACTCTCTGGGGATGGCACCATGACATTGTTTTCAAAGCTTCCCAGACGACCCAGTGCACAGCAGAAGAGAAGCTTGTCACGACCACGGGACGCTCAGCTACCTCCTCTGCGGGAGCACCTCCTGCCTGTTTCCATTTACCTCGTGATTCCTTCTTGCTAAGTATTTTTCTTTGTTTTATAATAATTGGCCAGCCGGGCGTGGTGGCGCACGCTTGCCATCCCCGCGCTTGGGAGGCAGAGACAGGAGGATCACGCGGGTTCGAAGCCAGCCGTGCGCGCTGGCTTAGGAGACCCTGTTTCCAAATAAAAATATAAAATAGGTCTGGGAGTGTAGCCCGGAGGGAGAAGGTTGCCAGGAACCCCAGTACCACCAAATAAGTAAGTTAGTAAGTAAGTAAATAAATGTACCAGGAAAACACAGAAGAAAAGCCAAAGTCAAGGAGGTTTGCACACAAACATGGACCAGGTGGTCTTAGACACCCGTCAGTGGGGCTAAGAATTCAATCAGAGCCTCCCGGGAACCACGCCAAGAGGAAACTGACCGATTAGACAGCAGTGGTGTCGAACTTTCTTTTGCTGCAAAGCAAGTGTGCGTAGGAAGTCAGAATGCAAAAAGACGGGGAGGCGTTGCAGCCGCAGCTCGGGCCTCACCCCCTTTCTCTTGTGGGGGCTTAGGAAGGGACTTGCAGGGAGCCCCAGAGCTCTGCAGAGCTCTGCAGAGTCAAAACAGAGAGCAGTGGATCTTGAAGCGCTTGGTCGTGTCCATGACTCATAACGCCTCGAAGATAGAATCAGAACGAACTAGTTGGTGAATCAGAGCTTTACCCGATATTGATAGGGGACAGATTTCCCGTGAGTTCTTAGAAAAGCTGCAATATGGGATACGGCAGGAACGGGGCGGGCAGCAGAGGCTTTCTGCAGCATCTGAGCTGCAAAAATACCCTTTTCCAGGAGAGGGAGAGAGAGAGAGAGGGAGGGAGGGAGGGAGGCCAGCTTTGGCAACTTAGTGAGGCTCTCAGCAACCTAGTGAGCCCATTTCCAAATTAAAATAGGACTGGGGTATACCTCAGAAGTAGAATGCCCCTGGGTTCAATCCCCAGTACCACAAATAATAATAATAATTAATAATAATAATAATAAATAATAATAATAGTAATAATGATGATGATGATGCCGGGCGTGGTGGTGCACACTTGTAATCCCCGCGCTTGGGAGGCAGAGACAGGAGGATCGCGCAGGTTCGAAGCCAGCCGTGCGCGCTGGTTTAGGAGACCCTGTTTCCAAATAAAATATTTTATAATAGGTCTGGGAGTGTAGCCTGGAAGTAGAAGTTCTCTGGATTCCATCCCCAGTACCACCATAATCACCACCACCACCACTACTACTACTACTACTAATAATAATAATAATTACAAGCGTGGTGGTGCACGCTCGCAATCCCAGCATTCGGGAGGCTGAGACAGAAGTCTTGTGGTTCTTGGACAGCCTCAGCTACTTAGTGAGGCCCTCTGCAACTCAGTGAGACCCTGTTTCAAAATAAAGAATAAAAAATAGGGCTGGGGGTTTAGCTCGAAGGTTGAATGCCCCCGAGTTCAATTCCCCAGTACCAAAATAAATAAATAAATAAACAACCAAATAAATAAACAAATAAATTAGAGTTGGAGTGTAGCTCGGAGGTAGAATGCCCCTGGGTTCAATCTTCAGTACTGCAAAAAATAAAAAATAAAAATAAATAAATAAATAAGTAATAGGGCTAGAGCCGGGCGCGGTGGCACGCGCTTATAATCCCAGCATTCGGGAGGCTGAGACTGGAGGATCACAGTTCATGGACAGCCTCAGCTACTTAGTGAGACCCTCTGTAACTTAGTGAGACCTTTTTTCAAAATAAAGAATAAAGCCGGGCGTGGTGGCGCACGCTTGTAATTCCTGCGCTTGGGAGGCAGAGGCAGGAGGATCGAGGCCAGCCGTGCTGGTTTAAGAGACCCTGTTTCAAAAATACAGAAAATAGGTCTGGGAGTGTAGCCCAGAGGTAGAAGGGCTTCCAGGAACCCCAGTACCACCAAAAAAAAAAGGAGAAAAAAAAGAATAAAAAAGGGGGGCTGAGGGTGTAGCTCAGAGGTCGAATGACACTGGTTTCCATCCCCAAACCCACCAAAAAAAAAAAAAAAAATAGAAAAGAAAAGAAAAGAAAAATAGGGCTGGGGTGTAGCTCAGACATAGAATGCCCCTGGGTTTCATCCCCAATACTAAATAAATCAATAAAGACTCATGATCCAGCAGACAGGAAGGGGGAACCTGCAGAGGCCACAAGAGTCCCTCCGGGTCAGGGGTCTGGGGCCTTTGGACGTCTAACTCTGGAGGGTAAGAGAGGAGCCCTTTAACAGGAGGAGCCCTCAGCTCTGTCCTCAGTACCAAAGACGAGTGGCATGTGATGGCTGCCCATCAGGAGGCAGCTGCCAGTCCCCATCCTGTAGACCAAGAGCCGGGAGCACCCCCGCCCTCGAAGTTATGAAATGGCGGATTTCGCGGTTCTGGGGAGAGCCCAGGACAGCCCGCCACAGCTTGAGCTGGACTCCATCCATCCTCTGGCCAGGCCTCTGGTCGCTGTGCGCCCTCCCCTGCGCTGAACCATGGTCCCGGCCTGGGCGGGAGGCAGGTGCACCGGGCGGCTGAGGGAGTCCTCCCTGTGCGTCCGTAGCTCCGTGGCTCCCGCCTGGCTGGCATGTGCCCTGGGTCTCCTTGGCAGCTGGCGAAGTCTCAGGGTGTCTTCTCCTAAATAAACAAAAATTCTTGGAATATACAAAAAGTCTTGGAATGCACATATGGTACCAGAAAGCCAAGTATTGATAAGATAAAATTCACATAATATTCCTACGTCAGGAATTGCAGGCTGAAATAGAAACCCTAAAGCCAGAAAACATCTGAGAGAAAACACAGAAAAATAAATCATCGCAACCTTGAGAACGGTTTCTTAGAACACAAAAAGCACAAACTAGAAAAGAAAATATTCATAAATGTGACTTTATTCCAATTGAAAATGCTCGCTCTTCAAAAGCCAAAATTGAAGCCGGGCGTGGTGGAGTAACTGCTACTTTTAGCAATAGAATTGCTTTTGATATTTTGTTATTGTTTACTCTGACACACACCCTTAGTGACC
Source organism: Muscardinus avellanarius (assembly GCF_963383645.1). NCBI lineage: Eukaryota > Metazoa > Chordata > Mammalia > Rodentia > Gliridae > Muscardinus > Muscardinus avellanarius. The sequence goes on from NC_137805.1 coordinate 32,997,829, forward strand.
TATTCAGATGGATTCAAGGAATTGCCGGGCGTGGTGGCGCACGCTTGTAATCCCCGCGCTTGGGAGGCGGAGACAGGAGGATCGCGCAGGTTCGAAGCCAGCCGCGCGCGCTGGCTTAGGAGACCCTGTTTCTAAATAAAAATATAAAATAGGTCTGGGAGTGTAGCCCGGAGGTAGCAGGCCTCTGGGTTCCATCCCCAGAACCACAAAAAAATAAATAAATAAACAAAAATAAAATAAAATAAAAAATAAAAAAGAACCAGGGATATACCTCGGGGGTAGACTGCCCCTGGGTTCAATTCCCAGTACCAATAAATAAATAAACAAATAATAAATAAATAACCAATCCCAAAGTGTTTCCAGGTAGCCAGGCATGGTGGTACACACCTGCAGTCCCAGTACTTGAGAGAGGAGGATAGTAGGTTTGAGGCCAGGGTGTGGTAACTTGACAAGGCCTGATTCAAAAGAAAAAGTTAAAAGGAGCCGGGCGTGGTGGCGCACCCTTGTCATCCCAGTCCTTGGAAAGCTGAGACAGGAGGATCGCAGGTTCGCGGACAGCCTCAGCTACTTAGTGAGGCCCTCCGCAACTCAGTGAGACCCTGTTTCAAAATAAAGAATAAAACATAGGGCAGGGGGTGTAGCTCGGCGGTTGAATACCCCTGTGTTTTCCATCCCCAGATCCGCAAAATAAATAAATAAAATAAAATAAAAAATTAAGGTATTCAAGCATTAAAGTTTTGAAGGCTGTTTTAAATGGGACCAATATTAATCAAAGATTTCCTTTAAAACATTCACTGATTTTGCTCCTCTATTCCTATAAATAAAACAATATATTTAAAAAGGAAACTCCGGGGGAAAACTAATCATGGTCCACTGTAACTTTCCTAGAATTCGCATGTAGCCGATGCTGCGGCAAAACCCGCTGGGGCCGCGAAGAACACGCGGCCTGGACGGCCAGGAGAGCCGGGCGCCGCCGTCCCTCTCGACCTCAGCTTCCTGCATGTTCCTCCTGTCCCGGGTCTGGGCCTGGGCCACTGGGGGATTAGCTACAAACACGAGAACAATTCTTTTCGGTGACCTAAGGAGAAAAAAAAAAAAAAAAAGGCCAGGCATTACACTGGGGTCCGGAACAAATTTAAAACACCTAACCACTTACAATTTCAAAACAGAGGGGTCTAAACAAACGCTCGCCGGTGAAGAAATAACCGTTCCTCGCCAAAGCCCGGGCTGCTCTGGGAAGGGAGTTTGTTTTCTCCTGGTTCTTTCTGCAGCGGTGAATCCCTCGGCCAGCAATTCCAGCGCTGGAGGGATCCCAGCGGGGACGCGCGGTACAATCACGCGCTTGTTTCTGTTTAGTTTTTTGCAGTGTGCAGAAATGTATCTTCCTCCCTCCTGTCCCTCTTTTCCTTCTTTCTCTCTTTCTCTCTCTCTCTTTCTTTCTTTCTTTCTTTCCTTCCTTCCTTCCTCCCTCCCTCCTTCCCTTTCTTTCTTTCTTTCTTTTTTTTTTGTGGTACCAGGGCATTCTACCTCTGAAGTACACCCCTGGCCCCTATTTTATTTTTATTTTGAAACAGTGCCGCGCTTAGTTGCGGAGGCTGGCCTGGAACCTGCGATCCTCCTGTCTCAGCCTCCCAAGTGCTGGGATCACAGGTGTGTGCCACCATGCCCGGCTCCATCTTCTTCTTCTTTTTTTTTTTTTTAAAGGGAGGCGGGGATAGGGTTGGGATTTATATACTGATGTCAAAATTCTTGTGTTTCATAATTTTGTTGCTATACAGATTCCCAAATCCTTGAATCCATCGTGTGTGTGTGTGTGTGTGTGTGTGTGTGTGTGTGGCACTGGGGGTGGAACCCAGGGGCTTTCTACCTCTGGGCTACACTCCCAGTCCTATTTTATATTTTATTAGAAACAGGGTCTCACTAAGTTGCTGAGAGCCTCACTAAGCAGCTGAGGCTGGCCTCGAACCTGTGCGATCCTCCTGTCTCAGCCTCCCAAGCGCGGGGATTACAAGCGTGCGCCACCACGCCCGGCAATTCCTTGAATCCATCTGAATAGGTCACTAAGGGTGTGTGTCAGAGTAAACAATAACAAAATATCAAAAGCAATTCTATTGCTAAAAGTAGCAGTTACTCCTGCCTCTCCAATACTAGTTCTAGGAGGGCGGTCATAACAAAATGCTCATTTGCGCCATCTGCTGAGACTTGAACCATTCCGAAGAAGAACCAGAGTATCATTCCCAGCGAAGCTTCCTTGACCTGACTCACAGTTTCCCGGGGAATCCAAGGCCTGCCAACGTTATTCGGACTCCGTGGACCCAATTCTACTTTCCGTACGGGTCTCTGGCACTCTCTAGATTCTCAGAGTTGACGGAGGCCAAAGACAAGCAGGAGTCCAAGATCAGCGAGGAACGTCTGCGTAATGATGGTTTCTCCGTCTCACCCACTCTCTCCTTCAGTAATAGCACGTATTTATTTATTATCTCTATTTTCATATTTTTACTGGTTCATTACCGTGTCACATCATGATGCAGGTCTCAGTGATGGCGACGTCGTGCTCACGGAGTTGGGGCTTGCTCGGGCTCCCCCCTCCTCCTCGCCCCTTCCCCATGCACGGCGGCGAGGTTGACACTGGGATTCTCGGGCATGTCTGTGACGGCGGCGATGGAGGCGATTCCTCCACTGGTCCCCACCTCCTTCCCCCAGACCCCCTCCCTGGCTCCGATGGAGATCTCCGTTATCTGAAGTTCCTCTTGTAGGGCGACCACTGCCTGGCTTCTGCATAGCAGAGAAAAGGTATGGCCCTTCACTCTCTGTGACCGGCTTGTCTCACTTGATGTGATGTTATCCAGGTGCGTCCACTCTCCTGCAAATGACACGATTTTGTTCTTCTTTATTGCTGAGTAGAATTCCACTGTACAGATATCCCATGATTTTATAATCCATTCATCATCATTCGACTGCTGTGAATCGTGCTGTTGAGAACATGGCTATGCATCTATTATTCTAATTTTCCGACTTAAGTCCCCTTGGAAAGATACCCAGGGGTGGTGGAGAGGGACCGCGTGGCGGATCCATTCCCCATGTTCTGGGAAATCTCATCTCCATAGTCGCTGAACTAGACAGACCGTCATCCCGTCAACAGCGTAGGAATTCCTATTTGCCCACATCCTCGCCAGCATCGTCCTCCTCTTTGATTTCTTGATGACTGTCGTTCTGTTTGGGGCTAGATGGTATTTTTAACAACCTGCAGGACCCATAGCAGCTAGATATCAACATCCAGACTGTCCCCCTCCTGGGAGTAGGGAAAGGTCAACTCAAATCATGTCTGTAGTGGTCTCCCAGGGTGAACGATTCCTTCCTTTTCCTGCGATTTACTTTCAGTATTCAGGGACCATATTATTTAAGGTATGAATTTGGTGGTGATAGCAGTAAGACATCTTCAAAAAGAGTCTTTCATGTGATATTTTTTCCCCTCACCTTAAAGTCTAGATGGGCGGTTGCTGACCGGTCAGGCGGCCCCCACACTCGTCTGGGTCCTTCTGCTTTGTTGATCTGCCGTTATCCATGAGGGGTTTCTGGGTTGTAGTCCAAAATGGCTACTTAAATTCCAGCCATCACCTCTGCATTCCAGCCAAGAGGAAGCAGAAGAAGAAATGTTGGCACACCCTTTGTTTCTAAGACAAGGGCGCAGACGTTGAACGTACCGCCTCCACTCACATCACGTTGGCCGGGACATAATAATGTGGCCCTGCCCGGCCGTGTGAGACTTTGGAAAACGTAGGCTTTAGGCAGGATGGTGCCAAGCTAAATATCCTCTTAGTATGGCAGAAAGAGAGAACAGAGAGCAAGTGACAGCTATTAATTAGTCTCTGCTACATTAAACATGAAATGCGGCAGGATGTTGAGTTTTGCGCGCGCCACTATTCCTCTTGTAAAATTACTCCTTGTAAGTTCAAACTGGTGTGACCACTTAAGAGGGCAATTTGGAAGTGCCTCTTAAAATGTAAAGTGCCACGGGGTGGCGGCTGTGGTGGGGGGCTTGCCCGGCGTGCAGCCTGGGTTCCTTCCAGCACCTTAGAAAGGGGGGGGGCAGTAATTGAACTTCCTGCCTTCTCCCTAGAGAAGCGCATGGAGCTACGACGGGCGTGTGCGTGAAGACGGCCATTGTAGCCTTGTGCGTCAAAATGCAGGGTAGAAACTGAGGGAGGACAACCGAAGAGAAAAGGCTAAATGACCAGGGAGATCTCTGTCTCAGACTCCTTAGGAAGGAGAACCTGCACCATCGGTGGCCCATCCTGGACTCCCAGTCCTTGGGAGGCTGAAACAGGAGGATCGCGGGTTCGAGGTCAGCCTTAGCAACTTAGGCCCTCTGCAACTTAGTGAGACCCTGTTCCCAAATGAAAATTAAAATAGGGCTGAGGTGTAGCTTAGAGGTAGAATGCTCCTGGGGTTCAATCTCCACTACCACAAAAAAACAAAATAAGAGAGAGAGAGAATCTGTATGTATGGGAAATGTGATTTATGGACTGTCATGACTATGTTGGTGACAGTATTTATGTATTTATAGAGAGATATTTAAAAACAAGAACATATATGCATACACACCTGCTTATAAATATTCGGAGGACGGTCTGGAAGAATTTGCATATTCAAAAGATCTGGAAAGGTTTACACTTTCAAAAACATACACACAGGCGGGGTTTGGGGGGGTGCATCTGTAATCCCAGCGCTTGGGAGGCGGAGACAGAAGGATCATAGGTTTGAGGCCAGCGTGCGGTGATTTTTAGCAAGGCTCTGTTTCAAAATAAAAAAGCTGGGGATGTAGCTCAGAGGTAGAGAGCCCCTGGGTTCAATCTCCAGTAACACGCACACACACACACACACACACACATAAAAATATATATATTTAAAAAGGAAAACATGTCCGCTATGTAGTGTGCCTGACGGTCCACACTATAATGTAGCGCTGTTATGTAATATACCCCTGAAACATGCACGCACACACACACACACACAAACATAAAAATATATATATTTAAAAAGGAAAACATATCTGCTATGTAGTGTGCCTGACGGTCCACACTATAATGTAGCGCTGTTATGTAATATATCCCCGAAACCCAGACCTCACAGAACATCCCTCTCTTCACGAGGTCCCCGTGATGCTTTCTCATTCAAGTCGAGTTGCGTGTCTTTGGTGAGAAGCCACAGAACTGGGGCTCTGCTCTTCACAGCTCATTTTTCCTTTTGTTTTCTTTTTTGTGGTGCTGGCATGGAGCCCAGGGGCTTTCTACCTCCGGGCTACACTCCCAGACCTATTTTCTATTTTATTTGGAAACGGGGTTGTCGCGTCCCTCCACCAGCGATTAAGACGCAACACAAAGCTCTTCTTGCAAGCCGTTTATTCAGGATACAAGTCGAAGAAAATGGCGGAATGGCGGAATGGCGGAATGGCGGAATGGCGGAATGGCGGTGATCTGCCTCGCACAGGGCATTATAAACATTAACCCTCCCAATCACTCCCTGCCACGTCTCACTCACTCATTGGCTCATGCTTGTCAGGCCACCATCACGTCATGCGTTACATAACCTTAGCCTCCAAATATGGAGTTGCTTCCTGCACAGCCATGTGTCAATCAAGCTCAGAGGCAGGAAGCCGGCGCCATCTTCTAGTTCAGAGGCAGGAAGCCGGCGCCATCTTCTAATGGCGGCTCGCCACACGGGGTCTCGCTAAGTTGCTGAGAGCCTCACTAAGTAGCTGAGGCTGGTTTCGAACCTGCGCGATCCTCATGTCTCAGCCTCCCGAGCGCGGGGATTACATGTGTGAGTCACCACGCCTGGCCCAGCTCATGTTTTCTACCTGCAAAAAGCAGACACATTCTCTTTTGGTCAGTGGGTATAATCCGCCCTTATTTACTGTGATGTCCAGAGTGTCGCAGTGGTGGCCGCGGGTGTCAGTGCCTCTTGGCAGGTCCCCTCCTTCTGTGATGCTTCCTTCCTTCGGCCCAACAAGGCGCCCACCTTCATCTTCCATTCGCCTCGCTCCAGTCTTGGCAGGACCCATCACTCCAGAAGTCTCGGGTTCCTCTTAGTGGAGAACAATTTTTAGACACCGAGCTCTGTGCACGGCGTGAGTCCGCGGCTGCCTCAGTGCTGCGGGCTCGGGCCTCTGGGTGGACGGAGCTATGTGCACACGCACGTACACGCACACACACACACACACTGATGTCTAGGTATGCTGTCTAGGTATGCTGAAAACCACAAGTTCTTCCCAGGACTGGCCATACAGTCTGCAGGGCTGTATGCAAAGGAAAATGGGGGGGGGGGGGCTTTGTTCTATAGAGAGGGATGGAGACAGGAAAGGTGGTAAAACACAGACTTCTTTCTTCTGCGCTCTCTCTCTGCACGCGTCACGGTGTTTTTTTCCTTTGCCAGTTGGTGTTGTGCATGGGGGATTCCCACGGTGCACGCCGGTCCTCCGTGGTGCTGGGCACCCCTGCGGCTCTGCGCTGCCCACCTGCTGGCTCTTCCCTCTCCTGTCACTTGCTGGACTGAACTGCGGCGCCCTGCGCCAGGGCGGAGAGCTAAGACAAGCATCTCCCTCTCCCTGGCCTGCAACACGCAGCGATGGGCTCCCCCGGGCACTGCCGCGCGCAAGCCAGGACAGGCTACCTGGAGCAGGGCGGGCGCACAGGTGCCCTGGAGCCTGGGCAGAGGCTGGCAGCGGTCATGGTGAGACAGAGGCCGGAGGAGTGTGGGCTGCCACACCCATGGGAAGGTGGCTGAGACCTCATCCCGAGAGGCAGGGAGATGCTGCCTGGCGTGAGGAAACGGATATGCTCAGAAACTATTGGAGACGTATAAGTTATTCAGCTTTTTAAGAGGAGAGTTCAGTCATAAAAATATGCATGGACATGTACAACACATACATATGTGTATAAATATATACATATGTCCAACCTATACCTGAATATTTGAAATTAGAAACGCTCCCAAATTGGCCGGGCGTGGTGGCACATGCTTGTCATCCCCGTGCTTGGCAGGCGGAGACAGGAGGATCGTGCAGGTTCGAAGCCAGCCGCGCTGGTGTAAGAGACCCTGTTTCAAAAATATAAAATAGGCCAGGCGTGGTGGCGCACGCTTGTAATCCCCGCGCTTGGAGGCAGAGACAGGAGGATCGCGCAGGTTTGAAGCCAGCCGCGCGCACTGGCTTAGGAGACCCTGTTTCCAAATAAAAATGTAAAAATAGGTCTGGGAGTGTAGCCCAGAGATAGAAGGGCTTCCAGGAACCCCAGTACCACCAAAAAAAAAAAAAAAAGAAAAAAAAAGAAAGAAAGAAAAAAGAAAAGAAATGCTCCCAAATCCTAAACTCTTTACCCATCAACAGTTCATCACAAGTGAAAAAAAATCCCACACCATGAAATTCAATTTCATGTACTTAACTTAAAATAGAGCTGGGCGTGGTGGCGCACGCTTGTAATCCCGGCACTTGGGAGGCTGAGACAGGAGGATCACAGGTTTGTGGCCAGCCTCAGCTACTTAGGGATGTCCTCCATAACTTAGTGAGACCCCGTTTCAAAATAAAGAGTCAAAAATAGGGCTGGGAGTATAGCTCAGAGGTAGAATGCCCCTGGGTTCAATTCCCAATTCCAAAAAAAAAAATGACTTAAAATATTGTAGAATATTTTCAAACTCATAGCATTGAAAATATTATAAAATTACTTTCGGTTGAGTCAACGTGTATAAGGTATACGTGAAACAAATAAATTCTGTGTCTGGACTTGGGTCCCATCCCAAGGTACCTCATTAGGCATATACAAATATTTCCAAATCTGAAATCTAAAACGCTTTTGGTGCCGAGCATTTTGAATAAGGGATACTCACCCTGCGCATATCATGAAATATTAATATACATCACAGGAATGGCTCCCTCCCCACCCAGTTATGGGAATGGAATCCCCTCACCTTTGCCAAATCGGACTGAGCAGGAGCAAGTCACAGGGCCGCCCATGCTCGGGGGGCGGGGGGGATACAGGGCCTTGGCCCTGCACACCAGGATTGGGGATCGTGGGCTCTGTATTAGAATTCTGCCCACCACCACATCTCTGAGTTGCTACGATTAAAAACCCAGCCCTATACTTTTCCACCGATAAAATTACCTTGGCAGGAAAAAAGAAGAGAAGGGGGTTTTCCAGAAGTTGGAATTTCATTTTCAAAGTAGAGTTTTACGGCAAAGAGAGGCCAAACTTTATTTTATGATTTATTCAGAGCCTACTATATATACTAATTTTTAATCGCCCCTTCAAGCCATATGCACTGAAAAATACATATTTAAAGAGTACGTGAAATTGAATCACCTCTAGACAATTATTTCAAAAATTAATTCCTACCTGATTTAAAAAAAATCCGGTTCTTTGCTTGGATTCCATATTTCCCATAATTTTTGTACCATTATATTAAATTAAAAACCGAGACTCTGGGTGAGTCTGACATGCTTGGAGGGCAAAGTTAAAATGGAAGGATCGAATAAAAAAGAAAAAGGGGCCCCTTTGCAACGTTCAGTTAAGCAGCGATCATTTGCATGCAATCACATGAATGAAAGGGAAATAATTAAGCTGCTATTCTCTCAAAAATAAGGATGGGGGGAGAAAGAGGAAGGGAGATTTGGCCTTTGCCCTTCTACTGAGATCGTCAGGGGCCCTGGCAGGTGCTAAACCTGCAGTGTGCCGTTAAACTTGTTTCCCATCCCAGCGCTGGCCCCATTTATGGAGAAAAATAAACAAATCTGCAAACGCTTCCATAAGCTGGCCGAAAGAATTGTTTGTGGTTCAGGAAAAGCTTGGCTGTTCTGCCACCCCCTTCCTCCCTCCTTATGCCTCAAGAGTTAAAGCAAATGTTTCTGTTAGAAGCCACTTCCCCCGGCTAATAAACATCTTCAGCAGAAGTAAACACAGAGGGTGTTAGGCCAGGGCAAGAGAAAATACGGTCCCGCCAACCCCGCTGTAGTTCATCTGCGCGAGTGTTCTTGGGCAAGAGGCCACAGACTAGCTTCAGGGTGGATTCTGTTTGTCCAGCACCGTGGTTTTTAAACAGATGCCATCCTGAATAATAAGTCAGATGCCATCGC
>NC_137805.1:33009455-33261955 GCF_963383645.1 Muscardinus avellanarius
CTCTGTTCTAGACACTCTGGCCCGTGAGCCCTCAGGCCAGCTCTCTTTTCTTGCTCTCAGACCTTTTCAAATGCTCTTTGCCGTCTGGATCCTGCCGGGGCGCAGGGAGCAGGGCTGGCCTGTGGCTCTCAGCACACACGGGCCCTGGTTTGTTTTGTGACCCACCAGGAAGCCCAGTTCGCTTTTGTTTAAGTGCTTTTTCAGGACTCATTTGCAGAATCCTGTTTACCGGATCCTGATCCAAGAAATCACTGATTAGGGCGAGGGCCAGGGTCGGCCGCCAGGCGGAGGCCAGTGTGTTGCGCTCGGCGAGTCCTTGTGTGATAGGAGGTACGGTAGTAGCCCACAGTAGCCGGGGGTGGTGGCTCATGCCTGTGATCCCAGTCCTCGGGAGGCTGAGAAAGGAGGAACACGGGTTCCAGGCCAACTCAGCGATGTAGTGAGACCCTCAGAAACCTAGCAGGACACTTTCAAAATAAATACATAGGGCTGGGGGTGTAGCTTGGAGGTAGAGTGCCCCTGAGTTCATTCCCAGTAACACACACACACACACACACACACACACACACACACACACACACACGGCCCGCAGCAAAAGCTGCTAGTGTTTCCAGACTACCTATCGGGTCCTGCGCTGCACACTTATGGATGTCCAAGCCGCACACCATCCCCGTACTGTATTGGCTCCATTTTTTAATTTTGCATTTTACAGTGATTTCAAGCTTTCAAGAAAGTTACAGAAACAATTCAGAGGTTTCTCGTACGTCCTTCACTCAGCTTCCCCGGTGTTAACCATTTATATAACCAGGGCATGCCGACACCAGTCTCAGGAAATGAACACAGGAGCCAGTCCTCGGGAGGTGGAGACAGGAGGATCACAGGTTTGTGGCCAGCTCAGCAACTTAGTGAGAATTAACCCTGTTTCCAAATCAAGAATAAAAAATAGGCCTGGGGGTGTAGCTTGGAGGTAGAACATCCTTGGGTTCAAGCCTTAGTACTACAATCAGTCAATCAACGCGCTGATTGGATGGTCCCTTAGGCAGGCGGGAGTGGTTGAGGACGTGGGTCACATGGGTGTGGCCTTGGGGATTCCATATGTCCCTCCCACCCCATCCCTCTCTCTCTCTCTCTCTATTTCTGGTACCACGGATGGACGTCTCTGAGGCTGTAAGCCCCAGTAAACCTTTCCCTGTCTAAGTTCTTGTATTTGGGGCACAGTGACAGGAAAGGGACTGAAACATGCCACTGTAAATTAGGCCTTAATTTTAAAAAATCTTTAGAACAGGGAAGCATTGTTATCGCCATCTTCAAGGTGAAGAAACGCAGGCTGGGGGAGGTTAGCCCCTTCCCCGAGGCCACGCCGAGGGCTGGCTGCGGTGGCTCAGGCGCACGCAGAGCCGGCCACGCGTGGCTGCCGCCCCCGCCCCGGAGCCTCCCTCCCGTCGGAAATGCGCGAGGAAATCCCCGAGGCCCAGGGTCTCCAGCAGCTGTGCGTGTGGAGGTAAAGTGCACTGAGACGCATCTCGGGGGCAGTCACACGGCTTCCCACACCCTACGTTCTCATGTATTTTATTCTAATGAGTTTATTTTCTAAATATTTGTAACTAAAGGCAAAGAGCACACGAGCCGTCGGAGGCCCCGGCTGGGGAATTAGTGGAAACAAAACACACCAATTCTAGCAAAGAGGCTACTGATGCTGTGTGTGTGTGTGTGTGTGTGTGTGTGTGTGTGTGTGTGTGTGTGTGCGCGCGCGCATGCACCATACTGAGGACTGAATCCAGGAGCATTTTACCTCTAAGCTCCAGGCCCAGCCCCATTTTACTCTTTTATTTTGAAACAGGCTATCACTAAGTTGCAGAGGGCCTCGGTAAGTTTCAGAGGCTGGCCACGCACCTGCGATCCTCCTGTCTCAGCCTCCTGGGCCCTGCATCTTCATCCCCACGCTTTGCTCCCGCAGGTCTTGGAAGGGTTACTCAGAAAGAATCGAAGGGAAGCCGAGCGCGCTGCCTGATCTCAGGGACCGGGTGCCACGAAATCAAGCTGAGCGCCCTCTCCCACGTGTTATTGGAAAAAGCATCCCCTGAGCCCGCGGCCCCGTGATCCCAGGACTCGGGCAGCTGAGACAGGGGGCTCACGGGTTGGAGGCAGCCTCAGCAATTTAGCGAGGACCTCGGCAACTTAGATCCTGTTTCAAAAGAAACAGATAAAATCAGGCTGGGGGTGTATTTAGGAGGCAGAATATCCCTGGGTTCAACCCCCAGCACCACCCCACACACACTCAAACACATACACATCCCCTGGAATAATTTTGTCCAGTGGCATGTTTCTGACTTACCAGAAAAAGGTTTTCTTTCTCCTGTCCTTTCTACACTCTAATAAAGATTACAGAAGAGGAGAGATTTAGCCCCCAAAGATGTGCTTTCAAAGCACTCCAATTTGTAGGAAGAACTTCCATCCCCATCCCTCCTAAGGGAGCGACAGCCGGTGAGTGTGTGTGATTCACTCATCAGAGGGCAAGAGGGAACCAGGCTCCTCCCGAGCTGGACTCAGGATCAACGGAACAGGCGCCAAAAGATAAGCCTAGCCGGGCAGGCACGCTTGTAATCCCTGCGCTTGGGAGGCGGAGACGGGAGGATCACGCAGGTTCGAGGCCAGCCGCGCTGGCTTAAGAGACCCTGTTTTCAAACAAAAAAAATATAAAATAGGTCTGGGAGTGTAGCCCGGAGGTAAAAGGGTTTCCAGGAACCCCAGTACCACCATCACAAAAAAAAGTCTAAAATCCAGAGACCTGGGAAGAGTGAATTACTTTCTCCATTGCTAGAAAGAACTTTGGCCCAGTGTGGTGGCCCATGCCTGGAATCCCAGTCCTTCGGAGACTGAGACAGGAAGATCAGAGCTTTGAGGCCAGCCTCGGCAACTTAATGAGACTCAGCAACCTAGTAGGACCCTGTTTCAAAACAAAACAAATCAATTGGGTTTGGGGTAGAGCTCAGAATGTTTCTAGGTTCATTCCCCTGTACCAAGGGAGGAGAAAAGGAAAAAAATAGAAAAGAAAAAAATTTTTTTTTCGGGTAGAATAAAAATCTATATAGCAAAAGATAGAAACAAAGGAAGAGGGAACAAGAAGCTCAAATAGCAAGCCGTGTAGCTTGACAGAAATAAAACATATACATCACTTATGACAACATATCCTAGCAATAGACTTAGGGCCCAACGTTCCAAAGACTAATTAACAACGTGGAAAATGCTCTTAGTTCAAACGCAAGATAAGAAACTGTAGAAAAAGATTTCTCCCTGTGGTTGGAAAGAAATATACCAGAACGTTAACAGTGGTGACTTCCAGGTAGTGAGATCTGGGGTGGCACCCATTCTCTTTCACATGTATTGTGATTTTCAAGAATGGGACAATAAGCCTGTGTACCGGGAAGCCAGACTGTTGGTGCCTTAAAGCAAGAGAATATTTTTGTTGATTTTTAAGAAATCTGGCGGTTAGTGATTCCAGGGTTGGTCTGGCACCTCCAGAGTCACATCCAGCACCGTCAACCTCATGGCGTCGGCAGTCTGCTGCTGGGCTTTCTGAGCACAGAATGGATGCCACAGCTCCAGGTATCCCAGCCTTATTCACATACAGGAAGGGGGGAGGCAGAAATTCAGTCTTGCCTTTATTTATTTATTTATTTATTTATTTATTTATTTATTTATTTATTTTTGCAGTACTGGGGATTGAACCCAGGGCATTCTACCTCTGAGCTACACCCCCAGCCCGATTTTTTATTCTTTATTGTGAAACAGGGTCTCACTGAGTTGCAGAGGGCCTCACTCAGTAGCTGAGGCTGGCTGCGAACCACGATCCTCCTGTCTCAGCCTCCCGAATGCTGGGGTTAAAGGGTGCACCCCCACACCCGGCTCCTCCTCCTCCCCCTCCTCCTCCCCCTCCTCCCCCTCCTCCTCCTCCCCCCCTCCTCCTCCCCCTCCTCCTCCTCCCCTTCCCCCCTCCCTCTCCTCCCCTTCCCCCCCTCCTCCTCCCCCTCCTCCTCCTCTTTATAATATGCTTTTGTTGGTGCATACTGCCATTTTTGAATCATGGCCTTGCACCTGCTAGGGTCAGGCTGCAGTCTGGGCTTTGGGTTCCACGAAACCCCCTAACGCTATAACAAGTCCCTTCACTTTGTCTGGGAGGACCCATCGCAATTGACGGAAGTTTCCTTTACTTTCAGTTGAAGGGCCTCCCCAACCCAGCCCCCTCCGCAATGAACCCAGCAGTGCCTTGACGTCATTTAGTAGACGCTTCCTTGATAGGAGACGGGGAGAAAGGAACCACCGCAAGCCACTATTTCCCTCTTGACTATGTCTTACTGTGTCTTCTCTTCCTCAAACACAGGTATGTTTATTCAGACACTCAGTCTAATGAAAACCACCCTCATTCTGCAGGGGATTGAATGACTCGTCCAGCGGACAGTGTCGAGGAAATGGAGAAGCGGAGCGCCTTGCGTATTCAGTGGGCCGGCCGGCCGGTGGGGAGCTGGCTCGGGGCGGCGACTGGGCGGGTTCCAGGGCGCACGGGGACCGGGCTGAACCCAGACCGCAACTCATTTCACTCCATCAACACTCGTGTCAGCCGGGGAAGCTGGGGTGGGATGCTTATGATTTCCATGACCTTATGATGGGCACTAGATCAGGCCAAACAGGAACCTAGACTCCCCTGGCCCCAAACCCTCAGCCCCTCACCACCCAGCTCAGGTCGCCCACTTCAAAGTATAAACCTTGAGCTGGGCTTGGCAGCACACGCTTCTGATCCCACTACTTGGGAGGCTGAGACAGGAGGATTGCAGGTTTGAGGCTAGCCTCAGCTACTTAGGCCCTCTGCAACTTAGTGAGACTCTGTTTCAAAATTTAAAAATAATAGTAAAATAGGTCTAGGGGTGCAGAGGTAAAACACTTCTGGGTTCAATCCCCAGTAACACACACACACACACACACACACACACACACACACACACCATGCAGCTTGTTTTTTTTTTTTTTTTTTTCATTACTGGGGATGGAACCCAGGGGCATTCTATCTCCAAGCCACACCCTCAGCACTACTTTTTTATTCTTTAATTAATTAATTTATTTATTTATTTATGCAGTACTAGGGATGGAACCCAGGGGCATTCTACCTCTGAGCTACACCCCCAGCCCTATTTTTTATTCTTTATTTTGAAACTGGGTCTCACTGAGTTGCGGAGGGCCTCATTAAGTAGCTGAGGCTGTCTGCGAACCACCATCCTTCGGTCTCAGCCTCCCCAGTGCTGGATTACAAGCATGCCCACCACGCCCGGCTTTGTATTCTTTATTTTGAAACAGGGTCTCACCGAGTTGCAAAGGGCCTCACTAAGTAGCTGAGGCTGGCCATGAACCGCGATCCTCCTGTCTCAGCCTCCCAAATGGTGGGATTACAAGCGTGCGCCACCATGCCCAGCTTTTCCAACCTCAGTGGAAAAAGCTCTCAGTGGCACACAGCCACGCCTGTGTTACATGTCAGCCATGATGGCGTCTGTGCCCCAAGGGAAGACTCCAGTGGGACCACAAAGACCTGCGGACCCTCAAGCATTTACTCGTTGGTCCTTCACAGAGAGGGCAAGCTGACCGCCACACCACCCAGTATTTTATCAAGTATAAAAAACAGGCATGGTGGCGCACGCTTGTAATCCCAGCATTTGGAAGGCTGAGACAGGAGGATCATGGTTTGCAGACAGCCTCAGGTACTTAGTGAGGCCCTTTGCAACGCAGTGAGACCCTGTTTCAAAATAAAGAATAAAAAATAGGATGGGGGGGGTGTAGCTTCGAGGTAGAACGCCCCTGGGTTCCAACCCCAGTACCACACCAAAAGACAAACCCCCCAAAACGCGAACTATTTCCTTGTCCATCCTCAAACGTGCAGGGATAACCGTTAAACAAGGCCAGAAGAAAATGTGTGTATGTTTAAGAAATGACTTAAAGACATAGTTTTCTTTTCGAGGCATGGGGAGTTGTTCTAATAACAGAGTTTTTAAATTAGAAAGTTAATTGAATTTTTTGAAAAGTCAAGAAGAGGTGGGGCGTCTCTGTTTGATCTGGGTGGCGCTGGAAAGCCACACGGGGAGGCCTCAAAGGGCAGATCTTTGGGAATCGTGGGAAACAGATCAAAACCTCCTGTCTGCTGGGAAAACTTAAACATTTTTATTGCCTTGGGGTCGGGCTCCATGTATGACCCTGGAGTAGGGCTGGGAGGGGTGGACGGGAGGAGAGTGGGCATAACACCCCCAGGGGCTTTTCCAGATCCTTTCCCTGGTCGCTGGTGCTTGGGGAGGGTGTGTGTGCAGAGACACCCTCAGCAAAGGCGTGGAGAACGGGCATTGAGTGCAGCGCCTGCCCTGGGCGGTGCTGCAAACACCGGCCACCAGCAGAGCTGAGTTCTGTGGTCCAAAGACAGCTACAAGAACAGGTGAACAAAAAAAAAAAAAAAAAGGCAAAGTCAGAAGCCACAAGCCCAGTAATCCATGCTAACAAAGTGGCAAATGTTTGGGGCCAGTTATGGTCCTGAGAGACAGGCTAGACCCGGTGCCCGGTGCCTGTGTGCAGAGCTGGCTCTCAGACCTTGGACCCAGCGGGAAGCATCACAGGGTCCCACCAGGGCTTGTCTTTGTCTTGTACTGAGAACACTCCTTTAGGCCGGGTGTGGTGGCGCACGCTTGTCATCCCCGCACTTGGGAGGCGGAGACAGGAGGATCGCGCAAGTTCGAAGCCAGGCGTGTGCAATGGTTTAAGAGACACGGTTTCCAAATTAAAAAAAAAAAAAAAATACAAAATAGGCATCTGGGAGTGGAGCCCGGAGGTAGAAGGGCTTCCAGGAACCCAAGTACCACCAAAAAAACAAAAAAAACAAAAAAAACACTTGTTTAAATACCCAAGAAGCTCGAACATTTCAATCCTCAGACCTCTCCTTCAATTTAGCGAGGCATGGTGGCACACGCCTGTAATCCCAGGACTTGGAGGCTGATACGGGAGGAGCGCAGGTGTGAAGACAGCCTCTGCGACATGGGACTCCCAGCAACCTAGGGAGAGCCGCTTCCAAACAAAAATATATGCACACATAGAATAGGGCTGGGGTAGCTCAGGGGTAGACTGCCCCATTTTATTATCAATCCCCAGTTCCACAAAAAATGGTTGGATTCCCCCGGGCAACTTTTAGTCATTCAGGAAACAATTTGGGGGCTTTGGATAATCTTTTAGAAACAACTCTCCATACCTACCTCCAGCCCAGACTTTCCCCTGCACCCTGGACATGGTGCCCCACGTCCACTGAGCACCTCCTGTCGCCTGTCCAACGGGCAGGTCAAACCTCATGTGGCCCAGAACACACGTCTTAACGCACACCCCTCTCTCCTTGGTCGTCGTCGTATTCTTTCTTTCTTCTTCTTTTTCCTCCTCCTCCTCCTCCTCCTCCTCCTCCTCTTCTTCTTCCCCTCCCCCTCCTCCTCCTCCTCCTCCTCTTCCTCCTCCTCCTCCTCCTCCTCCTCCTCCTCCTCCTCCTCCTCCTCCTCCTCCTCCTCCTCCTCCTCCTCCTCTTCTTCTTCTTCTTCTTCTTCTTCTTCTTCTTCTTCTCCTCCTCCTCCTCCTCCTCCTCCTCCTCCTCCTCCTCCTCCTTCTCCTTTTTTTGTTCAAGATTTCAAGGAAGCCATTTTATTAATGTTAAGGTCTACATCTTAGATTCATATTATTAAATTTTTGAACGCATTAATTGCACACATTGATGGAGCCAATACACGTATAAGTACAAGGCGTGGCGACCAAGTCAGAGTAAACATTTCCATCATCTGACACTTTTAGCATTTCTTCGTGTGGGGAACATTCACAATCCTCTCTTCCGGTTATTTTGAAATACCCAGTAAGCCGGGCGTGGTGGCGCACACTTGTAATCCCAAGCGTGGATTACCTGGGAGGCTGAGACAAGAAGATCGCAGGTTCGAAGCCAGCCTCGGCAGCTTAGTGAGGCTCTCAGTAACTTAGACCCTGTTTCCAAATAAAATATAAAATAGGTCTGAGGGCATAGCCCAGAGATAGACGAAGGCCCCTGGTTCTATCCCCAGTACCACAAAAAAAGAAAAAGAAAGAAATACACAGTAAATTGTTAACTACAGTCTCCCCCTACCCCGCCCCATTCAGTAGGACACTAGAACTCGTTCCTTCTTCCCATCTTTATGGGAAGCTGGGGGTGTAGGTTAGAGGTAGAAAGCCCCTGGGTTCTATCCCTAGAAACACACACACACACACACACACACACACACACACACACACACACACACAGCAGAACACCACCTTCTCCCTACTCAGAATCTGCAGCCCAGGTAGTTGAAAGCGGCTAGAATTGTGATTCCAAAATTCTTCTAACCTGCCTTCAGTAAAACTAAATTTGTAAGCAGAAGCCACCCATTTTTTGCATAGCCTCTTAAGAGAAAGAGACGCTTAACTAACTCACCCTTGTACTTGATTACTACAATGCGCGGGGCCGGGAGGGCTGTGTGGCTATCTACAGAGGGTGAAGCTGCAGGGTTTACAAGCCAGACTCTGAAAACTCTAAAACACCCAGAACAGGGAGGACCGGAAGGCCCTTTCCTTTCACAAAGGAATTGTATAGCTGGGCGTGGTGGTGCACACTTGTAACCCCATCGCTTGGGAGGCAGAGACAGGAGGATCGCGCAGGTTCGAAGCCAGCCTCAGCTACTTAGTGAGGCTCTCAGCAACTCAGTGAGACCCTGTTTCAAAAAAAAAAAAAAAAATAGCCAGGCGTGGTGGCGCACGCTTGTAATCCCCGCGCTTGGGAGGCGGAGACAGGAGGATCGCCCAGGTTCGAAGCCAGTGGCACTGGCTTAAGAGACCCTGTTTCCAAATTAAAAAATATGTAAAAATGGGTCTGGGAGTGTAGCCCAGAGGTAGAAGGGCTTCCAGGAACCCCAGTACCACCAAAAAAGAAAAAAAAACACCAAACAAACAAATAAAAAATATATAAAATAGGTTTTGGGAGTATAGCACAGAGGTAGATAGCCACTGGGTTCTACCCCCAGTACCACCACCAAAAAAAAAAAAAAAAGAATTGTATGTATTCTACAATTTCCCCCCCAACTTAATGCAACTGTATGGTCCGCCCTCCACCCGTCACCTGGGGATTTGGACTCAGAAGCATTCTACCTCCAAGGTTCATCTTAAGCCCTTCTAATTTTTTGTTTTGAAACAAGGTCTTACTAAGTTGCTGAGGCTGGCCTCGAACCTGCGATCCTCCTGTCCTGGGATTATAGGCATGTACAAACTGCATTTTTTTTTTTTTTTTGGCGGTACTAGGAATTTAACATAAACTTGATTTTGAATTTCCAAATCAGCCTCTTAATCTTTAACCCAATGACAGTCACCTTACTGATCTCTTAGCTGCATACACTTGTGGGGGAGCCCACTAAGTGTATAAATTACAAAGCTAACAAGAACACACTATGGTTCTGGCGGAGGTCATTGGCTCCGCTCTTCCCCCTGTGCTCTGTAGCATCAGCGAGGGGGCAGAGAGGAGGGCAGGTGGCCGAGCTGTGGCCAGGTGGGCTCCTGCTTCCTTTGCCAGTCCCCTGGCGATGGGACTTCACCCCCGAAAGACTCGGGTTCAAATCCTGCTCCAGGCCGGGCGTGGTGGCGCGCGCTTGTAATCCCCGGGCTCGGGAGGCGGAGACAGGAGGATGGCGCAGGTTCGAAGCCAGCCGCTTCGAGACCCTGTATGTCCCTGGGTTCAATCCCCAGGACCACGGATACACAAAATAAAATAATAAAAAACAAAACCAAAGGGGAGATTAGCAAAGGTTGGAGAGTGTTAAAGACAGCTCAGGCCCCGAGACAGACTTCCTCCTGCCTGTGATCAGAACGATCGCAAGGTCACTGACCAGGGATTACTGGTGTCATCTGGCGCCACGTGTGTTATTTAATGGTAGAGCCAAGTATAGCATTCAGGGGAAGCATCCCGCTTGGCTGAACGGTGCCTAGCGCTGAGGGACTGCCAGGAGAATCCCACCACGCACTCTCCAAAATCTCATGGCCATAACGCATGGCAACGCCCACACCTACACATGCGTCCTTGTCTGTCCGGAAGAGCGACTAAGAAAAGTCTGGGCTTCACTGTGCACGGCCCTTAGTCAATTCTGTTTTCCCCACTTATCATCTTTCCCTTACTGATTCTTTCCTAGCCTTATCTACTTCTTTTCTTTATTCTTTTTCTTTTTATTTTTTGTGGTACTGGGATTATAACCCAGGGACGTTCTACCTCTGAGCGGCACACGCCCCCACCCCATCCTATTTTTTTATTCTTTATTTTGAAATGGGGTCTCACTGAGTTGCAGAGGGCCTCACTAAGTAGCTGAGGCTGTCCGCCAACCGAGATCCTCCAGCCTCAGCCTCCCAAATGCTGAGATTACAAGTGTGCGCCACCACTCCAGCTTCTTTTTTCTTTTCTTTTTCTTTTTTTTTTTCTTTTATCTTTTGGCATAGGCGATTAAACTCTGGGAGATTCTGTCCTGAGCTATACCCACAGTGTTTTTTATTTATTTTTGTTTTAAAACAGAATCTTAATAGGTTGCTGAGAATCTCATTAAGATGCTGAGGCTGACCTCGAATCTGTAAGCCTCCTGTCTCAGCCTCCCAAGTACTGAGATTTCAGGCATGCACTACCATGCCCTATGAGGCCTACATCTTTTAAATGCTAGCCAAGACTAGTATAGTATATACTGAATTTAAATCTGAAAGTCTATGACAGATTAAAAATAAGAAGGTTTAGGCCGGGTGTGGTGGCGCACGCTTGTAATCCCCATGCTTGGGAGGCAGGGACAGGAGGATCGCGCAGGTTCAAAGCCAGCCGCGCTGGCTTAAGAGACCCTGTTTCCAAATAAAAATATAAAAATATAAAAAATATGTCTGAGAGTATAGCCTGGAGGTAGAAGAGTTTCCAGGAACCCTAGTACCACTAAATCAATCAATCAATCAATCAATCAATCAATCAATAAGGCCTAAGTAGAGGCAAAGAAATAGATGAGAGAGAGAGAGAGAGAGAGAGAGAGAGAGAGAGAGAGAGAGAGAAGAAGAAGAAGAAGAAGAAGAAGAAGAAGAAGAAGAAGAAGAAGAAGAAGAAGAAAGAAGAAGAAGAGGAGGAGGAGGAGGAGGAGGAGGAGAGGGAAGAGAGAATGAATGAGAATTCTGTGTCTCTAAACACCCAAAGCCATGGTTCTCAGCCCACTTCAGTGCCCTGGGTTCCCAGGTCTGCAGGGCCCACCAGGCAGAGCTGTTTCTGCCCTGATGTGGCGGTGCAGAGACCCTCAAGTCTCTTGTCCTCTCTTCTCCCCCCAGTGTGTAGTGGAAGTTTTCGAAGGCCACATGACACGTGACCCCTTCCTCATATTACCATGTAATGGGTTTAATTTTCTTCTTTTCATACCAATGGATATTTTGAAATTTTTCTCAGTTTAAGTCCCTACTCTGTAAAAAGCAGTAACCGCCAGGCGTGGTTGTCCACGCCTGTAATCCCAGCACTTGGGAGGCCGGCACAGGAGGATCGCGGTTCGCGGCCGGCCTCAGCTACTTAGTGAGGCCCTCTGCAACTCAGTGAGACCCTGTTTCCAAAATAAAGAATAAAAACAGGGCTGAGGCTATAGATTGGAGATAGAATACCCCTGGACTCCATTGCCGGTACCACAAAAAATAAATAAATAAAAAATAGGGCTGGGGGTGTAACTCAGAGGTAGAATGCCTCTGGGTTCCATCCCCAGTACCAAGGGGGGGAGCAATGGCAAGAAGCCAGGCCAGCAAGACCTTCGGGGAGGGCTTCTGTACTTGTTAAGAGCATCGAGGGGACCCGGGTGTGATGGTGGCACACGCTGGTAAACCCAGTACTTAGGAGGCTGAGACGGGAGGATCACGGGTTTTAGGCTATAGCCCCTTTAACTTAGATCCTGTTGTAATTATTTCTTCATTTTGCAGAATTGGGGATGGAACCCAGGGACATTCTACCTCCGAGCTACACCCCAGCCCTGTATTTCTATTCTTTATTTTGAAACAGGGTCTCACTAACAGAGGGCCTCACTAAGTAGCCGAGGCTGTCTGAGAACCGCAATCCCAGTCTCAGCCTCCCAAGTACTGGGATTACAAACATGAGCCACCATGACCGTCTAATTTTTTGTTTTTGTTTTTGGTGTGGTACTAGGGATGGAACCCAGAGCCACTCTACCTCTGAACTACACCATCAGCCCTATCTCTTATTCTTTATTTTGAAACAGGGTCTCACTGAGTCGCAGAGGCCCTCACTAAGTAGCTGAGGCTTTCTGCAAACTGCGATCCTCCTGTTTCAGCCTCCCGAGTGCTGGGATTCCAAGCAAAGAAGAGCATGGGGTGGGGGTGGGGGGAGCCCCATCTGCTGAAGCTGTGGTTGGAGAATTGAATTGGGCCGGAAGTTAAGGAGAAGCAGGGGGCCGAGGTCTGTGCTTCACTGGGAGGCTCCAGGTGACAGATATGGGCTCGACCTACATCCCCAAAGCACAGGGGTTTGTTTAGTCCCTGGGAGGTGGTGGCAAGGTGACCGGGAGTGAATGCCGGGACGGGGCAGGAAGACACCATCCCTGCTGCAAGGGACGGTCTAGAGGAAGGATCCCAAGATGGGCGCCGACGGGACTGACTCCGTCCCAGCCCTTGGCGGTCTCAGAGGCCTCCTTGGCTGGAAAAAAACCAAATAGCCTTCTCTGCAGCCCCTGAGCGCGCCTCCCCTTGCTCGGGGGCGCTGAGGCCTCACCCGGGGGCTCCCCCGTGGGGTGGGAGTCTATAGTCAACCACGGGCCAAGCAAACCCGAAGGGTTTCTTTTCTTTGGAAAGCCTCCTGAAACAGGAAGAGGGGCTGTTGGCGGGGATTTGCCAAGAGTTAAGTCATTCCTTGCTGATACAAACAATTTCTCGGGTTACTCTTCGGGGCTCAGGAACATTCGTGAACTGTGTGCGGCTTGAACTCTTCAACTCCGAACTCGGGTCCCCTGGGTCATCCGTGGGGCTGGACCGCGGCTCCCTGGCCCTGCCTGGGCTTGCAGAGATGAGGCCAAGCCACGGGGGCGGTGAGCCCACAGAGAAATTCTTATCTGGGGCCATCGTGAGGGGAGGCAGGCTTCAGTCTTCTGCCCGAGTTAGATGGAGGGGTGCCGGGCTTCTAGCCGCCCCAGGCCAGGTGCCTCGCTGGTGAAGATGGAGAGGCGGAGGGAGGGAGCAGCGTCAGGAGGGCGAGGAGTCCCCGTCCTGAGCACCTCGCTTACATATACAATCTCGCTTTATCCTCAGGACCACCTCGCAGGGCACAGCTGCGGTTCAGAACAGTGTCCCCCGGCTGGGGACGTAGCTCAGTCGTCGAACCCTGGATTCGATCCCCAGCACTGAAAAAAAACCAAACCCAAGCACAACAAAAGAACCAAGTTCCCGGAGCCATCTGCCTGCCGGTGTGCTCTGGTTCAGTCCTGGGACAGATGTATTTTTCCAGCTGTTTTTCCAACACCATCATCCACGTATTTCTCTGCAACGTAACCTACTTCACCAGAGGCAAGGGCTTTGGTCAGCTTTGTTTTGTGCTTCTGTAACAGAATACCAGAGGCCTGGGAACTTAGAAAGAAAAGACATTTTCTTCTCACAATTCTGGACGCTGGCAGGCTGAGGTCACGGGGCCGGCATTAAGGAGTGAGGGTGTTCACGCCGCAGCCGCACCGTAGCACAGTGGAGGGCGGAGAGCCAGAGACCATGCGCACAAGCAAGCCAGGGCAAAGCTGGATGTTTGTTTGTTTGTTTGTTTGTTTGTTTGTTTAGGTCTGAGGATGGAACCCAGGGGCATTTGACCTCCAAGCTATACCCCTGTCCTTTTTTTTTTTTTTTTTTTGCGGGTCTGGGGATGGAACCCAGAGGCATTTGACCTCCGAGCTACACCCCCTGCCCAATTTTTTATTCTTTATTTTGAAACAGGGTCTCACTGAGTTGCAGAGGGCCTCACTAAGTAGCTGAGGCTGTCTGCGAACCGCGATCCTCCGGTCTCAGCCTCCCGAATGCTGGGATTGCAAGCGTGCGCCACCACGCCTGGCTGCAAAGCTACTTTTATGGGAAAACCAGCCCACAGCGAGGCATTATTGCATTCCTGGAGGCAGCACGCTCTCATAGGTCTAGTCGCCTCTCCAAGGTCTCACCGCCCAACCCCTGCACACTGGGGACCGGGTGTCCACGCAGCTCAGAGCAGTCCCCTTCCTCTGAGACCAGCTGACTTGATGGAAACATGGCAAGAGTAAAACTGAGGGATTGTCAAAGCTGGAGCCCCCGGGGCCAGCAGGCGGGGCACCCTGAGGCCTCCATGCTGGGAGGAAGCCCGAGTGCACAGCAGGTGGGGCGTGAGGAGGCACCTGGTGGGTTGAGTCCCCGCTGGGGGAGCGACTGCAGGCGCCAGCTGTGCACTCAGCGCCAGCTGAAGGTCTTCCCAACCCGGAGGTAGAAGGGTTTCTAGGAACCCCAGTACCACCAAAAAAAATAAATTAAAAAAATAAATAAAACCTATTAAAGAGCAGCATTGCGCATTCAAATGTGGCAAACACCTACCTTTAACTTACTCCAATGTACAACCTATTAATTGGCCCGTGACCGCCATTTATTTTTGAGGAAACTGAACACACGTCACATAATGAAACTAAGCTTTGGTCCGTGAAACCTCTGTGTCCCTCTTCTGTGGGTGAGCGCACATATGTGAACTGTGTCATGATGTAAGAAGTATCTTTTTTTTTTTTTTTGACAATGAGTCACTGTAAAAAAATGTTGGGAAGTTATTATTATGTAGTTTAGTAGTTGTGTGAGGTTTTGCTGGGGTCAGACCGCCTGGCTCCATCATTGACCAGCTGTGCGACCTTGAATAACTGACCCACTTGCCCTGAGCCTCAGTTTCTGAGTCTACAAAATGGGGCTGACACCGGTACCCACCTTACGGGGTTCATGGAAAGACTGAAGGAGCGGAAATAACGTGCCAGGTGTTCAGCCCGGTGCTTTGCACCTGATAAGCCCTTGTTACTATCTTTATTTTATTTTAATTTTTGTGGTTCTGAGGATTGAGCCACATATGCAAATGAGGCTGTAATCATTAACCCGCCGAACCCTCTAAATCTGAGCCCAGATTTGTTCACCTACCCCAGTGTGTGGGTTTGCGAGGCGTCTCCGGCCACGCTGCAGGCCCCGTGCCAAGGTGAGGACCTGGTGGGGCTGCACCATGGCCACATCTTTGCGCTCAAGGTGCACACAGCCACAGGGGCGCCTCCTTTCTGGCCATGTGATCGCTCCCTCTTCCCCGCACCATGCAGATGCCTAAGGCCTTCTCTAGAGCTGAGCCGGTTACGGCACCAGGCCCCTGAACTTCCAAAACTATGAGACCAAGAAACCTCTTTGCTTCATAAACTAAGCCCGCCTCGAGTGTTTTATTACAGTGACAGCAAACAGACATATATACAGTCAGGCAGTGAAGAAAAATAACATCAGGTGAGAGCGAGAGGGTGGTAGGAGACACAGGGCAGGGGTCTGTCCTTTAAGTTAAGCTGGCTATGATGATGGACACCTGAGAGAGTCCTGAGGGAGGACAGGAGTGAGAGCAGTATTCAGACACATGAAGATGATGGGAATGAGCCTTAGCCTTACCAATGAGACATACTTCTGTGTAACCGTTTTGGGTTTTTCTTTCAGAGGTTTTTGGGTTTTGTTTTTGTACTGGGGATCGAATCCAGGGTCATTCTACCTTTGAGTTACAACCCTATCCATTTATTTATTTGTTTATTTGAAAAAGGGTCTGGCTAAGTTGCTGAGGGTTTCACTAAGCTGAGGCTGGCCCTGAAATTGCAATCCTCCTGACTTAGCCTCCCAAATACTGGGGTTATAGATAGGGGCTACTGCACCCGGTTCTTTCAGTTATTTCCTATGTAATTATTGTTTTAAACCCATAAACAGTTTAGAATGACATAATAGGTACATTTTATACAACATTATTATGTATTTCTCTTTTCCTTGGACTTTGTAATACAGGCATTCTTTCATCCCCTGAATATGTTTTGCCAATTATTTCCTGAGCATAAACTTTATTTTTTCCAGTACTGGGGATGGAACCCAGGGGCCTTCTACCTCCAACCTACACCCCCACCCCTATGTTTTATTCTTTATTTTGGAACAGGGTCTCACTGAGTTGCAGAGGGCCTCACTAAGTAGCTGAGGCTGTCCGCGAACCGCGATCCTCCTGTCTCAGCCTCCCGAATGCTGGGATGACAAGCGTGCGCCACCACGCACGCCCGGCTTCCTGAGCATAAGTTTCAGAGAGTGAAACTGTTGACTCAGAGGAGCTGCCCACTTAACGTCAGTCGCCGCGCTCCAGAAATGATAGCATTTTAATCCCACCAACAGTGTAGAAAAAT
This sequence comes from Muscardinus avellanarius, assembly GCF_963383645.1. Lineage (NCBI taxonomy): Eukaryota > Metazoa > Chordata > Mammalia > Rodentia > Gliridae > Muscardinus > Muscardinus avellanarius. The sequence continues at coordinate 33,025,955 of NC_137805.1, forward strand.
CCCCACCTCTCCACATTTTTGCCAGACTCTGTATGGATCTTTTAAAAAATCTTTGCCATTCTGATTGCTATTAAAAAAAAAAAAGGGAAGCAAATCTCATGGCTGTTTTCAATCTTCTTTTTAAAATTATATTTAGCCAGGTACAGTGGCACTCTCCTATAATCCCAGTACTTGGGAAGCTGAGACAGAGGATTGCAGGTTCGAGGTCAGCCTCGGAAACTTAACAAGACCCTGGGATTACAGCGTTGTTTTGCCTTTTAAAGCAATTTCTTTTTTTTTTTTTTTTTTTTTTTTTTTTTTTTTAGTAAAAAAGAGCCTTGAGATTCAAGTTCTAGACCCAGCTCTTCAATCAATTTTCCTTAGTAAATCAATTTTTTTTTTTTGATGCTGGAGGTAGAACCCAGGGACATTCTACCTCTGAGCTACACCCCCCTGCCCTATTTTTTATTCTTTATTTTGAAACAGGGTCTCACTGAGTTGCAGAGGGCCTCGCTAAGTAGCTGAGGCTATCTGTGAACCATGATCCTCCGGTCTCAGCCTCCCGAATGCTGGGATTACAAGCGTGCACCAACCATGCCCAGCATAATTTCTCCACCCACAAAACCAAGGAGTTGACCAGTTGTCTGGGTGCCTTCAACCTTGCCTGCGGCAGCTCAGCACCTGCAAAGGAAAGCTCCATTTCTATTGTTTGACAATATCAGTAAAGTCCCAATTTTTTCTTTATTTTTATTTGAAAAAAATGAGGGGAGCTAGGCGTGGTGGCGCACACTTGTAATCCCCGCGCTTGGGAGGTGGAGACAGGAGGATCCTGCAGGTTCGAAGCCAGCCGCGCTGGCTTAAGAGACCCTGTTTCCAAATTTAAAAATATATAAAAAATAGGTCTGGGAATGTAGCCCGGAGAAGGATTTCCAGGAACCCCAGTATTACCAAAAAAAAAAAAAAAAAAAAAATGAGGGGATTATTAAATTCCACATACATTTATGCATTTATTTTTTATACTGGGGATTGAACCCAGAGGCTTTCTACCTCTGAGCTGCAACTCCTAGTCCTATTTTATACTTTATTTTAAAACAGAGAAACTTAGTGAAGTCTCTCAGCAACTTAGCAAGATCCTGCTTCAATCAAAAAAAAAAAAAAAAAGGATGGGGTTGGAGATGTAGCTCAGAGGTAGGATGGCCCTGGGTTCAATCCTTAGTACCAAAAAAATAAATAAATAAATAAATCGCTGCTGCCTTTTAACTGAGACGTTATGATTTGTGTGCTAGGGGCTGCAGGGCGGGAAAGTGTTTTAGTCCGACCTCAGTAGCTTTGGGGACCAGAGCAGGCTGTACGTGTGACATTCTGCAGCGGGTCCCCCGAGTGTGGGGAGAAAAGGAAACGTCAGGAAACGAGCCCCCTCGGCCATCTCTGTCATTGGGAACCCTCGCCCGCCGCCTGCCTGCCTCCTCCCCGAACCCATTTCAGAAACCCCGTTCCATTTTTCTCGCCCCTGACCTCGCGGCTGAAGTTTCTCTCGGCCTCATAAAACCCGGGGTTGTAAAATTCATATTGTAACTCTAAGAGGCACATCTGTTTTCATCATTTCCCCGTCCCTCCCCATTTTAGGAACACAAGGAGATTTTAATGGGGGCAATAAAATGAGAAAGAAGAAGGAAATTATCACAGATTTGTAAAGCTCGAAGGCAGGTTCCCGGGGCTCATGTGAGCAGTCAAATTACAAAGAGGCGACCCAATTGCTTTTATGGCAGGCAGAGCTCTGGCCTAAGCGCTTCTCAGTATAATCTATTGAAGAGGATTAGCATTTTATGCCCTTCGGCTCTCGGAAGAGCTTGGGTACACGCTGCCCCGATGGTCCGGATTGGTGGCAATCGCGAACCTTGGAGATGAGGAGAAATAGCATAGGATTAAAAAAAAAAAATAGCATTGCGCGCGGCATGTCAGACAGACCTGGTTTGAATCCTGAATCCACCGTGTGTAACCAGGAACGTGGCTCCAGGTCAAGTCTTCATTCCCCTAAGCATTGCCTTATGTAAATATGGAGGTAGATAAGGAAGTGTTTCAGTGAGACTGGACAAGGAGACGGCTCAGGGTAGTCTTAGGTAAACAGCAGGTGCTCCCTAAGCGCTGACTGGCGGCCGCGGTTCTCCTGGTGGAAGCCGTTTGGAAGCATTCACCTCTCCACCCGCCAGCACCGACCTCTCACCAAAGACACTCACGCCCGCGCCTGCAACTTGCGCCTGGGGCTCCTTTCCTGGCCCTGTATTCAGGGCAAGCAGCGTGCTGATGAGTTAATGCCCCACAAACAGCCCCAGCCCATCTAGGTGGGGCGGGTGGAGGATAAACCATTCCACTCCCTCTCCTGCGGGTGGGGATTGTTCGTAGCGCAATTCCGCGCTGCCTCCCACAGCCCCTAAGCCCTGTGTCACAGCGGTCACCTGCCAGGTAGCCCATGGGTTTCTTTTCCTTTTTTTCTTTCTCTCTCTCTCTCTCTCTCTCTCTCTCTCTCTTTTTTTTTTTTTTTTTTTGGTGGTACTAGAGATGGAACCCAGGGGCTTTCTACCTCCAGGCTATACCCCCAGACCTATTTTATTTAGAAACAGGGTCTCTAAGTTGCTGAGAGCCTCACTAAGTAGCTGAGGCTGGCTTCGAACCTGCGCGATCCTCCTGTCTCGGCCTCCCAAGTGCAGGGATTACAAGCGTGCGCCACCACGCCCGGCTTTTTTTTTTTTTTTTTTTTTTTGTACTGAGGCTTGAACCCAAAGGCATCCTATCTCCAGGCTAACCTTGCCCCCAGCCCTTTTTATTTTTTGTTTTTGAAACAGGGTCTCACTAAGTTGCTGAGGGTCTAAGTTTTTGAGACTGCCCTCAAACCTGAGCTCTCCTATCTCTGCCTCCCAGGTACTGGGATTCTGGGTGTGTGCACTGTGCCTGGCTCCACCTGTGTTTGTGTGTTTTTTAATATATGTTTATTGATGAGTGCAGTCATATCGTGACGAGGTTCAGGGTCATAAAAACACACGCTCACAGCACTTGAGCTGTTTCCCTCTGGATCCCATCCTGCTCCGTCCCCCTCCCCCAACACCTTATTGGAATTGGTGTTGAAGCCAGGCGTGGTGGTGCTAGTGACTAGGTGCCTCTAGGCCGGGTCTCTTCATCTGTAAAATGGAACTGGACAAAACTTGCAGGGTCCTGATGAGGACTGAGTTCATCTATGCAAGGTGCCTAGCCCAGAGCGCGGAGCAGGAAAGCCTGTCCTTATTCTTATGATTACTATCGTCAGATTACTGCTTGGCACAAGGTAAGCCTGAGATGCCTGTTGACATCCAAGGCCGTCAGTCCCCAGGGTCTCCAGAGAAACAGAGGGACATCACAACATCTGTCTGCCCCTCTCAGCTCCAAAGACCATGACTAATTCACCTCTGTCCCAGGGTTCTACTTGGGGGGTGCTCAGAGCCGCAGCCCAGAGAATTCACTGAGGGGTCAAGAACCAAGTCTTGCTGGTGGCAGGTAAGGGGATCGGGTCACCAAGGTCCCAGGCTAGTGACCCAGGACGGCGTTCAGCGTCCCCCGGGCGGCTCTGGGGATCGCAGGGTTTGTCTACCCCAGAGGTAAAGGCTTTCCCTTGAAGGAGGCTGGGCCATCGAGATCGGGCAGCTCTCAGCGCCTCGGTTCCTGGGCCCTGCGCGTCCCCGGGTCCTGGGCAGGTCTCAGCTGTGAGCGAGACATCAGCCAGCTCAGGTTGGCTGCCCGCTCCTGCTCCTTTCGGGACAGGGACCCCATGTGCAGACAAGGCCCCCGCTGAGCACAGCTTCACCCCAAGAGTGGCCCAGAAAGCAGAGCCCGCGGTGAGTGGGCTCCGGTGTGACCTCGGGAGGCAGCGTGCCAGGAGGCCAAGGGGGCATGGCATTCCTGACATAAATGCGTTGATCTGACTTTTTTCTCACAGCTAATTTCTTTTCAGAAGTAGATTTTTGTATGCCTATGAGACTGGGGGTTGAACCCAGGGGCATTTTACCTCTGAACTACACGGCCAGCCCTTATTTATTTATTTAACTTTATTTTGAGGCAGGGTCTCAGTTGCTGAGGCTGGCCTCACTCTTGTAATCCTCCCCATCTCAGCCTTCCAAGTCCTGGGATGACAGGTGTGTGCCACCGCTCCTGGTTTTGGGAATAGATTTTGACAATCTTACCAGTGACTTTGTTCCCATTACAGCCAGGAAAAGAAAAAATGATGCAAATTCCGTTTGAGATATGAATAAAATATTTTTTAAAAATAAGATGATGTTATGAGTTTTAATGCACCTACTTTTAACTTTCCAATAGATCTGTTCAATGGCTTCAATCTTCTGAGGGAAAATTCCACTAAAAAGCATGTTAAAAGAGAAATATGTATCTAGAAAAACCCTTGTCTTTGGCCACAGCCTCCAATAAGGCTGCTCTCTCTTTATAATTTTGATATTTTGATCCTGTCTTTAAAATTTTGATATTGATCATGAAGTGTTTTTAGCATAACTTTGATTTTAAAACTGTGACATCGCAGTATGTTTACCCTCATTGAGTGTGGCGGCACAGACCTGTAATTCCAGCACTTGGGTGGCCGAGGCAGGAGGATCGCAGGTTCAAGGCCAGCCTCAGCCAATAGAGAGGCGTAAGTAGCCTAGTGAGACCCGATTTCAAAAACCAACCAATAGACAAGCAAATAAATAAAAAGGGCTGAGAATACAGCTCAGAGGTAGATAATGCCTTGGAAGCCCCCAGCCAGGTCCTACGTTGGACTCTCGAGGCATTACTATCTCATTTAATTCTTGTAACCACTTTATTATAGTCTACGTTGTACAGATTCTACAGATCCATTCTACAGATGTGCAAACTGCCACTGTAGTCTCAAAGTGAAGGAGCCCAGGTTCTAACTCCGATCCCCAAAGTAAAATTCCACTGAACTTAGGACGGTGACTTGCTTTTCTCTGTCTTTCTTATTTATTTATTTATTTATTTGTACTGAGGATGGGACCCAGGGTCATTCTACCTTTCAAACTACATCCCCCAGCCCTATTTTTTATTCTTTATTTTGAAACAGGGTCTCACTGAACGGCAGCGGGCCTCCCTCACTAAGTAGCTGAGGCTGTCCTCGAACCGCCATCCTCCTGTCTCAGCCTCCCGAGTGCTGGGATGACAAGCGCTGGCCCCAAAGCCCAGCCCTCTGGAGCCTTTACAATGGTGGCATGTTAGTGTCCCGCAGAGAAAGCACACATTTTCTGGTCTCTCCCCTATTGAGCAGTTAGGTTAGCGAGCTCCTACCCACAAGAGACACCCCTTTCTGCAGCAGGGAGCCCCTTGCCCAGGGCCAAGCCCACCCAGTCAAGGCCGTCCCACCGCCCCACCTCTCTGCAGCCCCCTCCCTGAGATTCCAGGCTTGGGAAGGAGCCTCCTGGGGTGAGGGGACCGGGCTCGGACCCGCCCCCCAGTCCCTGGAGGAGCCCCGGGTGCCGGCTGCCGCCGGGACACCATCTGCACCGCGCAGGTGCGCCCGGCCGCTGCCCAACCTGGGGGCTGCGAACACTGGCCCGATTGTGGCCCCCGTGAGCCCAGCGGGCAGCTGCGCCCGAGCTGCCATCTGTGAGCGCCCGGGGCGGCGGGACGAGCCCTCCCCGCGCCCTCCCCGGGCCCCATTCAAGGCTGCCAAGGCCTAATTGAGGAGAAATGGCCCGAGCAGGTGTGAACCTGTCTCCCCAGGCGGCCTGGGGAGGGCGGGGCGGGGCGGAGCGCAGCTGTCGAGGGGCCATTACCCGGTGTCCCCAGGGACAGTGGGCGAGCAGACCCCGAGAGGAGGCGGAGGGCGCTGGAGAGGGCCGGAGGCGCGTCCCCACACCCCTACTGGCGCCCCCAGCCTCCTCCCTCCAGACCTTGGGGCTGCATGGCACCCTTTAGCTCCTGGGACAGCTGGAGGGGTCTTAGCCAGGTAGGACCAGCTTGGCACCCCAGGACACTTGCAAGCTAGCTCCTGCAGGGACTCCCAGTCCTGGGCTGGCCCTGAGACCCTCTACAGCGTTAAGTAACCCCCCCACACACCTCTGATTTCTATAGATATATGTAGTATATGCATTTCTTTTATTCTTTTTTTCTTTTCTTTTCTTTTTTTTTCTTTTGGTGGCACTGGGGTTCCTGGAAACTATTCTCCCTCCAGGTTACACTTCCAGGCCCATTTTATATTTATTTGGAAACAGGGTCTCTTAAGCCAGCGAGGGTGGCTTCGAACCTGCGGGATCCTCCTGTCTCCGTCTCCCAGTGAGGATCGCGCCACCACGCCTGGCAGCATTTCTATATAATGTTGTAGCAGAATTTCAAAATGGCCCAAGCCAGGCCTGGTGGCGCAGGCTGGTAATACCAACATTTGGGAGGCGGAGACAGAAAGATGGCAGTTCAAAGCTGGCCTCGGCTACTTAGTGAAGCCCTTTGTAAATTAGTGAGACCCTGTTTCAAATTAAAGAACAAAATATAGGGCTGGGGCGGGGGGTAGCTTGGAGGTAGAATGCCTCTGGGTTCCATCCTCGGTTAAAAAAAAAAAAAAGCTGGGCGCGGTGGGCACGCTTGTCATCCCCGCGCTTGGGAGGCAGAGACAGGAGGATCGCGCAGGTTCGAAGCCAGCCGCGCGCGCTGGCTTAGGAGACCCTGTTTCCAAATAAAAAAGTATATAAAAAAAAAATAGGTCTGGGAGTGTAGCCCGGAGGTAGAAGGGCTTCCAGGAATCCCAGTACCACCAAAAAAAAAAAAAAAACAAAAAACCTATTTTACATGTTTACACTGACTGCAGCAACCCTTTGGAACCCCTCCCATGCACAATCAACCAAGGTACAGACTGTACTTTTCTCCCTGAGATGTTTACCAAAGGATTTGTACAGTGTGGGTGCCCTAGGGCCCTGCAGATGGGTGTCTGCCTGCAGCGGCAGGTCCTTTCAGCAGGCCAGTCTCCTCCCCAGCGGGCTAGCCCGAGCCTCTGCAATGCATGCATCCCTGCTTGGTCCTTGGGACGAAGCAGAGGGTCCACTGATAAGTACCCCGTCAGAAGACCTATATGAGGCTCTTCTCAGCAATGACACTCCAAGAAAAGGGGTCCTCCTGGGTCCACCTCTCAAAGCACCTCCCCACTCTCTGCCCCCCAGGCCAGCTGGGTGGAACCCAGGTTCTCAGAGGCAGACCCTCCTGTGCTTGCGGTAACAGCCCCCTCCGCCCCCACTCGCGAGAGCCAGAGCCATCTTTTCAAACTGAAAACCCAAGCTGGGCCTGTCCCTTGCTGCTGAAAGCTAACAATTTCCTACTGAAAGGTTCAGGGAGGGAAGAGACGGGAGACAGTTCAATGGCAGAACAGGCTTTACTGGGATACAGCCTACAGAGAGGGGTCTCCAGGAAAGGCTGGAGCCGGTGTCTGCTTAAGGGGAGATTCTTTTTTTTTTTTTTTTTTTTGGTGGTGGTACTGGGGTTCCTGGAAGCCCTTTTACCTCCGGGCTACACTCCCAGACCTATTTTATACTTTTTATTTGGAAACAGGGTCGCTTAAGCCAGCAAGGCTGACTTTGAACCTGCTTCCTGTCTCTGCCTCCCAAGTGCAGGGATTACAAGTGTGTGCCACCACGCCCCGCTTAAGGGGAGATTCTATGGGGCAAGGGAGAGCAGTGGTTAGCCACTGCTGGGGGGCTGTTAATGGGAGTAAAATGGGTTGTTGGCCTTGGTTTAAGCAGGATAATGGGGATGGCTAAGCAAGGGGCTTTTCAGGTGCAACTTGGGCAAGACATGGGGACAGTTCTGTGAGCAGGGGGAAGAATGAATTTGAGTAGGACTCAGGAGTTTCTGGTCAGCAAAGACACCTGCAAAATGACATGTCTTCGCAGGATGGGGTCACTTTTGTTGTGGACTCCAACACCTATTCCACGGATCAAACTCTGAATCCCTACCATGGCTGGACGGAGCCAAGGTGGAGCACACCTCTCTGCCCTGACTTCCGCTCTGACCTCCCTGGAACCAGCAGATCCCCAAACGTTGGGAGGGCATTCCGTGATGAGATGCGTAGCCTATGCCTAGTGTGCTGCTGAGGTCTCTTGGAAACGTGAGTGAACAAAATAAACAGAAATCCTAAAATCCCTTCTTCACAGGCCTGGAAATCTAGTGCCCGAGAAACAAGTGATGAAGATGTGTACCGCCAGCCAGGCATGGTGGCACACGCCTGTCATCCCAGTACTTGGGAGGCCGAGACAGGAGGATCCCAGCTTAGTGAGGCACTGTTTCAAAATAAAAATAAAAAATAAAATAAAATAAAAGAGGGATGGAGGTGGGGGTCATCCAGAGGTATAGAATGTTCCCGGATTCAATCCCCAGTACCAAAAAAAAAAGCTTCTTTATTTTCACTCATTTTTAATTGAAAATTATCATTTTCTTCAGTGATGGGCGTAGCCCACAAACCACAATTGCAAGGTCTGTGACTTTTCCCCCAGCGGCTGGGGCTGGGGAGGACTACAAAATGCTTTGATAGTATACGGCATTTCCTACAAATGTCTCGAAATTACTGTTTCCAGCAAATTTTTTGCTATGAAGGCACAGCTAGTAAATATTTTAGGCCAGGCAACACGGCCTTTCTCCACTCCTCAGCTCTGCCCTGGTAGCACAAAAGCAGCCCCGTTATTACATAAACAAATGAGCGTGGCTGTGTGCTAATAAAACTTTATTTACAAAAGCAGGTGGCGGTTCTACCCAGTTGGGCCCGTTCCTCTGATCACTGTTTAGAAACTGTCGTAGGTATTAGGCCGGCCACTCTATCTGGTTATTGAAAGCATACAAATTACTGTGTGACAAATGAAAAAAACATTTTTTTTGATAACCTATTCCAAAAGAGTTGCTATACTTAATAATTCTAGATTTTTTATCATTTATATTTACAAAGAAGCCTATAAGCTTCACCAAAACTGTTTAAGGAGTCCATGGCACAGAAGGGGTCAAGAGTGCCAGGCTAAACTTGGCATGGTGGTACGTGCCTGTAATCCCAGGATTTGGGAGGCTGAGACAGGAGGGTCATGGGTTCAAGGCCAGCCTTGGCAACTTAGCAAGCTCCTGTTTCAAAATAGAAAATGAAAAGGTCTGAAGGTATAGCTTAGAGATATAATGCCCTTGGGTTCAGTCCCTGTACCACACGTGCACGCACGCGCGCACACACACACACACACACACACACACACACACACACAGAGTGCCAGGCTAGCAGCAGTAGAATCGGTCATGGAGGGACTCACGGGCCCTTAAGGCAGCCTTGCAAGCCACAGAGGGCTGCCAGGTGAAGCAAGAATAAAGCGCTTCTTTCTCTTATTCAACAATTGAAATTCAAGGCCTACTTGTCATAGCAGCTGGCCTGCCCTAACACACTCTCCAAGGAATGCCACTCCTTCAAGGAAAGGGCTCTGGCTGCTCAGGGTTGTATTCCCAGTGCCTAGAACTGTGGCCTAGTACCGGTTGTTGGGAACTCTCAGTGGTGATAATTAGAGAGGCGAGAAAGGGCCCCTTCAGCTGAACTCGGCTGTGGATAAAGCTGGATCAAGGCAAGGAGCTGAGCCTGGTGGATCTGCGGGAGGAAGCCGAGCTGGTGATGAGGATTTCCGGTGGGCAGCCAGGAGCCACCTGGCCTTGCTGGGAGGGGCTAGAGGCCAGCCCCAAAAGGAGTCAGCCCCCGGCAGCCAGCAGCTCGGAATGACTGCAGATCTCAGATGCCTCGTGGTCATGAAGGCCACGCCATGCCCAGCAAAGGCGAGAACCGTAAAGTGAGCCAGGCATGGTGGCACACACCCACTGTCTCAGGCTGAGACAGGTGGATGGCAGGTTCGAGGCCAGCCGTAGCAATATAGGGAGGCCCTTATCAACCTGGTGAGACCCTGTTTCCAAATAAATGATAAGCTAGGGTGCTGAAGGGGGAGGGGTTGTAGCTTGTGGGTAGACTATCCCTGGGTTCAATCATCCCTGCAACACACACACACACACACACACACACACACACACACACAGGAACTATGGTCCCCCAAAAGTGTACCTCTCCCTCTTCTCTCTCTCTCTCTCTCTCTCTCTCTCTCTCTCCCTCCCTCTCCCTCTCCCTCTCCCTCTCCCTCTCCCTCTCCCTCTCTCTCTCTCTCTCTCTTGCCTTTCTAAATAAACCTGTCTGCTGTGCTTCTGTTCTTTGTCTTGGAACCACAGTGGTGGGTGTACAAGCTGAAATAGGATCTCAAGGAAGCCATACTAGGGGATCCTTGGTGGTGGGTCGGTTGAGCCCCAAAGCCTGGGCCTGCTGTTCTTAACACGTTTTTCAGAAAGTGAGCGCCTCGTTGCCACAGTCATTTAATTCACGCTCTTTGAAGCAAGTCTGACGGTGATTTGCCGGCCGCTGCGTTTCAGCCTGGGCTTACACAGTTGAACCTTTACTTACAAGAAAGTAGATGCAGGTTGGATCTTCCGCCCTGACAGCTGGCCTCTGACAGACCAGTGAAGGAGATAAAATAGCTATTGATACAATGTAAAGACCTTTTATGGGCCATAATTTGCCTGCGATAAAGTGTATCCAGAGGAGGCCTGGCCTCCCAGAGCGCCTCTGGCTCGGGTTTCTGCACAGACCCGGTAGTAATGTTACCGCAGTTCCTCGCTGTCAGTGCCTTTCCATTTATCCACTGGGAAACCTTTAGGACAAGAATCTGCGATTTCTCAGGGTAAGCGCCGCTGGCTGGTATTCTGGGGCAAGCGGGAAATGACTTAAAGCCAGGGCTGTAGAGAACATTGCTGACCCCCAAATAGCGAGCGAGTCAAATAGCATCTCCCAGAAAAGACATGTGCAAGCCCACCTGGTCCCCGCGACTGTGATCTTACTGAGAAAAAGGGTCTTTGCAGATGTGACCAAGGTTAAGACTCTCAAAATGAGATCATCCTGGATTAGGGTGGGCTCTAAATCCAATGACCAGCCCCTCCTAAGAGACAGAAAGAAGACGCACAGAGACCCCGGGAAGAAGGGCAGTGGAGGCAGGGGCGCAGGAGTGACGGCACCAGCCCAGAAACGCCAGGAGCCGCCAGGAGCTGGGGAGGCAGGGAAAGGCCCCAGGGCCTTTGGAGGGAGCGCGGCCCTGCTCACGCCTGGATTTTGGATCTCTGACCTCCAGAACAATGAGACTGTAAGTCTGCTGTCTTAAGCCACCAAGTTTGCCATACTTTGTTACAGTGACTTCTAAGAAGCTGACGTGCCCCTCTGTCACACACACAAAAGGCCTGCTTGAGCCAGGCATGATGATGTACACCTGTGATTCCAGAACCTGGGGGCTGAGACAGAAGGGTCACAGGTTCAAGGCCAACATGTGGTAACTTAGCAAGACCCTGTTTCAAAATAAAATATAAAATAGGGTTGTGGGTGTAGCTCAGAGGTAGCCCATGGGTTCAATATCGAGTGTCTGTCTCTCTTTCTTTCTCTCAAACACACACACACACACACACACACACACACCCCAAACTAGGAATGAAAAGCCCTGTTAGTTCTTGTTGGGACTCCAGCCTGGCCAGGGCCTGTGTGGGGTTGGAGGGGAGGAAGGTCATAACCTGGGCCCAAGAAGAGGCAGAATTCCTGGGAAATGCATGAAGCTTACACATCAAGGCTGATCACATGCTCGGGCACTTTCCAAAGCCCTGGGAAACAGCCAGTTTGTGAAATCTGCAAAAGAAAGATTTCTTAACTGCAACCCACAGGGACCTCTGTATCTTAGATAGGTCAGGCTTCTCACTGCCTTAATCCAAAACGACTGACCACACACATCAGAAGAAGGGAGATTTATTTGCTCACATTTTTTGAGATTTCAGATTCGGTCCATGTGAGGCTGGGTCTGCGGAGCTCAGGCAGCAGAAAACAGAGAGAGGGAGAGGGCGAGGGCTCTGCTCTCACATCATGGAGGCTGGGAGCAGAGAGAGGGAGAGGGCGAGGGCTCTGCTCTCACATCATGGAGGCTGGGAGCAGAGAGAGGGAGAGGGCGAGGGCTCTGCTCTCACTTCATGGAGGCTGGGAGCAGGAGAGTAAGCAAGCAAGGAGATACAAAGACAAAGACACAGTCCCTAAGGCCACACCCCTGGGACCTGACTCCTCCAGCCTCTCCCCACAGGCCTTACCACCCAGTAAGTCTCTTATAATGGATTTACCCGCGGAGGAGCTTGAAACCATCGTGACTTCGTTATGTTAACTCTGAACCTTAATACTCTTATTAGCTCTTCAGGAATATTCCCCACCTAAGCATAATCCCGTTTCTGCTTCAGTTTTCCCTGCTCATTGTCTCGGCATCTTTGGCGTTGGGGTAACCGTGGCACTTTGGGGACCTGGCCGCGGAGCTTGGGTAGAGGCTGCGGTGATGTTTCCATGGCTCACACCTCTGTGTGGTTAAGTCACTGCTGCCCACCATGCCCGGGATGTCCACCCCCAGCTTCATGACGAATGGCAGACTAGCTGATCAAAGTCCAGAAGTCAGCAAGTTTGTGGTTCATCTCTGGGCTTAGAACACTTGGAATGCATTAGCTCTGCAGGGAAGAAACTTGATAACGATTTCCCCAGAGTTGACAACGGTCCTACTACAAACATGTGTGTTCTGGATTGAACTGTGTCTCCAACCCTCAAATTTATATGTTAAAGACTTGATTCCTGCACCTTAGAATACCGCTGTGTGTGAGAACAGGGTCTTTCAGGAAGCAATGCAATTCAAAGAGTTCCCTGGGGTGATCCCCAATCTAATATGACTGGCATCCTTCTAAGAAGATGAGAGAGTAAGGTACAGGCGGGCAGAGGGAGGACCATGTGACTCTCATGGCACAGACAAGGGCTGGAAAAGAATTTCCAGGACCAAGGGGAGAGATGTGTTTTGGAAGGCAGGAAGTATAGAGTCAGGGGAGATGAGGCCCCTCTCCAGCGTGAGAGACACCTCTAGGGGTGCATGGCTTCTCTTATAGGAGACTTGTGTGAGGGGTGGGTAGGAGGAGGTACACGAGGACGACACTGGTCCAGTGAGAAGACAATTCAGGGTGATGGGACCATCAAGGACATGCTGACTGTAATATAGCTGGACTTGCAACGTGGTAGGTGGGGCTTGTTGGGGTCTGAAGTTAGCACACTTATTTGGGGGCTCTCTGGAGTCTCCATTCATCACCTCCCAAGGTTAAGCAAGGCACTACAGTGAAGACACGGGGAGAAGGTGGTATCCCCAAGTCCAAGAGGCTGGCCTCCAGGAACCCACCCTGCCAACACTTGAGCCGAGGCTCCTAGCATCCAGGGCCGTGAGATGATCAATTTTTTTCTCTCAAGCTGCCCAGTATTCAGGAGGCTGAGAAAGGAGGGTCATAGATTCGAAACTAGCCTCAGCAATTTAATGAGACTCCAAAACTAAATAAAATGGGGCCGTAGGTGGAGGCCTGAGTTCAATCCCCATTGCCACAAAAAAGATGGAGGGGAGCAAAGACAGGCACGGTGGCGCACGCTTGTAATCCCGGCACTTGGGAGGCTGAGACAGGAGGATCACAGGTTCGTGGCCAGCCTCAGCTACTTAGGCCTTGTTTATTTACTTCAAAAATAAATAAACAAACAAACAAAAAATAAGTCTGGGGCACAGCTCTGAGGTAGCATGCCTCTGGGTTCAATCTCCAGTCAGTATAAGAAGAAGGAGAAGGAGGAGAAGGAGGATGAGAAGGAGAAGGAGAAGGAGGAAAAGGAGAGGAAGAGGAAGAGGAGGAGGAGGAAAAAGAAGAGGAGGAAGAGGAGGAAGAGGAGGAAGAGGAGGAAGAAGAGGAAGAAGAAGAAGAAGAGGAAGAAGAAGAAGAAGAAGAAGAAGAAGAAGAAGAAGAAGAGGAGGAGGAGGAGGAGGAGGAGGAGGAGGAGGAGGAGGAGGAGGAGGAGGAGGAGAAGGAGAAGGAGAAGGAGAAGGAGAAGGAGAAGAAGAAGAAGAAGAAGAAGAAGAAGAAGAAGAAGAAGAAGAAGAAGAAGAAGAAGAAGAAGAAGAAATTTGTCTGTGTCCAGAAAGGGAAAATGGCCAAGCTTCTCTCCCACAAGAGCTGAACCATTTCGGGGCATTTCAAGCTTTAGTGTGAAGAGCTTGCTCTTAAATACTCGCTGAATCTGAACCTCTGAGTAGCCAGGCAGTGGTGAGGAACAATGTTGCATTTTTGTTCTTCCTTTTGGATTTTGTGCTTTGTGTTCACTGTTAAAAACAAAGTAACTGCTTGTCCATTTTCCTAAACAAATATTTACTTTCACGCCTAACTCTGTATTAGTAATTTTCCTTCCTCCTTACAGAGGATGCTTGGCTCCTGCATGCCTATAATCCCAGTACTTAGGAGGCTGAGTCGGGAGGATCGCAGGCTTGAGGAAAGCTTCAGCAACCTTGTGCGGGAGAACCTGTTTCAACACAAAATATAAAATAGGGCTGGGGGTGTATCTTGGAAGTAGAATGCCTCTGGGTTCCATCCCCACAACTAAGAAAGGGAAGAAAGAAAAGAAAAGAAAAGAAAAGAAAAGAAAGAAAGAAAGAAAGAAAGGGAAAGAAAGGAGAGAAAGAAAGAAGAAAAAGAAAGGAAGGAGAGAAAGAAAGAAAGGAGAGAAAGGAAGAAAGAAAGAAAGAAAGAAAGAAAGAAAGAAAGAAAGAAAGAAAGAAAGCCAGCCAGCCTCATAGGCTTCAGGCCCAAGACTGGATCTTCCCCTCACCCCTCCTGCCCCATCCTCAGCAGTTCACACGTTAAGAGACCTTGACCCCCACAGGGGTCCTTCCTGGCCTTCTGTCCCTCGGACCCTCTCCCACTGGCCCATTTTCCTGGGCAGCAAGTATTGTACACCTCTGGGAACGATACATAATAGATGAGCCCCTGGGCTTGGCTGGGCTGATGAGGTCAATTAATTATTAAACACAGACTCAATGGAGAGAAATTTCATTATGGGGTCATTTAATTAAGTGGTAGACCAGAGAGACACCCAAGACGGAATTGTAAAAGCTCTTGTTTCTGGACTGATTCTAAGTGTGTGTGAACAAAAGACCATTCACTGGGCACAGCGGCGCACGCTTGTAATTCTGGCACTTGGGAGGCTGAGATAGAAAGACTGAAGGTTTGAGGACAGCCTCCGCAATGTAGTGAGACTCTCTGTAACCTAGAGAGACCCTGTTCCAAAACAAAAACTAAAATAAAAAGGGCTGGGAGTGTAACTTGGAGGTAGAATGCCCCTGGGTTCAATTCCCGGCGCTACAAAGTTAATAATAATAATTAATAATAATAATAATAATAATAATAAATAAAAGGACTCAGGGTATATCTTAGAGGTAGAACACCCTGAGTTAAATCCTCAGTACCAAAAAAGAAAGAGGAAGAAGGAGGACAAAGCTGTGTGCAGAAGTACCCCACACCTTCGGTCAGACTCCAAAGATGTTACCAAGAACCTTCTCAGGGGTGAGACTGGCAAGGTCAGGTACAAAAATGCCATAAATAGTAGAAGAGACATTCACAATGACAGGCATAATCCAGCCGGAAAATCCTCATTTCTAACCAGATACATGAAGTATCTGCTTCTCTTCCCTTTCCAAGGTCGCGCACAGCTGTCTGGCATCTGTAGCTTGGGCTGCGGAGTTCCCACCTGCCGTCCTGGGTCAGGCCCTTAGCAATCTGGGACGTGTGTGTGCGTGTGTGTGTGTGTGTGTGTGTGTGTGTGTGTGTGTGTGCACGACACTGGGGATTTTTTATTTGTGGGTCTGGGTATGGAACTCAGAGGCATTTGACCTCCAAGCTACACCCCCTGCACAATTTCTTCTTCTCCTTCTCCTTCTCCTTCTCCTTCTCCTTCTTCCTCCTTCCTCCTTCCTCCTTCTCCTTCTCCTTCTCCTCCTTCTTCTTCGTGGTGGTACTGGGGTTCCTGGAAGCCCTTCTACCTCCGAGCTACACGCCCAGACCTATTTTTATATTTTTACTTGGAAACAGGGTCTCTTAAGCCAGTGCAGCTGGCTTTGAACCTGAGTGATCCTCCTGTCTCTGCCTCCCAAGCGCGGGGATTACAAGCGTGCGCCACCATGCCCGGCTCCATTTTTTATTCTTTATGTTGAAACAGGGTCTCACTGAGTTGCAGAGGGCCTCACTAAGTAGCTGAGGCTGTCCACAAACTACAATCCTCCAGTCTCAGCCTCCCAAATGCTGGAATTACAAGCCTGCACCACCACCTCTGGCTTTTATTCTTTATTTTAAAACAGGGGCTCACTCAGCTGCAGGGGCCTCACTGAGTAGCTAAGGCTGGCTGCGAACCCCGATCCTCCTGTCCCAGCCTCCCCAGGACTGAGATTACAAGGGTGCTGCCACGCCCGGCTTAGAGGAACAGCATTCTGAAGACATGTGAATGGCAGATACAAAGGTCCTGAGGTGGGCGTGGACCTACTGTGTGCCAGGAGCATCAGGGGGCCCCGTGTGGCTGCTGGGGGAGAGAGAAGGAAGGAGTGGGTGGGAGATGAGTTCAGAGAGGAGACTGGAGGAGGGCCACCGGGCAGGGGTTTGCTGACCACCAGCGCTCTTGATTGACTGATGTTACCATGACTCTCAGACAGGGGCCCTGTACCCACGGGCCGCACGCACAAAGCTGCATGTTCACACCACCTGCACTGGCCGTGCACATGCAAACACTCTCATACGAACAGGCCACGTCTACCCACTTCCTCAGACTCTCACAACTTACGCCCAAACCTTTGCCTGGACACACAGGCTCACGTACACAAGCCCGCGTCCCGCTGACATGTACTCCTGCACACAAACACACGCAGTCACAAGCACACACTTGCACACTCGTGTGTGCCTTTCTATGCACACACATTTGCAGTCACGGGCAGTCCCACAGACGCCCTTCCTATGGGCCTGCCACCCCTTAGCTGCACACACCTTCCCACGCTCACTCCAGGCCTCTGTGCAGACGCTCAGACACAGTCAGCGACGTTCTCGGCCACGCCCACCACCGCCCGCCTCGTTTTCCCCACCAGGCTTCTCTATCATGGTGTCCAGAAAGACATTTGATGACCAGCCTGCTGGGGCCCCATTTCAGGGGAGGCTGGGGGATGGGAGCTTATTAGATTTGGAGGATTTGCTTCTCCAAGGAATCCCAAGGAATGAGAAAAGAACTCTTGCCTGGCGCTGGAAGCCGCCTCGCATGGGGATTACGGGATCAGCCAGGATCAACTCCCAGCTTTCGCGAGCCCCACAGTTTATCCCTCCCTCTTCCCGCAGAGACTGACAGCCACAGCCGTGGGCCCCTGCAAGGAGAGCCTCTTCCGCAGCCCCCGAGGGCCGGGGTGGTAGGAGACCTAGGTTCTGGCCAGCTCTTTGTCCACAGAGGGGTAGCTAGTGTCCCCACATCCATCCTCCAGAACCTCAAAATGTGGCCTCACTTGAACAGGACCCTTGCAGACGCTGCTACTTTGGGTCTGGCCATGAGGGTGTCGTGGAGTTATGGTGGCCCTAGACCAGCAACTAAAGATGGGGCGGCGATGGAGAGGTGACCACACAGAGAGGCAGCCACAGAGGCCGGAGCATCAGAAGCTGGAGCATCAGAAGCAGGGCAGTCAAGGGGGGGATTCTCCCCACCCAGCCTTCCAACGGACGGCACAGCCCCGTGGACCCCGTGACTTCAGGTTTCTGCCTTGAGAGCTGTGAGCCCATCAATTTCTGGTTTTGTTCTCTGTTGTTGCTTTAGAGTACTGGGGATTGAACCAGGGGCGCTCTAAGACTCTGAGCTACGCCCTCAGCCCTTCTCATTATATTTTCTATTTTGAAACAATGTCTCACAAAGTGGCTGAGCTTGGTTTCAAACCTGTAGCCCTCCTGTCCCAGCCCCCCAAATTCTGGGATTACAAGCAGATGCTGCCACCAGGCCTGACCCCTTTTTATTTTTTATTTTGAGGCAGGGTCTCACCAAGTTGCCCAGGCCATCTTCAAACCTGCGATCCTCCCTTCCCAACCTCCTGAGTAGCTGGGGTGGCAGATGCTCCTCACCGCACACAGGTGAAGTGCCACCGCTTCCCACTTGTGGCCCTCATTAGGACGGCCCTAGGGACGATGGGCTCAAGGTGACCAGGGGACCACGCGCTGCTGGTCCTGGATTTGCTCGCCTATAAAATGACACGATTTTTTTTTTTTTTAATGTGGTGCTGGGGATTGAACCCAGGGGCATTTTACCCCCCAGCTATACTCAGCCCTATTTTTTATTCTTTATTTTGAAACAGAGTCTCACTAAGTTGCAGAGGGCCTCACTAAGTAGCCGAGGCTGGCTGCGAACCCAGATCTTCCTGTCTCAGCCTCCCAAATGCTGGGATTACAAACCCGCGCCACCGCGCCCGGCTTACATGACACGCTCTTAACACAGATTTATTCAGCGAGTGCTCGGCATCTCCCTTGGGTTGGCACCGGACACACAGTGAGAAGCCAAACTGCCCCTGTGAAGTGGACATTCCAGAGAGGCGGGCAGATAATAACAATGAAAACAGGTCCAATACCTGGTGGGTCAGGACACACTAGGGAAGACAGGCCCAGCAGGGAGGCCGCGTTTGGGTCCAGACGGCGAGGACTTCAGGCGAGTCCGAGCAGAGGGTCCGCCGCACAGGGCGCTGGGGAGGCCTGTGCCCCGTGTGCACCTGGAACAGCAGAGAGGGTAGAACAGTGAGAAAGGGGAAGGGCCCGTCCTCTGCCAGGGCCAGGCCTCTGGAAACTCTGCTTCCACCTGGCTGATATATCCGGACTGGGCTCATGTGCACCGTGGGAAAGTCACGCACACTGCCGGGCATTTCCGAGTTGCGCTTCTCGTGGGCAGGGAGGCCGGGTGAGAGCCTTGGGGGCCCACTAACAGCGATTCCAACTTCTGGGCGGTGAGCCGAGAGGAATCTGACCGCCTGAGCCTGGTGCGCATGCGCTCATCCCTGCGCGTCCGGGCTCCTCCCCCACGCACCCCCAGGAAAGGGTCTCTCCTGCTTTTACCACGCAGAGCCAGGCTGGGAGGCCGACTGCGCACACTTGGTCCCTCTTCGATTCCAGAGCATGAGAAAGGTGCTTGCAATAATCCCAGGACTCTGGATTTGGCCTCACGGGGACCTGGGGCCAAATTCTCAACTAGCGAGGCTGTGGTTTGATTCTCGGATGTGCTGGACTCGTCACCCTGGAGAGACCGGGTGATATCTGTATCACCTCTATAGCTTCTTTATTTTCTTTTAATTTTACCTTATTTATTTATTATTTGGCATTGGGGATGGAATCTAGGGGCATTCTACCTCCAAGCTACACCTTCAGCTCTATTTTATTTTTTATCTCGAAATAGGGTCTCGCTAAGTTGCTGAGGGCCTCTCCATGTTGCTGAAGTTGGCCTCGAACCTGCGATCCTCCCGCCTCAGCCTCCCAGGTAACTGGGATTGCAGGTGTGCGCCACCCACCCGGCTGTTGCCTGTGACCCCTTGCCTGGAGTTGTTAGAGGCTGCAGGAGGCTCTGAGCCCCAGGGCTCCTCTCTTGCCTTTATTGTGGTTGGAACCTCTCCAGCGGCTGCTGCCGGCTGTCGTAGTGGAGAGGGTGTGAGGAAGGAAGACAGGAACGCACTCAGCCTGCGCGGCTCTCAGGCCCTTCGTGGCTCAGGGCAGCAGGTCAACACAGGTGCGTCCTCGTCCTCCGAGTGGCCGCCACCTGCTCCTGACTCTGGGGACGAAGCCTCAGCTCTCCCAGGAAGGACGGATGAACTTGGCTCTCCCAAGTCTGAACGGATGGATTCATTTTTGAAAGCCAAGTTGGACTGTTGGAGTGTTTTTACCCCGAGAATGTGCTCCCCCAGCAGTCATTCAACGACCATGCATAACTGCATCGCTGTGTCCAGCACCTGCCGGAGCGGGGAGGACAGGTACTGAGCACTGGGACTCAGGAGTGAATGAGACAAAGTCCCCCAGCAGCTCAAAGAGAGAGAGAGAGACAGACAGACAGACAGACAGACAGGACTAAACATCAAGGTAATGTCGAATGGAATGGCAGACCCTGAGAAGAACAGAAAGAGGAGGGAGAGGGAGAAGGACCAGTCGGGGAGGAGGCAGGGGATCCAGGCCCCGTAGGAGAGGCAGCGCCAGGGAATGACGGCCCGAGAGGGCAGGGCCCGCGGAAGGTTAAGGACAGGCCCTGGGGCCCAGAGGCAGGACCGCGTTCACCCAGGTGAGCTGAGCAGGGCCGCCCAGGCCTGTAGTGGAAAGGTGTGTCTGCAAAAACAGATCTTCAAAGAATTACCCCTCGAGCCATTTCAGGGTGCACCTTTCCAACCCCAACTTGCATCCTTCTTTTTTGGTCTCTGGCTCTTCTCTGCAGGCCCCTCCATCTTCGTGGCTGCCCCCAGACAAGACAGCTCCTCCCCAATTCCTCTGAAATGCTGGCTCGCTTTGCCATGGCCTCCACCCTGGGGGGCCCAGAGGAGTCGCCCCAGCTCCAAAGCCAAGAAGCTCATGTCTGTCCGGCCAGCAGCGTACCCTCTGTGGATTAATTCAATAGACAGGAGCTGCAGAAGCCAGTCATGGTGGCGCCTGTGTAATCTTAGTGCTTGGGAGGCTACGACAGGAGAATTGTAGGTTCAAGGACAGCCTCCGAAACATAATGAGACTCTCATCAACGTAATAAGTGCCTGGAAAAAGGGCTGGGCTGTAGCTTGGAGGTTGAATGCCCTGGGTTCAATACTCAGTATGAAAGAGAGAGAGAGGAGAAGAGAGAGAGAGAAAGAGGAGGAGGAGGAAGAAAGAAGGGAGGAAGAAAGGAAGGAAAGAAAAAAGGAAGAAAGGAAGGAAAATGAACTTGCAGAGACCACTGAGGACAGAGACAGGAAGGGTCTGGGGAAGTTGAGCAGGGTGGGGCAAGGGGCCCCAGGCCTCCCCACTCAGAGAAGCCGGGTCGCTGCCTCTTCTGTTCCAAGTGAGCGCTGTGTCTCTCCTCCAGAGCCCACTCCCCTGGTCAGGTCTCCAGGCACCGAGACGGGGACATCTGGAGCCCATTAGGATGGCATCAGTCCTGCACCGGGATGTTTTGACTGGGCCCTGGGAGGGGATTTCTTGTACATTAATGGTGTTTATTTTCCAGTAAAGACTCTTGAGTCAAGATTGCCATTCTGGCCCGTTCTGAGGGCCAAGACGAGACACAAAGCCTGCACCCTGACCCGTGGTCATTGGGTCTCCCAAGGGGGGGGGGGCAGTGGGAGCTTCCAGACAGGGAGGACGCCCTTGACAACCTTGAGAACTGAGGTCAGGCCCAACCTTCACGGGATGCTTGCAGCCTGGTCAAAATCACAGTCCACAACCCGCCTAAAGAAAAATGCAATCTCCCTGATTTTTCTTTAATAATAATATTTGGAATGCCAGCCTGCATTCTCTGTGGTAGGAAATGATCCAGACAGCTCATTGGCTGGCAGGTAGCCGGGCCCCAGGTGGATGAAGTGGGGCTGGCCCAGTAGGGTCCATAGAAGAAAGGCTCTAACTTCGGTAGAGCCCTGTGGTCCCAGCAAAGGCTTTGGTCTTGAATCTGGTTGTGGGTCTGGGAGCCACTGAAGTGTTAAAGAACAAGAAGGGACATCACTGACATCCCGAGGAGGATTTGGGGTGGGCATAGTGGCACGTGTCTGTAATCCCAGTACTTGGGAGGCTGAGACAGGAGGCTCAGGTTAGAGGCCAAGTTCAGCAAATTAGCAAGGCCCAGTTTTCAAATAAAAAATAAGATACAGCCCAGTGTGGTGGTGCACATGCTTATAATCCGAGCATTCGGGAGGCTGAGACAGGAGGATCCAGGTTCACGGACAGCCTCAGCTACTTAGTGAGGCCCTCTGCAACTCAGTGAGACCCTGTTTCAAAATAAAATAATAGGGCTGTGGGTATTGCTTGGAGGTAGAATGCCTCTGGGTTCCATCCCCAATACTGCAAAAATAAAATAAAATAAAAAATAAGATAGGGCTGGGGGTGTCTAGCTCAGAGGTAGAATACCAGTAAAACACACACATACGCACACACTCTGTCTCTCTCTCATAGGCTTTGGGTGCAGGGGAGTGGAGGCTGGGATTAGAATGAGCGTGGAGGTCACTGCCACACTCCAGAGAGGCAAAATGGCAGCTCTCTGGAGTCAGGCTACAAACAGCAGGTGAGTGTCTGAGCTGAGGCTGCAGACACCCGAGCAGGAGCCACATCTGGTTTATAGAGGGAGCCATGGAGAGGTGGCAGGACCCCGCAGGACAAGTGGCTTTAAGCACAGGTGTGTGGTCCAAGTGCCGGCAGCCTGGACCTCATGGGAGCCCCTACGCCACAGCTCGGAAGACAGCACTTGGAGGTTGTCTGTGAGCAAGAATGGCGGGGATCCAGGAGAGGGTCCCTGAGTCTGCAGGGGCCCCGAGGACAGAGCCTGGGATGACCTCACACCACGGCGGCTGCCTGAACAGTGACCCAGGGCCAGAGTATGGCAGCCAGCCAGGCGGCCCCACCGGCTCCTTCAGTGACTAAATACTGCGGCCGCAGCACAAAAGCAGACGGGCAATCCACAAACAAACGGACAGGGCCATGTGTCAATAAAACTTTATTTTTCCAAAGTCATAGTGGGCCACCTTTAGCTCTATGGTATCCCCAGGATTTACCAAAAGGTCTTAGATATGATCTGAGGCCAAACAGGTCTTTGCTGATTTGATGGGCGATTCTTGCATACCATTAGCTAAGGGACCCCGAGCAGCTCGCCTCTCTAAGTCTCTGTTGCTTCCTAAAAGGTTTAGGCCAGATGGTCCCCAGTATCTGTGGACTAAGGACTGCAAGGTGGCCTCAATACTTCTGTGTTATTTTCCTATCTTAAAAAGGCACTCTCGAGCCGGGCATGGTGGCCCACGCTTGTAATCCCAGCATTTGGGGGGCTGAGACCAGAGGATCCGGTTCGCAGACAGCCTCAGCTACTTAGTGAGGCCCTCTGTAACTGAGCGAGGCCCTGTTTCAAAATAAAGAATAGAAAATAGGGCTTGGAGTGTAGCTCGGAGGCCAAATGGCCCTGGGTGCCATCCCTACACACACACACACACACACACACACACACACACACACACACACAAGCATGCTGTTAGCTATGCATGGTGGTACACACACCTGTAATCTCAGTACTTGGGAGGCTGAGACAGGAGGATTGTATATTCGAGGACATCCTCAACAACTTAGCAAGACCCTTGGCAACTTAGTGAGAGCCTGTTTTAAAATTTAAAAGAAACTGAAAGGGCTGGGGGTATAGCTTGGAGGTAGAACATCTCTGGGTTCCATCCTTAGTACACATACACAAAAAAAATTGTGTTCTGTGTGGCTGGCACACACAAGAGCTTGTTAAGTTTCCTCTGTCACCTTCTTTGATTCAACTTTGTCTTGTTATTCCTTTCTCTAGAAACCCTGGTTCTCGATTCCTGCAGTCTCACCTTCCCAGCCCACCAAAGCACGCTGGCCTCCCTTACCTCCTGCCTCCGCTCGGCCTCCGCGGGGACTGTGTTTTTGGAACTCTCCCGGGTGCAAGTGACGGAAACTTAAACCGACTGCGACATAAAAAAAAAAAAATTTATTGGCTCATGAAACTAAAAAGGCCACGCATTCTAGCCGCATTCCGGTGGGAGGCTCCGAGAAATCCAAGGCCTCTAAAATGAACCTGGCCTTCCAGGTGTATTTGTCCAGGTGGGAGGAGAAAACCCGAGTGTTGCCTTGTGGAAGCTTTTAACTATTGGGCAGCCGGTATGTGGGACTCCGTTTATACTCTTGGCCTGGAGCCGGCAGATGAGCCGGAGCTGGGCGGCCGTGGGAGTGGGAGGACCAGAGGGAGGCTCTCTGCCGACCTCACAATACGGGGTGGGTTACGGAGGAAAATCCACCAACTGCCGTGTGTATGTTTGCGTGGATCACTGAGTCTCGCTCTGATGTATAAATACAGTGCTCCATTGAAAGTATTAAAAAAATTTTGTGAGTCTGGGGATAGAACCCAGGGGCATTCTACCTCCGAGCTAAACCCCCTACCCTATTTTTTCTTTATTTTGAAACAGGGTCTCACTGAGTTGCAGAGGGCCTAAGTAGCTGAGGCTGGCTGCGAACCGCGATCCTCCTGTCTCAGCCTCCCGAAACCTGGGATGACAAGTGCGCGCCACCACGCCCGGCATTGAACATTTTTTTAAGGAGTGTCCTGGGGGCTCTGCCACACGCTAGCTATTAATGGACCCTGGAGCAGGGGGCTTAGATGCGCTCTCTGAACTAGGACTCAGGGCCTCAGTCACAGGGTTAATGTGAGAGGCGAGGGAGACGGCACGCTGAGAAACCCTATACAACGGTCAGGAATTATTATTATTACTGGAGGTGATGAGCAGTAGGCACGCTTCATCGCCTTCCTAAGAGACGGTGCCCGGAGCGCACGGGATCCTGGGACTTGTGTGACTGAAGGTGAGCAGAGGAAAGCCGTGCGCAGCGGAGAGATGACGCGCTCGGCTTAGCGTGGCGGGGAGCCTTAGGAGTTCAACAAATATCTAGCTTGTCGACTAGATTTCAGCTGTGATAAAGCCGGCTGGAAGGTTCCTACGATGGGAAGCCGAGTGCCCTGCCCTCTCGTCCGCTGCCCTCCACAGTGCGAAAGGAGGCCCCCCTCTCCCCTAACCCCAATCACAAGCTGCCAGAGGCTTGGAGCCGAATGCAGAGGTGCACAAGTGGAGAGAGGAGGAGGAACGAGGCGGGCAGCAGGGCGGAGGCTCTCGGCCTCTTGGAGCTGGAAAGGAGTTCCTACCACACCACATCCCAAGGAGTGGTGCCTCAGGGGGGCCAAGCAACCTGCTGAAGCCCACACAGTAAGGCACCGGCCTCAGAAAACCAAGGATGAAGGTCTCCAAACAGACCCTGGCCGGCAAGGTCAGCCCTCAGCTGGGAGACAGCTGGAGGGGGTGGGGCAAAGGAGGGGAGGCCCACTCACCCGCATCTGTTATGCGGCAGCCTCCACCCTGGGCATTTTTCTTACTGAACAGGTGTTGTGCTTGAATCGTTCTTGGTGTCCAAACTCAGGTGGTTTGGGGCTTTGTCTTGTACTTAGTAAGCACCTTCTTTGGTCTCAGGTCAAGCTGGCAACTATGAAGAAAGCCAAACTCATTTCTTCCTAGGGCTCCCGTCCAGGGCATGTGCAAATATCTTGGGGTCTGGAGAAGCCCAAGGGGTGCAATAGAGACACTCTTTTTTTTTTTTTTTTTGGTGGTACTGGGGTTCCTGGAAGCCCTTCTACCTCCGGGCTACACTCCCAGACCCATTTTTACATTTTTATTTGGAAACAGTGTCTCCTAAGCCAGCGCGCGCAGCTGGCTTCGAACCTGCGCGATACTCCTGTCTCCGCCTCCCCATCGTGGGGATTACAAGCCTGCGCCACCACGTCCGGCAGAGACACTCTTATCAACACAGAGTCCCACCTAATGAGCTGAATGCTCCCATATGGCCCGTGCAGGATAAAAAGCCCTGGCCAGGCATGTCATGTTTAAGACAAAGCCATTCATGAAATTAGGGTGTCCCTCCGGCTAGGGCCTAAGTCTCCCCGTGGACCACGCAGCCGCCAGCTTTGAAGGACAGTTGTCAAGGACACAGACTCTGGAAGCCAGTCTGCTTAGGTTCAAACCATGGCTTTACCACTGCCTAGCTGTGCAAACTCTCCAACCATCTTAACCTCTCTGTGACTCTCCATGAAATGGAGATTTAAAAATTATGGTAAGGATTAAATGAACGAAACCACATAAAGTGCTTAAGAGAGCTTGGCGTAGAGTATGCACCCAATCAGTAGGGGACAGATGTTACCAGCAAATGTCCCATCTGTCTGTTTCCACCGTTCCAAAGAGCCTTCCTTTTCTCTCCCTGTTCTCTGTGATACCCAGTAATGGCTGGCTGCCCAGGCTGAGGAGTATTAAAACACCCAGCTGTTGGGATGTTGGCAGGGCTTGAAGCCGGTGCAGCGCTCCATACGCGTTGCAATCATTTGGTATCTATGGTAATCCCCGGTAGGACTGAGCCCTGCCCTAGTAGATGAGAAACACACAGGGCAAAAGTAAAGGAAAAGGTGGTGCCCAGCCAGGGCCAGGCAGAGGGCAGGGAGCCGGGCCGGGCCTCAGCCGGCCTGTCTCACCAGCCTGGCCCCTGCATCTCTCCGATCTTCCCTGTGGCCGCTGCTTCTCATTGGACCAAAGCCTCCCTCCTGTGCCCTGTGCCAAGGTTCCTCAGCCAAGCCATATCCAGGCCCTGGTGCTACCACACCCATTGGACAGGTCGGGACTCTTGGGCCCGTAAGAGGCCATGATTTGTCCTGGGCCACCCAGCAAAGCAAATGAAGACTGGACCCCCCCCCTCCATGCTGCCTGCCTGTCTCTGGCAAGAGCGGCCTTCCAGGGCGAAAGGTGAGTCAGCGGCTCTCACCGGGGGCCACAGTTGCCTCCAGGGCACATTTGACAGTGTTCAGAGGTATCACGGGAACTCTATGGGCATCTAGCGGGTAGGGACCCGGGATGCTGCTAGCCACCCTCCAGTACTCAGAGGAGAGCCCCCAGATGACAAAGAATCATCCAGCCCCCAAAATCCAGAGGCCGAGAGATCCGGGACTGGATTCACACGCAACACGGAATGGTATAGAAATGACGTAACTGGGCCCTCCTGTGGGTTGGTACTGGGGATTGAGTCCAGGGGCATTCTGCCTCTGAGCTACACCCCCGGCCCTATTTTATTTTGAAATCAGGTCTTGCTAAGTTGCTGAGACTCTTCTCAAACCTGGGGTCCTCCTATTTCAGCCCCCCAAGGCCTGAGATTACAGGTGTGTGTCATCGTACCCAGCTCTGGCGCCTTTTGACATGACAATAAACACATCACCGGGTGCGTAGAGTTAGGGGGGAGGTAGGTTAACAACCTAATGCTGTAACTAGCGGGACCTATGGCGGAATTCGAAACATCTCAGAAGTGGGGAAGGGTGCGGCTGACTGAGCTCCTGACAGCGCCCCATCCCGCCTCCAAACTCCAGGAAGCACAGTAGAGGCCCACCATCTTCCAGACCGAGCCCAAGGGGAACACTTGTGTCTAAACAGAACTTTGAGTTTCCACCCCCATCCCCACCGTGAGGATTTCAAAACTCGAGTGTTAATTTAGAAAGAGAAGCTGGGTTACCTGATCTCCAAGCAGACCTGAGCTTCCATTTTAATTTGCCTTCATTATCTCTCTCCCTTATTAAGAATGGTAAATCTGTTTTGTGTTTTCATTATTCTATTAGTTCAAGGAAGCTCATCAGTAATGTGGGGGAACTGCCAACATAATAGCGCAATTTTCATACGAATCGCGCGATAATTGACTTACGTCGTTATTCTGCGGAGGCCGAGGCTCCAATTAAGGAAAGCGGCATGGTTGGTAAACGAGTTACAATTGATTGGATTTCAGGAGAAACCAGGTTTGGAATGTGTTAATTGCATTCCGCCTAAACACCAGGCTTAAATGAGGCAGCCAGAGATTTTGGGAAATAACAAAATCTGCTCTAGAAACAGCCCCAAATTGCTTAATAGGATGGGCGAAATCTGATTAAGATGGGGGCTAATGACCTCACTGCATTTCTGGGATGACGGGCTGAAATTCTCATCTTGAAAACTCTTGGAGAGGGGAAACATCAACCCTGACTGAGTTTGGGGGGCAGATGCCCGTGGGACCTGCTTCCCGAGCCGTCTCCTCCCTCACACCCACAAGTGACCCGTTGACAAGTCCTCCATCACGGGGACCTGGCCAGCAGCATCCTGCAGCCACCTCCTCACGGGTCTTCCGGGTCTGTCCCTGCCCTGCTCCTCTCTTCTCTCTCTGGCTCCCAGAGAATATCCCATCTCTGCCGGGAACCTTCTGGTAGCTTCCATCTTATGCCAGGAGAAGCCAGACCCCTTTGGGATTTTAAGATCCTACGCCACCAGTTCCATAAACATGCTGACACTCCCCCTGCCCTTCGCTGGGGTTTCCCAAAGCCTGATGATCTACCTGCTGGGTCTCAACTCTTGTCTCCTCTCATTACTTCCTCCCTGTAGCCTCCTGGACTTATGGAAAGACGCCCCCTTCCCCACCAGTGGTCCCAGGCTTTCCTTTACCACCTTAGTAACCTCTGTATTGCCCCATCTTGGTATGAGTCTTATGGACACAGGGGCAAGAATGGCGGGTGGCACTTGACGCCTTTCACAATTCACACACGATGTGCATAACACTCTCTCATTCCTAACTGAGCCACTAGCCAGATAGCTTGGTTACCTGAGGCTAAATGGGTCTCTGCAGGTAACCTTGGTCCAAGATCATGGTTGAGGTGCAGACACCCCCGGGAATCAGACGGGGCTGAGCCTTTCCGTTGTCTGGAGGAATGGCCCGACGGCTACCAGACCAAGGTCCGAAGGAGTCACTGCTCAGCCTCACAGACAGGGGGCCAAAGCCGCTTGTTTGGCCACTTGCCAGGCCAGTTATACCCTGAGCTGGTGTTACCTTGTCTCCCATTGGTTGTGCCCTGTGGGTGTGCGTCTGTTACCTCGTCTCCCATTGGTTACACCCCATGGGTGTGAGCCCGTTGTTCATTGGTTAAGCCGTAGGGCGTGTTGGTGCCCTCCTGTGCGGTTACACCCTCTTCTGCCTTGGTTCTTCTCCCCTGCCTGGCTAGTTCCTACACTACACCCACATTCTGACATATATTTCATATGCTCACAACATCTTATTCACTGAATTTGTTTCGAAGCTTCCTCAGATCTCACTTGGCTGGGTGCCGTGGCTCATGTCTGCACTCCCAACTTTGTGGAAGGCTGAGGCAAGGTGATCCCAAGTTGGAGGTCAGGCCGGGCAAATTAGTGAGACAGTGTCTTAAAATAACACAAAGGGTAGGATTTTGCCCAGTTGGCGGATGGTCCTTGGGTTCAATCCCCAGTATTTTTTTTTTTTTTTTTTTTTTTTGCAGGTGTGGGGCTGGAACCCAGAGGCATTTGACCTCTGAGCTACAACCCCTGTTCAATTTTTTATTCTTTATTTTGAAACTGGGTCTCACTGAGTTGCAGAGGGCCTCACTAAGTAGCTGAGGCTGTCCATGAATGGCGACCCTCCAGTCTCACCACACTCGGCTCAATCCCCAGTATTACAAACCAAAATATTTTTATTTAAACTTGTATTTCTATCCATGTCTTATGTGATACCTATATATGTCTACTCGTAAATATATACAAGTAGATTTTATTTTACACACTTTTTCTGCACTTTGATTTTTTCTTTCTTTCTCTTTCTCTGAGATGAGATGGATGTTGATTTGAACCCAAGGACATTCTACCTCTGAGCTATACCCCAACCCTTTTTATTTTTCTGTTTGAAAACAGGGACTTGCTAGGTTCTCGGAGCCTCACTATGTTGCTGAGGCTGTCCTTGAACCTGTGGTCTTCCTGTCTCAGCCTCCCAAGTACTGGGATTACAGGTGTGCATCACCATGCCTGGTACACTTTGTTCTTTTCTCTCATTAAAAAAAAAAACAAATCCTCATAGAACTGTCTCCAGCCAACTTATAAAGCTCCAATTTGTCCTTACAAAGGGCGGTGTGATGGTGTGAGCTGGGTGTACACCAGGGAAGATGGCAACTCCCCCAAGGAGAAGCAGAGAAGGTGCCTCTGAAGATGGAGGAGAAGGAACAGAACTGAGAGAAGCCACAGAGTCTGGGCTCGTGTAAACCTGTGGCCTGGCAGGTTCACGGTTGGTTCTCAGCGGGAATCAATCAATTGTAACTAACAGGTCTTAACTAACACAATGAATCAGGCATGACGCTTTATGGCTATCTGGGGGCTGTTCTGGACCTCGGACAAGGGTGGGATTAGCCACAGTCCTCGGTGGCGGACACCTTTTCATGATGGGGGCTGACCAGCTCCGGGCCTTGATGGATTTGTTTGTGCCTGTGTTTGGGTTAGTTTACTGAATTCCTCCACCACCACCTCCTGACACTGTCACCGCTCCAAAGTGTCGTCTGTACGCCTTTTATTGTGTATAGCTCTGCATAAAATATACAGGCATTGTTTTACATGTGTGTGTGTATTTATTTATTTATTTATTTATTTATTTATACTGGGGATGGAACCCAGGGGCATTCTACCTCTGAGTGACACCCCCAGCCCTATTTTTTATTCTTTGGTGGTTTTTTTTTTTTTTTTTTTTTGGTGTGTGTGTGTGTGTGTGTGTGTGTGTGTGTGTGTGTGTAGTACTGGGTGGGGATGGAACCCAGGGGCTTTTCTACCTCCCCAGGCTACACTCCCAGACCTATTTTATATTTCATTTGGAAACAGGGTCTCACTAAGCTGCTGAGAGCCTCACTAAGTAGCTGAGGTTGGCTTCGAACCTGCGCGATCCTCCTGTCTCAGCCTCCCAAGCGCTGGGATTACAAGCCCACGCCGCCACGCCCGGCTCCTTCCCTGGTTTATAACTGGGTTTGGTTCCTCTGATCACCATCCACAGTCACAGTCCTCCCAGGGGCACGCTTGAGCGTATCAGAGGGTTGGTGCATGTGTTCTGCAGAAGACCCATGCCCGCGGTGTACATCCATCTGCAAGCTCTGCCCAAAGGCATGGATGGCCTCGAGCTTCTGGGCCGGGTCCGTGGCTGTGCGCACACCTGGGCATCGCTCGCAGCCATCGCACGCTGTGTCTCCGCGTGCATCTGACACACCCCACTGGCCATCCGAGTAAGATTCAGAGACGTTGAGTCGGTTTTCTGCCGGCTGCTTAGACCTCCCGCGAGGAAGACTCGAGTTCCCGGATTGCTTCGGGGAACACAAGCAAAAACACCACATAAACTAGGGAGGGGGGAGCTGAACCGCAGGCCAGAAGGAAACAGAAAGCCCATGTGTTTTGTGTTCGGGAAAGGAGGAGAGGTCCTCGGGGTCCTCCGCCCTGGTGAGGTCAGTTCGAAAGACTCAGTGTTTCCCTGTCAGGTGCGATCCGCTTCAGCGCCGTAGAGATTTTCTAAAAACAGAGACAGTGTAAAAGTGGAGCACCCGCGACAGGCTCCCCCAGAGCGGGGACCGGGACGTCTTTCCATCCGCTCCTCGACCTGCCACGTGGTAGCCCCGCTCCAGCATCTCAACAGGGCCGCCGTGGATGCACGTGCGGACGGCCAGGCACGTGCGCAGTGTCTATGCCAGGCGATGTATATTGTAATGTGCATACCTGGCAATGTATATACCAGGCAATGGACATACCTGGCAATGTGTATACCCTTGGTATATATATTCTCAGCGGGGGTGACACCTCCCCCAAGGGCAAGAGCTGGTTCCAGGGGGCTGAAAAAATCATACACTTCACTTAAAATCATGGTAAAATGCACTTAAAATTTACCATATTAACCATGGTTTTTTGTTTTGTTTTGTTTTGTTTTTGTGGTTCTGGAGACAGAACCCAGGGACATTCTACCTCCGAGCTTATACCCGCAGCCCTATTTTTTATTTTTTATTTTGAAACAAGGTCTCACTGAGTTGCAGAGGGCCTCACTAAGTAGCTGAGGCTGTCCGCGAACCGCGATCCTCCGGGTCTCAGCCTCCCAAAAGCTGGGATTACAAGCGCGCGCCACCACGCCTGGCATTAACCATGGTTAAATGTCCAGTCCAGCGGCACAAAGCGCAGTCACGTGACTGTGCAACCATCACCGCTGTCCAGCCACAGAATTCTTTTCATCTTGCAAAACTAAAACTCTGTCCCCATTAAACACGAGCTCCCTTCTCCCCTCTTCCCAGGCCTGGCAGCCGCCATTTGACTTCCTGCCTGTGAATTTGGCTCTGGGCCCCTCATACGCGTGGAGTCACAGAGCGTCTGTCTTTCATGCCTGACTTATTTCACTCAGCATAATATCTCCAAGATCCATCCTTGTGGCCCGTGTCAGAATTCCCTTTATTTTTAAAAAGCTGAGCCGGGCGTGGTGGCTCACGCTTGTAACCCCAGCATTCGGGAGGCTGAGACCACAGCGGTTTGCGGCCAGCCTCAGCTACTTAGTGAGGCGCTTTGCAACTCAGTGAGACCCTGTTTCAAAATAAAGAATAAAAAATAGGGCTGGAGGTGTAGCTCGGAGGTAGAATGCCCTTGGGTTCATCTCCAGTACCACAATAAATAAACAAACAAATAAATAAATAAATACAATAAAAATTAAAAGCTGAACAATACCCCATTTTTTTGTTCACAGCACATTTTATGTATCCGTCCATTCACCAACAGATACTTTTCTTCTTACTTTTTCATGTAGAAAGCACACATCTACCTATAGCACATAAACAGAGGATACACGCGGTATCTCTGCTATTAAATTTTCATCGGAGAGCAATCACGGGATAACAGTAAGCCTCACACTACCATCCTTCCCACAATCTGGACATTCTCTTTCCTTTTTTCTTCTTTTTCTTTCTTTCTTTTTTTTTGGGGGGGGGTGGTACTGGGGGTGGAATCCAGAGGCTAAGTTGCTGAGAGCCTCACTAAGTAGCTGAGGCTGGCTTCGAACCTGCGCGATCCTCCTGTCTCAGCCTCCCAAGCGCGGGGATTACAAGCGTGCGCCACCACGCCCGGCTGGACATTCTCTAATGGAGAGGACTGTCCTGCGTGTTAGAGGATGTTGAGCTGCGCACCTGCTCTCCACCCCCCAGCTGTGACAACCCAAAATGTCCCAGACACTGTCAAGTGTCCCTGGGTGCAAGACCCCTGTGTGCCCCGGGCTCTGCCCCTGCTGGGCTGCCTGTGAACGCACACAGTCACTTCCTCTGCGCTTCCCGGTGGCCCCAGGAGGAGACACTTTGAGGAAGAGGCTGAGCCGGGTCATGTGGCGGCCTGCAGCTCTCAGAGGAAGATGGAGCCACGCCAAGCTGAACACAAAGGACCCGAGCCTCTTGGCATAGAGTCCTGGTGGCTTCTGGGTCACCTCACCCAGCTGTGGGGCCCGGGCTGGCCAGCGCCCCCGCCCTGCTCCTTCCTGGGCGTCAGGCTCCAGAGGGCGCCTTGAATGGAGAAAAGCTCAGGTGTTTGCTTCTAACAATGGCCCCGCCGCTCCCCCCAGCCGCAGCCCGCCCTGTTCCAGCGCCAGGCCCACTCGCGCCCTGCATCTTGTACTTTCATTCCCTAAGTTGACAAGTATTTATTGAGCACCTACTAGGTGCCAAGTATGACTTGAGTCTCGGAGACAGGATTGTGAAGAGAAGCCACCGGTTCCCCACCTCGGCCCCATCCAAGACCCTTCGCCCAGGCCCAGCCCTCGGAAGCCAGGGACGCTGCAGAAGGACGCCCCAGCAGAAACCTCAAGGCAAGCCCAGCCTGTTCACACAAGCTTGTCGTCACAATGGATGCTCCTCATGTGCCAGCCGTGTCTTCCCGCCCCCCACCCCGAGATCGCTGGAGGAGAAGCGCACCCCTTATGTGGCTTCCCAGTTTACGCAAAGCCAGGTGTGGCGGCACACACCTGTAATCCCAGTCTTAGGGAGGTTGACACAGGAGGATCGCAGGTTCAAGGACAGCCTCAGCAAATGTAGTGAGACTCTTAGCAACCTAGTGAGACCTGTTTCAAATCAAAAAGGGGAGGGAGCTGGGGTATAGCTTGGAGGTAGGATCCTCAAGGTTCAACTCCCTGTACCAAGAGGCACATATGAAGACATCCATAACTAAAGTCCGCGGGCGCCGCGCCTTGCTCCTCCTCCGCAGCCCCGTCCGTGGCCTCTTGCCTTCCTTCCTTCCCTTCTTCTGGTCACACTTGTCTGTCTTTCCCACTGTCGCCGTCCCGCTGTCAGGTCCAGCCGGGAGCACGGCGTGGCCCTCTTCCTTTGTACTTAACCACCGGTGGTTCACCGTTTCCCATACCTTGCCATGTTATTCTTGGCTGTCTGTCCATCTGTCCCTATTAGAAAGTAAATTCCATGACAGCCAAGATGTATCTGCCGTCTTCTCTTCCGCTCTCAGCTCCCAAGCATCGGCAGCAGAGCCAGCGCAGGGCGGGCGCTCAGCGAACGGGCGTTGGATCAGTGAATCCCGCACGCTCCTCACCAAAGCCCTAGGAGTTGAATCGATTCGTCTCAAACTTTAATAGACGCACAAAGGGCCCGGGGAGCTTGTTGAAGCCCAGATTCTGAATCAGCGGGGCCGAGAAGGGTCTAAGGGTCTACGGGCTCTGGGCAATGCAGCTGCTGCTGGCCCTTGACCCCACGCGGAGCAGAGGGACTTAATACACGGGCTGAGCAGAAGGACTTAGCTGCTGCGATTGCCATTCATTCAGAGTAATGCAAGAACAGCTCAAAGGGCGCCTTGAATGGCTAAGGCGTCCAGCTCTAAGGACGGGGCCTGAGGTCCAGCACTCGGTGGACTGACATGGTCACTAGTAGTTGACTCCCGTACCACAGGCCAAGGCTGGAGTGGGCCCCAGGTGCCTCTGCTGAGCTCCTCCTCCTCCTCCTCTTCCTCTTCTTCTTCCTCTTCCTCCTCCTCCTTTCCCTCTTCCTCTTCTTCGTCCTCCTCCTTCTTCCTCTCCTCCTTCTCTTTCTTTTCCTCCTTGACCTCCTTCTTCTTCTTTCTTCTTTTCTTCTTTTGTGGTACTGGGGATGGAACCCAGGGGCATTCTACCTCTAACCTACACCCGCAGCCCTATTTTTAGTCTTTATTTTAAAACAGGGTCTCAGTTACAAAGGGCCTCACTAAGTAGCCGAGGCTGTCCTCGAACCACGATCCTCCTGTCTCAGCCTCCCGAATGCTGGGATTACACGTGTGTGCCACCACGCCCGGCTTCCCCTGAACTTTTCAAGTGAGACTATCCTGACACCAACCCAGGGTCCTTGGGACCACCTCCGTGCAGCCTGTCACCTGTCATCCCAGCTGGAACTGAGATGTGCCACCCACCCTCTCCTCCTCCATGGGCAATCCCAGCTGGCTCAGGATTTGTGTGGGTGCTGGGAACCCTCCAACCACTTCCTTGGCTCCTTGATGATAGGGGGTGCTTGCTTGTGCACGTTCTCTGTCTCTCCTTCCCTCCCTCCCTTCCTCCTCCTCCTCCTCCTCCTCCTTCTTCTTTTCCTTTCTCCCTCTCCCTCTCCCTCTCCCTCTCCCTCTCCCTCTCCCTCTCTCTCTCTCTCTCTGCCAGACCTGGCCCTTGGCAAAATGAGCTGGGGAACTTGATAAGAAAATCAGTAGGAAATCCGCAGCATCTTTGCGTTAGAAGGTCAAGGGCTCCTCCTCCAGGCTCACTCGCCCTTACCCGCCCCGAGAACTCTACTGGGAACCTCAAAGAGCAGAGGTGACCGTCTCCCAGAGCCTTCCAATCCCTGGGTTCCATCGGAACCTGATACTGCAGAGCTGGGCGCTCAGGTTCCCTCGCAGCTCTTAAGGCGGCTAATGACCGAGGCTGCTATTCCCAAATCTAACTAACCCACCCGTGGTCAAAGCTCAGTCTCCAACTATGGCGAATCTAGACAGCAGCCGGCCCCGCAGCCCGGCCCCTGGGGCCGCCCCACCGCCAAGCTCGGGCCACCGGGGCTTCTCCATTTCCTCCGGTATTGACTGCGAGAGGAGCTGGTCCCCAGCCCCAGAGCAGCCTCTGGTTTCTCTCACAAGCAGCCGAGTCTGAAAAGCCCGAGAGCAGCTCATAAACTCCTGCGGGCCGGCAGGCCAATATGCAGGAGAGGAGGGCTCGGTGGGGGTGGCCCCCGAGCACAGGTGGGCTGCTAGACACTCAGCTCCTGCCGAGCCGGGTGCTGCACGCCTGGAATCCCAGTGTTCGGGAAGCAGAGGCCGGAGGATTGCGGGTTTGAGACCAGCCTCGGCAACCTAGTGAGATTCTCTGCAACCTAGTGAAACCGTTTCAAAATAAAAAGATTAAACAATAAGGACAATTAAAAAATGCAGCTCATCATGGTGGCTGAGAGCTACCATGTGGGCAGGTGCGCTCCGTGGGGGCTAGCTGGCCCTCAGTTTCTTTGTTTTTTGTTTTTCTTTTTTCTTTTTTCTTTTCTTTTTTTTTTTTTTTTTTTTTGCTGGTTTTGGGATGGAACCCAGGGGCATTCTACCTCCGAGCTACACCCCCTGCCCTATCTTTTTTTATTATTATTTATTTTGAAACCGAGTCACACTGAGTTGCAGAGGGCCTCGCTAAGTAGCCAAGGCTGTCCGCGAACCGCCATCCTCCAGTCTCAGCCTCCAGAATGCTGGGATTACAAGCGTGCGCCACCACGCCTTGCTTCAGTTTTGTTTTTGTTATCCAGAGAAGCTGAGTTTTACATGAATTATTGGCTAAAAGCTGCAAACTATTTGAAAGTGTGTGTGTGTGTGTGTGTGTGTGTGTGTGTGTGTGTGTCACTGGGGATTGAACCTTGAACCCAGGGGCATTCCACCTTCTAGCTACATTTCCAGGCCTTTTATTTATTTTACTTTTTATTTTTATTTTTTGTGGTACCAGGCATGGAACCCAGGGGCATTCTACCTCTGAGCTACACGCCCTGCCCTATTTTTTATTCTTTATTTTGAAACCGGGTCTTGCTGAGTTGCAGAGGGCCTTGCTTAGTAGCTGAGGCTGCCTGCGAACTGCGATCCTCCTGTCTCAGCCTCCCGAATGCTAGGATTACAGGCATGCACCATACCAGACTTGAAAGAATTACCTGCACTATGTGGACCACTGAAACACGATCATGGCTGAATTCAACCCACAGGGGCCACCAGTTTGCAAGATCGGCTGGGGAAGGTAAAGAAAGAAGTCGTGTGCAGGGACGAGGGCTGAAGGAGTCAGGGTTTCCCCAGGAGAAGCAGGGACACGGTCACACGGCTCCGTGTGAAGGGTGTGCTCTATTTACCCAGCATGCACCGGTGAAGAAGAGCCAGAGGGAAGGAACCAGGGCTCTGCCTTCACCCCAAACCAGGGGCCCTGGGGAGCCGGTCACCTCCCAGTAAAGGGGGCGGGTGACTGCAGGGCAGAGTCAGGGGCCGAGTTCCAGCTTCATGTCCTAGCGTCTGCCCCTCATGCTGAGCCAGCAGGGAACCCACCTACCTGTGGGGCCCAGAGGTGGAGCCCACAAAGGTGAGCCTCCAGGTGCAAGCAGGTGAGCTAGCAGGTGGGGAAGGAGAGGAGGGAGACGCTCACACGGACGCCAGGTCCCAGTGCTGTGCTCCTACCTGGCGATGGCCACAGCCACCAGGTGTACGCCAGGGACCAGCCGGGCCGGCCTGCCAACAGGCGCCGCCTCTCAGTGCTTCTAAGTCATCTGCTCTTCTGCTACCCCACCTTCTTGTCCTCTAGGTGGGGCCCTGGCTGCGTCTTCCTGGCTGCAACCTGGGGTCCTTTGACCTGGATTCTGATTTTTAAGGTGATAGAGAAATAAAAAGGCATTGAGCCGGGCGTGGTGGCACACGCTTGGAATCCCAGTTCTTGGGAGGCTGAGACGGGAGGATCGCAGTTCTTGGCCAGCCTCAGCTACTTAGTGGGGCCCTTTGCAACTCAGTGAGGCCTTGTTTCAAAATAAAGAATAAAAAATAGGGCTGGGGGTGTATCTTGGAGGTAGAATGCCCCAGTGCCACAAAAGAAGAGAAAAGAAAGAAAAGAAAAGAAAAGAAAAGAAAAGAAAAGAAAAGAAAAGAAATACTGTGCAGGGCAGGGGCTGCAGCCCAGCGGCCCGGCGGTTGCCTGGCATGTGTGAGTTCCCAGCTTCCAACCTCAGCACCAGTAACAACAACAAAGACAGAGAACTGTCATTGAGAGGGACAGTTTTGCACAATGTGGCGGCGCGGGCCTGTGATCCCAGTTCTTGGGAGGCTGAGACAGGAGGATCCCAGGTTCCAGGCCAGACTCAGCTACTTAGTGAGACTCACCATTTAGCGAGACCTAGTTTCCAAATAAAATTAAAATAGGGCTGGGGGTGTGGTTTGGAGGTAGAATCCTCCCTGGTAACACACACACACACACACACACACACACACACACACACACACACACACACCATAAATGGTTTTATTATCTTTGTTATCTTTAAACGAAAAGGGAAAGAGAGAAGGAGGGCTCCCCTCTCTGGCCTGCTGAGCCTGGATGGTTCTCCGCGCCTCGCTCTGGTCCACATCTGCACACACCTGGCTTCCCACCACATCTGAGCATCCTGTCAAGTCATCTCTGCCCTGGACCACCACGGGGCGATGCCTCTGCCCCAGGGTTCAGAGCGGTGTGGCCTGTGGACTCAGGTGGGGGTAGGCGCACCCCCTTCCCCTCCAGGCCCTCCACCGCCCTTGGCCACAGAGGGCACCCCACGCTGACCACCGGGGCCTCCCAAGGGCACCCGGGGGCGATGCCGGCCCCGGGAAGGAACCGCCAGTAAAAATCCATGGTGCAAACACGAAGGTGTCTGTCCATTAACTTCACCTGGAGGGAAGAAAAAAAATGCCAATTACTGGTAATGTGGAACAAGGTTGGGAAATCACAAGGACCATCTTTTTAAGACAGCCCTGGGGCCACTTGCAGCTGACCGGGGCATTAGCCACACAGGACGGCTTTTACTGGCCTGCTCTCTCTCTGGTGTCCTTAATAGCATCAAATAAAAAGATTTTAGATAAGATTTCATTCTGAGAATCAATGGGCAAGCCGCGGGAGGCTTCGCGGGCATTCGGGCCTCAATCTAATGGAAGTTATTATTTTGAAAAATGCGGCCATCAATACTAAATTGGATCCTGTGGCAGAAAGCGGGATTAAACACAAAGGATTTTATTTCATCTCTCTGGCTCCTTCTGAGCCTTGCTTAACCCCGTGACTGCCGGCATCTCAAGTGGGAGACGGGAAGGACGGGCGGGAGGACAAGTCCCGAATCTCTGCTGTGATAACGGGACCAGAACCTTCCAAGTCTTCAGCCCTTTGCCTACTCTTATCAGTCTTCATTGGGTTCCTCAGATCATGCTGCTGCTCACCCCAGGACTTTTGCACCCGCAGTGATGTCTATCTGAAACGCCTTCTCTCATTTTCTTCCCAAGATTTTCCTTTCTTGGGCCACAACTTTCAATTCTCAGTTAGTGCTTTGCTCAAGGGCTCGGAATATAGCTCAGTAACCCTGGCTGAGTGTGTGTGTGTGTGGTGCTGGGGATGGAACCCAGAGGCTTTCTACCTCCAAGCTATACTCCCAGACCTATTTTCTATTTTATTTGGAAACAGGGTCTCACTAAGTTGCTGAGAGCCTCACTAAGTAGCTGAGGCTGGCTTTGAACCTGCACGATCCTCCTGTCTCAGCCTCCCAAGCGCTGGGATTACAAGCGTGCACCACCACGCCTGGCAAGGCCCCGGATTTGATTCCTAGTACTTCAAGACAATCTTTGGGGAATCTGAGCTCAGTTAAACCGTCCTCCTGTCGTTCACCCCCTCAGCATCCAGCAGGGCTCACCACCATGGTTCCATCACCACGAGCGTCGTGTTCCTGCTTCTCTTGCACAGACGGAGAAGCAGTGTCTTTGTTCACCCCCATCTCCACTGTTGTCCTGATTAGATGTTGCTTCTGGCCAGGCCACGGAGGTGCACGCTTGTAATCCCAGCCCTTGGGAGGCTGAGACAGGAGGATCAGGTTCAAGGCCAGCCTCAGCTACTTAGTGAGGCCCTTTGCAAATTCATGAGACCCTGCTTCAAATAAAGAATTAAAAATCTAGCTCAGAGGTAGAATGTTCCTGGGTTCCATTCCCAGCACTGCAAAAAGAAGACGAAGAGGAAGAGGAGAAGGAAGAGGAGGAGGAAGAGGAAGGGGAGGAGGAAGAGGAGGAGGAGGAAGAAGGGGAGGAGGAAGAAGGGGAGGAGGAAGAAGGGGAGGAGGAAGAGGAGGAGGAAGAAGGGGAGGAGGAAGAAGGGGAGGAGGAAGAGGAGGAGGAGGAGGAAGGGAAGGAGGAGGAATAAGAGGAAGAGGAGGAGGAAGAGGAGGAGGAGGAAGGAAAGGAGGAGGGATAAGAGGAAGAGGAGGAGGAGGAGGAGGAGGAGGAGGAGAAGGAGAAGCTGCTTTTGCAGGAGTGATTGACAGAAAGACCACCTTCCGGCAGCAGCGGCGCCTTCCACGGCTCCACCAGGCCTGTTGGGTCCGTGGCAGCGGCTCCACTGAGCGTCGTCAGGCGCAAGTGGTTTCTGGGTGTCACCTATGATTAGCAAAGTGGGTGTCAGAGCGCATCCTTTCATGCCAGGCATGGTGGCACCTGCCTGTAATCCCAGTACTTGGGAGGCTAAGACAAGAAGATGGCAGGTTCGAGGACAGCCCCTCAGCAACTTAGCGAGGCCCTTGGCAACTTAGCAAGACCCTGTTTCAAAAAAAAAAAAAAATACAGCTTGAGGTATAGAATAGAGATAGATGCCCTGGGCTCAATCACCAGTACCATTAAGAATATTTTTCAAAGTGTGGCTGATTGTAGTCTGAGATTTGCTTTCATCAAACGTGTCTGCCAGCTGCCAGCTGCTGCATTGATATTTATAGCCTGTCAACAACTTAGCAAACACCTCTAGGTGCCCAGCGCCTTTGTGAGTGTCGGGGACGCAGCAGAGCGCAGCACAGGGCAGCCCTCGCTCTCACGCAGATTTGTGTTTGGGGCACCCTCGGCCTGGGATGGGCCGCGAGGAATCCCACGGTGGCTGGCGAGCTGGGCATTGAGGACGCTCGGGTGGGGCGGGGGGAAGGAGCCGGAGGTTAGCAGAGCAGCCAGGGCGTCTTCCGCTCACCAGTCCTCTGTGCCCAGATCCCAGCCCTCGAGGGCTTGAATACTGTCCCCAGGTGCGCAGACTTCACAGTGCGAGGAGCTGAAAGCCTGTTCCCCCGGCTCTGCTGCAGAGTCTTCACCTTAGCAGGTCCTTGGCTCCCCGTGGGTCTCCCTCAGTTTCCCTGTGTGTAAACTGCAGCTTTCCAGCTGCTGACTTCACACTGCGAGCCACGGCCCGCCGGTTAGACGGGCCATGAAATCCAGTTGGCCGGTGTGACCATGGCTTTTTTTTTTTTTTGGTGGTACTGGGGTTCCTGGAAACCCTTCTACTTCCAGGCTACACTCCCAGACCTATTTTTGTACATTTTTATTTGGAAACAGGGTCTCTTAAGCCATCGCGGCTGGCTTCAAACCAGCGCGATCCTCCTGTCTCTGCCTCCCAAGCGCGGGGATTGCAAGAGGATTGCAGGTTCAAGGCCAGTCTCAGCAATTTAGTGAGACTCTCAGTAACTTAGTGAGACCCAGATTCAGAATAGAAAATAAAATAAACTGGGCGTGGTGGCACACGTTTGTAATCCCCATGCTTGGGAGGCGGAGACAGGAGGATCACAGAGGTTTGAAGCCAGCCTCAGTTACTTAGTGAGGCTCTCAGCAACTTAGTGAGACCCTGTTTCCAAACAAAGTATAAAATAGGTTTGGGAGTATAGCCCGGAGGTAGAAAAGCCCCTGGGTTCCACCCCAGTACCACACACACACACACACACACACACACACACACACACACAAAAGAAATACTAAAAAAAAATAAATAAATAAAAAATAAAATAGCACTAGGGGTGTAGGTGAGAGGTAGAATGCCCCTGGGTTTAACCCCCAGTTGTACGTGCATGCACACACACACACACACACGCACGCACATGCACTGCATTGCACAAAGCAGGGTAGGCCCTTGTAGCCCGTGCTTGTATCCCGGGTCACCATGTAAATCGCATTTCTTATCCGAGGGGCTGTCACAAGCCTTGGGAAGCTCTGTGCCCGTCTCCTTTCTGGGCCTTGCACTTTGAACCCACTGCAAAGCTCCCGTTCTTAACTGGCGGGACCAGGCAGTCACCCACACACGCACACACGCACACGCACATGCACAAGCAGAGCGCAGATTGAACCGGGGAGTGTGTTCTGAGCAGATACCACCTACATTATTATTATTCCCCATATGCAAAAATCAATGAAGGCCGTGTTTAAAGCCCTGTAATACCGCGTGGGGGCCTGGTATGTCCTGGGGATCTGTGCCCCGGAACGCAGAAACCCCACCTGGGAGCGACTCCTCAGCCTCCTGCACCCGTGGCTCTTCTCGTTCTAATTCACTCATTCGTTCACTAAATCATTCATTCACTCAATCATTAATTCACTCACTCACTCATTTGTTCACTGAAGGCCTGTTTCTTGCTGCGCAAACATCATTTTGGGGGCCGGGGATTCGGTGCTGTGGGTGGGGTCCGTCTGATCACAGGTGGGGAGCTGGGTGGAGCTCGGGGTGGCTCCCGCAGAGGAAGAAGGGGCGGGGCAGGATGGCAGAGGGTGAGAGGGTGAGTGTAGACGGGGTGGCAGGGAAGGCCTCTCCAAGGAGGAGACATCTGACCAGGGACCCAAGCGCCCAAAGGCGCAGAGGAGGCACAGGCAGAAAACCCGGCAAGCACAGAGCCCCGAGCCCCCGTGCCCCCTCCAGCTCCCGATACCCCCTGGCTTTCTGTTGACCTAGTCAAACTCTGGCCTGCGCCACCAGGAAGGTCCTGGGACTCAATGACCTTGGGGCCTCTTTGACCCTTGACCTTCAGGACTTTTCTTTGGTATTGGGGATTGAATCCAGGGCATTCTGCCTTCAAGCTACACCCCACTTCCGTGTGTGTGTGTGTGTGTGTGTGTGTGTGTGTGTGTGTGTGTGTGTTTATACTGGGGATAGACCCTCAGGGCATTCTACCTCTGAGCAATACCCTCAGTCCTATATTATTATTTTTATTTTGAAACAGGGTCTCAGTAAGTTGCTGGCGGTCTCACTAAGTTGCTGAGCCTCCCTGGAAGCCGCGCTCCTCCTGCCTCAGCCTCCCAAGGACTGGGATTACAGGCGTGCACCCCCATGTCTGGCTCCAACCCTGGCCCTTCATCAGGGCTGTGGAAGCTCAGCCAGAACCGGGCCCTTCCTCCATCTCGGGCTGCTGAACCCTGAGCTCCGGGGAGGGGGAGCGCTGGAGAGGGTCTCTGCGTCTCCTTCCTCCTCGTGGACTGCAGACTTGGGAGATGGCAGCACCATCTGCCCAGAGGTCCAGAGAAGGAGGCCCCAGGCATCTGAGTCCACTCCCCCAAGCCCCTCATTCCGTCTTCACCTGGTCCCACAGGGCTCCTTCTCCAAACCCGGCTTCCCCTTCCCATGGTGTCTGTGGCCTGGACGCGCCCCCTCTCCACAGCCCTCCCAGTGCCTAAGGGTGATGCGGAGCGCTGGTCCATGGCGGAAGAAGCCTCTGGTCCAGTGCAGGGCCCTAACCTAGGCGACAGACCCCGGGGCAGGGATGAGCACGCCCCGGCTGGAAAACAACACACGGCGAGCCGCTTCTCCCGAGGAGGCGCCGGGAGAGTCCGCGTTCTGCCCATGCCCCCGGAGGCGGGGCTCCGGACAGCGCACGTGTCTTTGTTCGGCTTTTGTGCGGTTTTTCCCACGTTTTCTCTAAGAACAGCTCGTCCGGTGCAGTGGAAAGGCGGCGGAGGGGCCCTTGCGCCCTCTGCTGCTCACCCGCGGCACTGCAGCGCGGCTCCCAGGCCCCGCCCGGGTGGGGCCTCAGGGCGAGGGGACCACCAGAGTTCAGAAGCGGGGTTCCCTGCACGGGAGCTGGGTGATGAGAGGATCATGGGAAATTCCCTTCAGTCCCTGGAAGGCCCCAGAGTTCCACCCCAGCCTCCCCCACCAGCTCCTCTCCAACTGTAGGAAGTGCCTGAGGCCCAAATCCCAACTCTAACTTTGCTTTCCTGTGTCTTTGAACTTGTGACT
Source organism: Muscardinus avellanarius (assembly GCF_963383645.1). Classification (NCBI taxonomy): domain Eukaryota; kingdom Metazoa; phylum Chordata; class Mammalia; order Rodentia; family Gliridae; genus Muscardinus; species Muscardinus avellanarius. Next base: position 33,069,731 of record NC_137805.1, read on the forward strand.
TAATTGCTATGGGCCTGTTTCCATGTCCACATAATGGGACAGGGATAAATCAGGTTTTTTCACCCTCAAAACTCACATTCTGGGCTGGGGGGAAGTTTGACAGCCTCACGGTCTCCAGCCACTAATGCCACCAGCACCCCCACCACCATGCACCACGAGCCATGACAAAAAAAAAAAAAAAAAAAAAAGGTCTCAGACATCGCCAAGCATCCCCTCGGGGTCAAAATCACCCCAAGTTGAGAGACTGAATTTGGGGTTCATTATGACGCCTCACTATAGGTTCCTACTGTTCTAGAAAGTGTTCCAGATATGCCCGCCTGAATCACCGGAGAAGAGGGGTGGTCTGCTGACAGCTGGGTTGACACCCCTCCTTTGCCTGCATCCCCCCCCCCAGAGCACATTTCCTGGCCCCCTGCCCCTGCCGAGGTGGAGAGGTGGACACCGCCCAGGGCCCCTCACTCTGGGTGTGTTGTCCTTGGCCCGCTCAGCAGCCTCCCCAGCTCAGAGCCCGCATTCAATTAACCTAGAAAAACAATAGCTAGAGGGTCAGAGCTATCCTGTGAAAGAAGAGGTGGGCTGCGAGGAAAGTGTCTGGGAGAGGCCTCACAGCCTGGGGACACTGTGTGCGCTCCAGGGAGCCAGGCCAGTGAGGACAAGACTCCCCCACCCCCAGGGCGGAGGCTGGAAATACACACAACAGAGGCCAGGGCAGAGCAGAGCCGCACCCCACACTCCTCTTGGGGACGCCGGCAGGTTTGGGGGCCCTGAGAGCGGTAGAGGTTATTCTTGCCTTCTCGGTTCCTGGGGAAAAAATATCTTTCTATTTCCGAAGTCTCGAACTCAGGGAGCCAGAGGTTTAATGGTTCTTGGCAGGACAGGCCCAATTGCCAATGGACCCAAGACCCTGCGGGCGGCCATTCGGGGACAGTGTCTCTGCCGCCGACAGTGACCCCAGATACTGAGCTCCTCTCCGCGCACTCGGGCACTGTGCCAAGCGCTTTACAAACGTTACCCGCTAAATCCTCATCAGCGCCCTGTGTGCCAGCCTCTGGTTGGCCATTTATTCCTGCGGCAGATGGCTTATAGCACCTACTGTGTGCAGATGCTGAATACCTACTACATGCCAGGTGCTAGGCTGGCGGTGCAGAGCCGGGCTGGAAAACATAGCGCGTCCACGGGCGGCTTTTCTCATCTGTGAGAAATACACAGATGCGGGGATGCGGAGCAGGTACTTGGCCGGAGAGAACGGGACGCGGTGGGACCACCAGACCTCACGGCGAGGTGCTCTCTGATGAGGTTAAACCGGCGCTCAGCCTCTGACCCTGGGAATCCCGGGCCTGAGCGTGCGACCCAGAGAGATGAGAACCTACGTGTGTGCAAAAGCCCGGATGGGAGGCCATGAGCGCCAGGGTCTAATCACCCCAAACGGGATCCTCCCAACAGCGACCTGGCTCAGCCATATAGGGAGCCCCGGAGAGGTGGGCGCGGGATGGGGCTGACCTGGACACAGTGCCAAGGGCAAGAAGCCACGTGCTGAGAGTTCCTCTGCAGGATGTCCCAGGAAACGCAAAACTACAGGCGGGGAATGGGTTGGGGTGTAGGCAGGACGGTGGGAGGAGGGCTTGCCTGCCGAGGGGGAGCCCCATGGGGGCTTTGGAGATGTGGGGCTGTCCTGTCTCTTGACTCTGGTGCTTGTACATGGCTGCAGGCACTCATCATTGCTGGGACAACTGTGCCTCGGGGTGCACGTGACGGTGCACACATTTCAAGTTTAATTTTAGGAATGCAGGTTCTTGGGTTCTGCCCGAGGGGACACGAGATACATGGCTCATGCCATTCAGAGCAGGCCCCGTACCGTCACAGAGGCTTTCGACTATGAGTAACAGATTATTTAATAGGTTTTTAAAACTAAACCAGGAGTGGTGGCGCACGCTTGTAAACCCAGCATTCGGGAGGCTGAGACAGGAGGATCGCGGTTCGCGGACAGCCTCGGCTACTTAGTGAGGCCCTCTGCAACTCAGTGAGACCTGTGTTTCAAAGTAAAGAATAAAAAATGAGGTTGGGGGTGTAGCTCGGAGGTAGAATGCCCCTGGGTTCCATCCTCAGTACTGCAAAAATAAATAAATAAATAAAAAAAGGTTAAGCTAAGTTTTCTAGAATGTATATCAAATAACAAGAGGTCCTGAGTTTGATGGCTCCCAGGCTGGCTAATTCAGCAGCTCAAGCATGAGGACCGTGGTATCTGCGATTCTCCTAGTCTTTCCCTTGCGGTCACGAGATGGATGCCGCAGCTCCAGACGTCCTTAACAATGTCTAAAGATGAGATAGACCGAAGAGAAGGTTCTTAAAGGTCTCTCTTAGCACGCAGGAAAAGATGCGCTCAGAAGCTCCCCACAGACATCCACTTAGGTCTGATTGGCTAGAACTAGGATCAATGCCCACCTGTAAATTAATGGCTGGCAGAAGGGACTGTCTCTGACCAGTCACAGCTGAGTCCGGGGATAGGGGCGGACCTGTCTCTCTAATGAGCGTATTGTCATCTACGCAACATGGGGACCAGCCGGGTTCTCCTAGCCAAGACGGCAAGAGGGCTCACCATTAGACATCTATCTGCCTGCCTGCCTGGGGCTCTAAGCAGCCTTGTATATTTAAAATAAAGTTATCCCAAGTCACGGAGGAACACCACCAGAACAGATCGCATCAAAGATCCCCCAAATATCATTAAACTGAGTCCCACCATCTGACCACACAATTTATTGTGTTTAAGTAACTCAGCATCTCTGCAGAGCACTGTGGGTCCCCCTCGGCCTGTGCGTGTGGTGGGGACGCATGTTCCAAAATCTAACGCTGTGAAATTCACCCCTTTGGTGACTGTCTGGAGCTTTCTTTTCCTTCTCTGGCTCTCTATCTGCTTTGTAATTTACCACAACCAGAAGAAGATTTCCTTGCTGTCTGGATCCACAAGAGACCTTTCTTAGTCTCACAGTGGCCTGGCAAAGGTCCCATGTCCCTGTTGCAGAAAACCAGGGCTGGGTCAGGAGCTCCCAGGACGCAGCTCTCTCCCGCCAGGGTCTAATGAAGACAGCCTCTCAGCCCCTTAGGGAAGCACCGAACCAGCTGGAGCTTAGATTCACCCTTGTGACCCACCAGGGACCTCGAGGCTTTGTTCCCCATGGACCCTTGTACTCTCAATCACAGCCGCCAAGGCAGAGGCTATGAGAACGCTTTAACAGATGCCTGGAGCGCCCTCGTGTGTCTCTATGGTGCAATAACATGGCAAAAGGTTCAAACCAGAACTTTAACCCTATGGCTGCTAAAACTTACTGGGCATTTATGTAGCAAGCAATGTGTGATGGGATTTATTTATTTTATTTTATTTTATTTTATTTTATTTTATTATTTTATTTTATTTTATTTTATTTTATTTTATTTTATTTTATTTTATTTCGGTGGTACTGGGGTTCCTGGAAACCCTTCTACCTCCAGGCTACACTCCCAGACCTGTTTTTATACTTTTTAAAATTTGGAAACAGGGTCTCTTAAGCCAGCACAGCTGGCTTCGAATTTGCGCGATCCTCCTGACTCCGCCTCCCAAGCGCGGGGATTACGAGCGTGTGTCATCACTCCCGGCTGTGTGATGGGATTCATTTATTATTATTATTATTATTATTATTATTATCATTAATTTTGGTGGTACTGGGGTTCCTGGAAGCCCTTCTACCTCCGGGCTACACTCCCAGACCTATTTTTATATTTTCATTTGGAAACAGGGTCTTTTAAGCCGGCGCGGCTGGCTTCGAACTTGGGCGATCCTCCTGTCTCTGCCTCCCAAGCGAGGGGATGACAAGCGTGCGCCCCCACGCCCGGCTGTGTGAGGGGATTTAAACACACAGTCTGGGGGGGGGTATTTGTTTTGCTTTGCCTTTTTCTCTGTTCTTTTTTAGGGGGGGTGGGTTTTGAGGTTGAACCTAGGGGCATTCTACCTCTAAGCTACCCAAGTCCCCCGCCCCTTTTTTGCTGCACTGGGGATGGAACCCAGGGGCATTCTACCTCCAAGCTGCACCCCCAGCCCTATTTTTTATTCTTTATTTTGATACAGGGTCTCACTGAGTTGCAAAGGGCCTCACTAAGTAGCTGAGGCTGTCTGTGAACCACGATCCTCCTGCCTCTGCCTCCCGAATGCTGGGATGACAAGCGTGCGCCGCCACGCCCGGTTCCCTTTTTGGTTTTGAAACAGGGTCTTGCTAAGTTGCTGAAGTCCTCACTGAGTCGCTGAACTGACCTCAAACCTTCAATCCCCTTGTCTGAACCTCCCAAGTCCTGGGATTACACGTGTGTGCCACCACACCTGACCAGTCTCAGTTATGACATGAAGTTTTTCTTTGGAAGAGGTTGTATAAGACCCCTGGGTGGGAGGAAGAGATCGCTTAACATACAAAGTCCGACACGGAGGGTGCTCCCCCTCTCGCCCCACTCCATCAGATCAACGGGGCCCTCCACAACCTGCTCGACCTTGGGCCAATGTCCTGGCGTGCGCCCATCGGCAAATCTGTGGAATCAGTTCTTAGACATGGAAATGTGTGTGTACACTTTGACTCATACCACTGGCGTTAATTCATTCAGTAAATTACTACCGAGCACGTACTGAGTACAGAACCTGGCTTCCTTCTCAGCCAGGTTCTCGTTGCTGGTGACACGGCGGCAGATACGAGCCCTGAGCCCTGGGCTCGCATCCTGTTTAGTCTCCCAGCAATCCTGTAAAAATTTCTCTTTTAATATTTTAAAACCATCCCGAGATCCAATAACCTTAGCTCCGATGGGCTTACTTTCAGCCACGCCCCCATGCCTAAGCCAATCGCTGTAGCGGGGAAGGTAGGCAAGGATGCTCCCACTGGCCAAGCAGGGTTCCCCAGGAGAGCTCAACTCCGCCCTGGATGGGAGCCGAGGTGCTGAATGGAGCAAGGGAGGCCCGCACCTGCCACCCACCCTTTGCAAAACGAACCTACGGGCCTCAGCCTGGTGCGGTGGCGCAGGCCTGTAATCCCAGGATTTGGGAGGCTGGGACAGGAGGATCACAGGTTCAAGGCCACCTTCAGCAATTTAGCAAGACATTGTTTCAAAGTAAGAAAGGCTGGGGGTGTAGCTCAGAGGTAGAATGGCCTCTGGGTTCAATTCCCAGTACCACAAAAACAAACAAACCCTACTGGTCTCGGCGTGGCTGCGACAGCCTCCAAAGCTCAGGGCAGGGCCGAGGAGGAGAAGTGGAGCCTGGCTAGGCAGGCAGGGGTGCAGGGCGCGCCGAGGCGGCAGGGTGTGACCGAGGGATTCTGCTTCTGGTTTAGCTGGAGCTCCAAAGCCCGAGAGCAACTCTAAGGCTGGGAGGGTCCTTCCCTCTGCCTTTGGGCGACGCGCAAAGGTGATGGCGGCTTTGGGAAGTTGGAGAGGCCGATGGGCTGGTTGGAGAGGCGCCACTTTGGAGAACGTGTTCCAGGTGCTTCTGCCCCTACCTCTAGCCCGATGAGGAAGAGAAAGACACCCCGATTATTCACCAAAGCCAAATTGGGGGACGCAGGGAAGCCACCACAGACCTTGTCCTGTGTCTCCTGGACGCACCAGTGCCAGACCCCAACCTAGAGACATCTAGTAGTGCCGGGAGCTCACCCGAAATCCGGGTGACTTGAAGGCTGAGACTGGAGGCTGGGGCCGGCCTGGGCAGCTTAGTGAGACTGCCTCAAAATAAAGAAAGAAAGAGCCGGGCGTGTTGGCGCACGCTTGTAATCCCAGCATTTGGGAGGCTGAGGGAGGAGGATCGCTGTTCAGGTTCAACTCAGCTACTTAGTGAGGCCCTCTGCAACTCAGTGGGACCCTGTTTCAAAATAAAGGATAAAGCCGGCAGTGGTGGCGCACGCTTGTAATCCTCGCGCTTGGGAGGCGGAGACAGGAGGATCGCGCAGGTTTGAAGCCAGCCGTGCTATGGCTTAAGAGACCCTGTTTCCAAATAAAAATATAAAATAGATCTGGGAGTGTAGCCCGGAAGTAGAAGGGCTTCCAGGAACCCCAGTACCACCAAATAAATAAATTAATAAATAAGGATAAAAAATAGGGCTGGGGGTGTAGCTCAAAGGTAGAATGCCCCTGGGTTCCATCCCCAGCACCGCAAGCAAGCAAGAAAGGAAGGAAGGAATGCCGGGCGTGGTGGCGCACACTTGTAATCCCCGTGCTTAGGAGGCAGAGACAGGAGGATCGCGCTGGTTCGGAGCCAGCCTCACTGGTTTAAAAGACCCTGTTTCCACATAAAGTTAAAAACTAGGTCTGGGAGTGTAGCCCGTGGGAGTGTAGCCCGGAGGTAGAAGGGCTTCCAGGAACCCCAGTACCACCAAAAAAAAAAAAAAAAAAAAAAAGAAAGAAAGAAAAAAAAGAAAGGAAGGAAGAGGACGGGGGTGTAGCTCAGTGGTAGAGCCCCCCTGGGTTTGGACCCAGTACCACACACGTGCACACCAAGTCTAGCAGTTAGAGACGCTGCCCCCGTCTCTTGCAGGACGATGGTTTACCACTGCCGCAGGGTGACGCCAGTCTGGGTCAGGGATGAGCGTTTCCTCAGATACTGGTTCTGAACCTCTAGATCTGGGGCTCCCACAGGAGGGCTACGTGGACGAGTAGGAACCCACACAGTGTGTTGGACCACAGGCTGCCCAGGACCTGCAGACAGACCCAGGAGCAGCCAGTGTATCACCTGGGCCGGGAGGTTCGCTCAGGGATTCCCAGCAGGGCCTTCAGTGCCAAGACCCCCGACAGCCCCCAATGTGCAACCTGGGAATGGCCGACTCTGCCCAGAAGCGCAATGCCCACGGCATGATGTCCCAGGACGCCAGCCCCAGCGTGGGGAGGGGGTCCTTCCTGCCCCTCAGCCCTCAGAGACCCCCCCAAGAGAGGGAGAAGTGATGGGGGAGGAGAGACACCTCACAGGAGTGAATTTGGGGGTCTTGACAAAACTGAGCATTTTAACACTCTGCGCTAGACTCTTGCCACGCGCAGAGGCAGGTGGCAGGCCCTGGATTCTCCGGCCACAGCGTTTCCCATCAGTGTCTTGGGGAGCAGAAGAGCTTTGGGGTGTACCCAGCAGAGTGCTCGGGCCAGAACTGTCCTACTGAGGGGCTTCTAATGTGCTGGGAGGGGAAAGAGTTGACCACGGCACCCCCTGACTTCACTGTGTGTGTGTGTGTGTGTGTGTGTGTGTGTGTGTGTGTTACTGGGGATTGAACCCAGAGACCTTCTACCTCCAAGCTACACCCTTTATTTATTTTTTGGTTTTGAAACAGGGTCTCACTAGGTCGTGGAAAGTCTTACTAAGTGGCCGGGGTTGGTCTCGAACCTGTGATCCTCCTGTCTCAGCCTCCTAAATACTGGGATTACGGGCGTGCACCACACTGGGCGACTCTGCTCTTTTGATGTACAAAACGTGAAAGCCCCGCCAGCCACCTGTCAGACACAGCGAGGGTGGGCCGGGGCTCCGGGCTCTTGGTGGCCCCCATCACATGGACCCAGGCTCCATGTGGATTACAGAAGGGGTGAGCCGGGACAGAGAGCCATCTCAGAGGCCAATCGGTGGGGCAGGTGGTTAATCAGCCTCAAAAATGAACTTGGGACGGAATCAGAAAAGTTAGTATGGCGTTGCCGCTACCATGTGAGAAGTCTTGACAGGCTGCTCAGAGCTGAAGATACAGGAGAAAGAGGACTGGAGAGCCCATGCAGGGGAGAACCGAGTCTCTCCTGCCAAGAGCTACCTGATCGCATTTCGGCCACCAAGGACACAGGGAGCCTGCGGTGGTGCCCAGCACTGTGCCCGTCTCTGCAGAAGGCAGCCCCTCTGGCACCAAGTGCATCTTAGCCGCCAAATCCCCCTCCTTGTAAAACGCCGTCTGATTGACAGATGGCCCCAGAGAACGCTTTTTGGATCAGATCGCGGTAACCGCCAACCCCAGCCCATCAAACGCAGATATTTAGGATGGCATCGGACCCCAGATCTGGAAGAGCTTAGCGACTTCACGGTGCCAGATCCAGGGGGGAAATACGCACACAGAGAGATCAGAAAAGCGTAGACGACGGGGAGAGAGAAATGAAAACGCTCTGTTTCCACCGGCAGAATCCGCCTTTGCCAGGAAACTTGGAATGTCAGCTTGGTGCGCACATAATTCAATTTTCTGCACGCTCAGAAGTAAAGAAAAAGCCAGACGCTGGGAGAAATCGCTGATACCGTTCTTGACCTTGGCAAGAGCAATATATTTGTGAACCCGGACTCATGTGAAATGCTTTAAAAAAAAAAAAAAGGTAAACGGCACACACTTTATATACTGTTTTCTTCTTCCTCGGAGATGTGAAAAGAACGGTTTATGCTGATTTATCATGCTAGAAGAAGAGTCGATGAGGATACACCAAAATGTTGTTAGTTGGGAGTGGGTAGTTTTTTGTTTGTTTGTTTGTTTATTTGTTTTTGCATTGCTGAGGAGAACCCAGGGACATTCTACCTCCAAGCTACACCCTCCCAAATGCTTGGATTATAAGCTGCGCCACGCTGCCCAGCTGAATGGGCAATTCTTATCTTTAATCTTTAGAATTTTCAGTGTCTAGATTAGCGTGGTAGTGCACGCCTGTGATCCCAGTACTCGGGAGGCTGAGACAGAAGGACCGTGGGTTTGAGGCCAGCCTCAGCAACTTAGCGAGGACCCTCAGCAAATTAGTGAGACCCTGTTTCAAAGTAAAAAATAAAAGATAAACCAGGTGTGGTGGCGCATGCTTGTAATCCCAGCATTTGGGAGGCTGAGACAGGAGGATCGCGGACAGCCTCAGCTACTTAGTGAGGTCCTTTACAACTTAGTGAGACACTGTTTTATAATAAAGAATAAAGAATAAAAAATAGGGCTGGGGGTGTCGCTCAGAGGTAGAATGCTACTAGGTTTCATCCCCAGTACTGCAAAAATAAATAAATTAATTAATTTTAAAAAATCATGTCTGGTGGTATAACCTGGAGGTAAAATGCCCCTGGGTCAAGATTCAATCTCCAGCGCACGCCCCCCACCCCACCGCCAATTTTTTCAGTGTTTTCTAAGTTTTAAGAAAAGGTATTTTAAAGCCAGGCGTGGTGGCGGACGCTTGTAATCCCAGCATTCGGGAGGTTGAAACTGGAGGATCACGGTTCGCAGACAGCCCCAGCTACTTAGTGAGGCCCTCTGCAACTCAGTGAGACCCAGTTTTAAAATAAAGAATAAAAAATAAGGCAGGGTGTATAGCTCAGAGGTTGAATGCCCTTGGGTTCCATCCCTAGACCTGCAAAAAAAAAAAAAAAAGGTATTTTAAAATGATTTTTCTTGCCAGGCGTGGTGGTGCGCGTTTATAATCCCAGCATTTGGGAGACTGAGACAGGAGGATCACGGTTAGAGGACAGCCTCAGCTACTACTTAGTGAGGCCCTTTGCAACTCACTGAGACCCTGTTTCAAAGTATAGAATAAAAAATAGGGCTGAGCTGGGCGTGGTGGCGCACGCTTGTAATCCCCGCGCTTGGGAGGCTGAGACAGGAGGGTCGCACAGGTTCGAAGCCAGCCTCAGCTACTTAGTGAGGCTTTCAGCAACTTTTTGAGACCCTGTTTCCAAATAAAATATAAAAAAGGTCTGGGAGTATAGCCTGGAGGTAGAAAGCCTTTGGGTTCCACCCCTAGTACAACCAAAAAAAAAAAAGCATAAAATAGATCTGGGAATGTAGCCCAGAGATAGAAGGACTTCCAGGAACCCCAGTACCACCAAAAATAAAAAATAAAATAAAAAATAGGGCTGAGGGTGTAGCTCGGAGGTAGAATGCCCCTGGGTTCTATCCTCAATGCCACAATAAAATAAAATAAAATGATTTTTCTTACTTAGCTAGTCCCTTTATTATAGACATAAGACACGTGTATAAGAATTCACACACATGCATGTATAGTAGAGGTTTTATGTGGAGAGCTCATCTCCTTTCCTGCCCTTCCAACACTCCTGGCTCCACTGCCTTGAGATTACTGCTGTTAGAAGTTTTTGTTCCTATTTTTGAGTTTGGATCATTAAGCATTTGAGAGGCTGGGCGCGGATTTTCCCTCGTGGCAAATAGGTAAAGGTCAAGCCACATCTGCGAGGAGTGACCGTGGTGGCGCCACCTGGAGGTAGAAGCGCAGAATGCAGGCCCATCCCAGCAGGGAAGTCCGAAATAATCCCATGTGAAATATTCCAAATCTCGAAGTTTGGCAACTAACTAGAAAAATTTAAAGTCAATGCCTGGGACAAATCAAATACAGTGGATGACCAGTGGCCAACTCACCGAGGTTTCTACTTTGAAAAATAAACAGAGGAGATGATCAACGTCTCGGGGTGAGAGAGAATTGTGTCTGCAAGCGTTCCCCACCGCCCCTTCTGCCTTTCACCTCCTTCTTACTAGTTTTATCAAGGCTTGTTCTTCTAGAAGCGGATCTTCTGGCTTTATGTAATAGATTTAAAGTCCATGGTCTTTGACAATAAAGAAAGGCATAATCCACTTCATTAAAATTCCCTTTCCTTCTACCTCCTAAAGATAAATGCTATTTATATTTTAATGAATATTCATTCAAAGTAGAAAACTCCTGCACTTCCTAAATCGGTGTTGGTTGTCTATTCACACAACAGCGGCTGTTTGGTATTAGGTCTAGTTTTGGCATTTGAAAAGCCAAAGAGATAAATGCCTACTTTTTTGCTACTTTGGGCACACCTGAAACTGTGTGTCAGCAGAGATTTGGTAACTAGGTAGGTTTCTGTCTTTCTAATTTGCAAAACAACAAGGCATGGTGTGCACTTCCTAGCTGTAACTTGGAGATTTCCCCCCCCCCAAAAAAAAAGCCTCTCTAAATTTCTTTAGATGTTGGGTCCTTTGAGCAGCTTAAATGCAAGCTTAAATAGATATTTATGATGGCAAAAATAGCATGGTACAGAAAGTTTTGGGCGATCCTATTTTATTTATTTATTTATTTATTTGGTGGTACTGGGGTTCCTGGAAGCCCTTCTACCTCCGGGCTACACTCCCAGACCTATTTTATATTTTTATTATTTTGAAACAGGGTCTCTTAAGCCAGCGCGGCTGGCTTCGAACCTGTGTGATCCTCCTGTCTCTGCCTCCCAAGAGCGGGGATTACAAGCGTGCGCCACCATGCCCGGCTGGGCGATCCTATTTTAATAATCATGTACCCAGTCTGGTACCAGACCGGAAAACTAGAAGAACTTAGCATCTTCGTGGTGCCACATTAAGTAGAAATATACACACACCCCACAGTGTGAAAGCTATTGACTTAATATGCAAAATTAATTGTAAAGACTCAATTTTTTTGTGTGTGATACTGGAGGGGTTGAACCCAGGGGCATTCCACCTCTGACCTACATTCCTGGCCTAGCCCTATTTTTTTTTTCTTTTTTTTAGTTTGATAGGGTCTCGGTATTGCTGAAAATCTTGCTAAGTTGCTAAGGCTATCTTCGAACCTGTGGTCCTCCTTTCTCAGCCTCCCAAGTACTGGGATTACAGGCATGTACCACCACGTCTGGCACGACTCAAATGTTTTAAAGAGAGAGAGAGAGAGAGAGAGAGAGAGAGAGAGAGAGAGAGAGAGAGGGGAAAAAAAGAAGAAGGAGGAGAAGGAGAAGGAGGAGGAGGAGGAGGAGGAGGAGGAGGGAGAGAGATCAGATGACTATTAAGAGAACGTGTGCTAATTAATTTCAGAAGATCAAAATGTCAACAAGTGTTTTAACTTAATACAAAATAAAACCAAATAAAGCATACTAGAATTTTGAAATATGGAGGATGTTTTGGTGTGCCACAGTTCGCAACGTTAAATCGTTTTTGAGAGCCGAACGTAAGTTTTCTAATTTGACTTAGACATTCAACAGAAAAACCTACTTGGGAATTTTTCTCATCGGGTGTGGGTCAATGAAAAGCCGAAGGTCCGCTTTTCCACTTCAAAATTTCACAAGGAGGAAAACCTCCAAACCATGCGCCCAACCGTCCACAATGCATTCTTTTCCCTCCTGGACGGGCCCCAGCCTGTGACAGTGTGGAATCCTTTCAGGGCGGTGACTCCGTGCACATTTTGGGTCTCATATCAAAGTTTCATCCTCCTCTATGCCACAGATGAGAAAATACTGGGGCTGGAAAGTACAATGAACAGATTCAGAAACAGACCTGCCCCGGGTCTGGGAGCTGGGACAGCCCTGGGAGGGGCGGGAAGCCCTGTCCTTTCCGGGACGGTCTGGGTGGGCCCCTTGCTATGGGTGCACTGTCCTTTGTGGCTCAGAAAGTGGCCTCCCATCCATCCAGGATCAGTGACTCTCCCAGCACCGCGGGAGTGGAGACTTTGGTCCCTAAGTGTAGTTTCCTCTGATGTCACCTGGCTCTCGTCCTCCTCACCCAGGGCCACAGGTCCTGGGAGGCTGCTGGGACGGTTACTCCACGAGGACTAAGCAGTATCACCCCACGGGAAGAGTGAGCGATCACCCCCGCCACCTCATTGTACCGATTGTACCAGGCTGGCGTTTGGGCTATTTTTCTCTTCTCCAGGTTATTTTCTCCAAATTCAATATATCACTCCCTCCCATGAAACCCAAATGGCTTGGCTATTCAGTTTACTTGGCATTCATTATCAAAGGCCGTAATTCTTTCTTTTTTCTTTCTTTCTCTTTTCTTTTTCTTTTCTCTTTTTTTCTTTCTTTCATTCATTCTTTCTTTCCTTACCCTCCTCCTCCTCTTCTTCTTCTTCTTCTTCTTCTTCTTCTTCTTCTTCTTCTTCTTCTTCTTCTTCTTCTTCTTCTTCTCCTTCTTCTTTGTGGTATTGGGGATTGATCTCAGAGGTATTCTACCCCTGAGCTACACTCCTAGCCCTTTTTATTTTTTGTTTTGAAACAGGGTCTCACTAGGTTGCTGAGGCTGGCTTTGAACCTGAAATCCTCCTGTCTCAGCCTCCCAAGCACTGGGATTACAGGTGTGCACCACGGTGCCTGGTTAAAAGCCATAGTTCTTTAAGGAAATGAAATTGGGAGTCTCTAAATCCAGTGGAAAGGTCCAGACCTGGCCACAGGGGGCGGTGTTGAGATGATGTGCTATTTACACATTTGGAATCAACCGCCAATATTTAAAAATCAGGAGAGAGAGAGAGAGAGAGAAAGAGAGAGAGAGAGAGAGAGAGAGAGAAGAGAAGAGAAGAGAAGAGAAGAGAAGAGAAGAGAAGAGAAGAGAAGAGAAGAGAAGAGAAGAGAGGAGAGGAGAGGAGAGAGAGAGAAAATTACTGAGATGAAGGATGAGTTTGGCCAGGTGTGGTTACACACACCTGTAATCCCAGTACTTGGGGGGCTGAGACAGGAGAATTGCAGTTTCAAAGCCAGCCTAAGCAACTTAGTGAAACCCTGTTTCAAAATTTAAAAAAATAAATAAAATAGTGCTGTGGGTATAGCTTGGAAAAAAAAAAAGCCCTTGGGTTCAATCCCCAGGAACACACACACACACACACACACACACACACACACACACACAACTGTGCTTGTGGCACACAATTTACAAATAATAATAAACTATTATAAATACTCTTTATTATAACTAATTTTTATGTAAATTTCATGTAACCAACGATTCTTACAGGAGCCTTCCATTGATTTTTTTTTTCCTAACTCTTGTATCCCAAGCCAATTATCTGTTCTGGTAATTTAGCCATGGTTTGACAAAATTACAAATAAAAATGCCTGATAATGACATGGCCCCGCCCAAAAGTTGCCTAAGCAGCTGAAGAACCAGCCCAGGCCTGGCACGAGGGCTGGTGAACATTTTTTTTTCCCCTTTTTTGCCGGTCTGGGGATGGAACCCAGGGGCATTTGACCTCTGACCTACACCCCCTGCCCTATTTTTTATTCTTTATTTTGAAACAGGGTCTCACCAAGTAGCTGAGGCTGTCCGCGAACCGTGATCCTCCAGTCTCAGCCTCCCGAATGCTGGGATGACAAGCGTGCGCCACCGCACCCGGCTTTGGTGGACATTTTTGTCTGTGGTCATGAGCAAAATCGGCACAAACCATGCTGTCTGCTGAGTTGGATAAGAGTGTAGGAAAAGCAAAGGGTGGTGAGCGGGGCCAGGGCTGGCAGCCCTCCCTGACTTCCAGCTTAAAACTGCTTAGGGATTCCCAAATGGGAGGTTGAAAATGAACCAATCAGGGCCCAGATGTAAGAGAAAGAAAATGGACCAATCAGGACCCAGATCTAAGGACCAATCAGAAGAGTTGGTAGGCTATATAAGCTAGCCTCCCAAGAGTAAAGCAGCAGAGTATTGGTGATGAGCGGGAAGAGAGGAAGGGTGCAGGACTGCACAGCGGCCACAGCAAGGAAACAGCAACGTTAGAAGTTGCCGAGCAGGAGTACTAGACCTCTTTGGCAGCCAAGGTCTAGTACGAGTACTAGGTACAGCAGCCCTTTCGGTACCCCTCCCCTGTGCAGGAGCCCTCTGCCCCCTGTCACCTATTAAATGCTCTACCCTTAGTCCTGGGTCTCCTGAGCTGAATTCCTTAGCTCTTTAGGTAAGTTATAGGCCTGGGCTGAGACCACCTTGTCTCTGTCCACCCCGTAGTGGCCCCCGTCTCAGGAATACTGGGAGAATACCCCCTTGGAATTTGTGTGCTAGTCACAGTACGTAGGTAGGCTATGAGCACTTTTATGTTGCATTACCAGCACTCGATCCAGCAATTCTTAGAAGTTCTGGAAAATCAACCAAACAATAAATCAAGCCCTGCTCTGTAGAGTTCCCTAATCTCCGTGGTGCAAATACACTCCCTGGGCCACTTGAAGCAACCAGTGAGTGGGCCCTGAACGCAGAATCAGAAAGAAATGTGCAGTCACTCCCTTCTACTCCCTAGCAGAAACACACGATGTAGAACAGCACAGTGGCGCGCACTTGTAATCCTAGTACTTGGGAGGCTGAGACAGGAGGGTCACAGGTTCGCAGCCAGCCTCAGCTATGTAGTGAGACCCTGTTTCAAAATAAAGAATTAAAAAAAATAGGGCTGGGGGTGTAGGCGTAGCTTGGAGGTAGAATATCCCTGAACTCTTTGTTAGTACCACAAAATAAAATAAAACAGACAAGCAAAGCCTCAAGGATGGGTCATGGTACAATAATTAGGAGGTGGCAAACTTGAGTTTTGATTTTTAATAAATTTAATTATAAGCTCAGATCATTCATTTTTTAATAACAGCTGTGTTTTGCAGCCAGTTTGCAAAAAATCCTCAAAGTGTCCCGACCAGCTCTTGCAAGTCGACAGGAACCAGCTCTAGCTGGATAAGAGGGAAGGATCTAGAAACAGGAGTCTCGGGCCAGAGTCCTGGGGGCTGCGTCAGCACCCCTGTGCTCAGGCAGGGACCACAAGACACCGTGCAACCCAGTATCTTCTTCCGGTTCTCATGTGCCTCAGCATCCGGGAACTACATCTCGTCAGCAGATGGGGAAGTTGTCTCGAGAGAGCTGTAATTCCCCAAGGTTAGTAGCTGCTAAAGCGGAGACCTCACGACTGGCATCCAGCCTCATCCTTTTTGCAGACCCCCCTGTGCACCCCGGAAATGGCCCTGGCACTTGTCACCTGCCCAGGGACGGTTCTTGAATTTCACGTGGCATCTCATTTACCTTTCCAACTAAAACTTATCTCCCCTCGAGCGATGGCCAGCAACTTGAGGGCAGGGTCCACATTGAGAATCTGCTGTGCTATCAGCTTGGAGAATGCTAGCCCCTGGGAGTCAGAAGAGATCTTAGATCAATCTGCCCAGTCCTCCCATTGACCACGTGGTTGGGAAACCGAGACCCCTGGCCAGAGAGCAACGGCACCAGCAAAGCAGGATAAGGACTCGGGCCTCCTGTCAAGCAGCCGGAGCTGGGGGGGGAGTGAGAAATATCCCGGGGAAGATCATTAGTGGGGAGGAACAAAACGGAGACGTAACGGCTCAAAGCAGGATTCCCCCACACCCCACACGCCCAGCCAGATGGAAAAAGGTCAGAGAATATGGCTGGGTTTAGTGGCGATCGGTACCCCAGGGATTATCTGAGAAGGCCCACGGTTCAGTGAAGACTCCATAACACGTTCTCATAGAAACGCTGACAGCGTGTGCAGAGTCCATGGGGAAACTGAGGCTGGACCCTCAGGAGCCCGCAGAGCTGTACACTCCAAGTGAAGAGTGTGGAGTTCTTGGATTTTCATCTCCCGCCCCCGGGACAAAGACCTCCTCTGGGGCGGTGGGGACTCCCAAAAGACTGCCCGGAACTTGTGCTGCAGCCCACAGACCGGAAGCTGGACAGGGTCCTCTAGAGCCGATGTCCTAGGGTCTTCTGGGCAGGTGGCTCCTCAGGCGGCCTCGGAGGCATCGATGCGGCGGTAGTGGATGCCAGCGGAGCCCTGCCTGTGGCCAGAGCGCAGGATGCACCTGTCACAGAGAGAGCGAGAGGGCTGAGGGGGCGGCAGGCCGGGCCTCCCCAGGGAGGTGGCCGCGGGTCATCCACTGGCCCCTCCCCGTCTCGCCCTCGCTCCTGTCCTGCTCTTCCTGCCTCAACCTGCATTTCCATCTTCTCTGACCTCGACAACCTAACACCTCCCGGGCCACCCCATCACACCAGAGCGACCTCTCTAACCACCAGGGTCCAACACTCCCCTGCTGGGGAGACCCTGCTGGTGCTCAGCCTGCCATCAAGCCCTCGACAGGTGCCCTCGCCAGGCCAGCCTCCCCGGTGCCATCACCCCCTTCCACCTGCATTGCACGCCCAGGTCGCCTTGGACTCCTGTCTCTCTTCAAAACACCAAACTAGCCAGGCGTGGTGGCACACGCTTGTAATCCCAGCATTCGGGAGGCTGAGACCGGAGGATCGCAGTTCGTGGCCAGCCTCAGCTATTCAGTGAGGCCCTCCACAACTTAGTGAGACCCTGGTTCAAAATAAAGAATAAAAAATAGGGCAGGGGGTGTAGCTCGGAGGTCAAATGCCCCTGGGTTTCATCTCCAGACCCACACACACACACACAAAAAAACACTCAACTAGTTTCTACCTCCAGCCCTTCCCTCTCAGCCCAGAACATTCTCTTCCAGCTCCTGAAACGGTGGTCTGGTTTCTCCTCTCACCGGAGCCTCGGCTCCATGGCTCAGAGGCCTGTCATGTGCCTGGCGCTGCTGCTCTGGGCCTTGGGTCTAGAGCAATGACCACAACGGGTACCCACACTAGCTTGGAAAATTTCTGGTGCGCTAGTGAGTTAGGAACAGCCAGGCAGCAAGGGGTTACGCCCCCGGAGAACACGGGGTTAATGAAACTAGGTCCGCCCCAGTCAGGCTGGCTTTGAGTAATGGGCAACACGGACTGGAGTTCTGGCTCCTGAGACTGGCCTTGAAAAACGTGGCTACGTGCGCGCCCAGGACTGACCACAGACAGCGCGCCGCCTGTCCAGACCCATGGGTTAGATCAGCAGCTCCAGGTTCCGCCCGGTCCACGAGAAAGGAGATAGGCAGGACTAGATGCGGGTCAGCAAAGAGGAGAGGGAGAGGGGATGGGGGCGACGCCAGAGGGAGGGAGCCTGGAGAGGGAGAAAGCTGGCCAATCATAAGGGACAAACCAGGGGGTCACAAAAGAGCCAACACCGCCGGTCTCCCGAGAGCTTCGGCGGCAACCCTTTTGGGGTCCCCTCCGGGGGAGCTGTCTGTCTTGGTTTTTCTTGGTTTAAAATACAACTTTTATATTTTTAAACTTGCCTTCTGTTGTCCTGTGACTTTCATTGGTCAATTGCATGGGACAAGGATCCAATAAGAAAAAAAAAATCTGTTATTACTTGTACCATGGACACACCTGCCTTAACTTGCACTTCACTGAAGGAGCCGGGGCCACCCCCAGTGCACCATCCGCTCTGCTGGCTGCACTTGGCTCGTCCTCTCCAGGGTCTAAACACTACTGAAGTGGGTTTGTAGTCTCTTTCTTTCTTTTACAATAAAATGTGACTTCTCTGTAAGTCCAGAGACAGCAGGCCGGGCCACAGGTCTGTCCCTGGAGCCAACTCCAGTGCCTTGCTCCTAATGGGCCCTTGAAAATGGTTGCTGGAGGCTGAGTGAATGGGGACCTGAGAAGTGGGGCGAAAGACGGAAATCTGTGATTCTATCACTCCGGGGGATGGAGAGGGCCTCCTTTGGACGTGTAAGCCGAAGGTCCCTGCTTCTAACAAGGCCTGGAACAGAAGCAGCCTTTGGCTCTGTCTAGCCAGCATCATTCTCTCATTCCTCTGTCTCCTCTGCTGCAAGTGGTCCTGCAGGGCTGTCAATCAAGGAACCTGCCCTATGCTGATTGAGTTAGAGATTAGTGGGTGGGCACATAAACCAGGCTCAACCAATCAGAATTTCTCCTATGAATTTGTGTCTTCTATGGTACAACATAGAACTAAAAACAGTTGGGTTTGAAACACATCTCGATCCCCGGAGCTGCCTGTTCCTGTGCTTGTCAAGGCCCAAGTTTTTTTTTTTTTTTTCCCTTTGTAGCTCTGAGACCAGGGGCCCCCTAAGCTATAGAACTGGGGCGCTGAAACACAGACCTGCACCTGAGTTCTGCAGCCATGCCTAACTTGCTGTCCTCTCTGCAGTCCTGGCCGACCCAGCCTGTCCCCAAGGGCAATCCCCGGCTCCCCCTGTGACCCTGAGCCCCCAGGTCCAGCCTGCTGCTCCCCTCAGCTGCGGTCACATCCCGCCTTCCCCCAAAGCTGCCTTCCCCCGCCTCTCTTGGCCTTTCATCCCAGAAGATGGGTCTGGAATTGGCTCCCAAGAAAACCAGCATGGCAGCACTTCTGGGCTGCTGCCGAGTCACAGAGCTGCTGGATTTTAGTTGGACACATGGCTGCCCAGAGTCCAGAGCATGCCTCAGCCTCCGCTGCATGTAGGTGCGATCAAGCTCCATCCAAAGGGATGTGGGTGGATGTGAACTTGAGGCCTGAGCGCTCCCCTTCTCCACCTCCTCCCGCAGGGATGTGCTGGGGCGCCATCCTGGACCACACAGAAACGGTGATGCTGGAGAAACAGAAGGGGCCCGGATGCCAGGATGACCTTGCGGAGAACAGTGGCCACCTCAGCCCTGGACTCCCCCAATGCACGCGCACACACACACACACACACACACACACACACACACGCCAAAGCTATTTCCAAACTAACACTGGTGCAGGGTGTTCAGCTGGAAAAGACACTCTGAGCCTGGGTGGACCAGGTTAGAGATCTCTGCATCTCACCTGTCAGGTGTGGCTTCAGGAGCCAGGCTAGGTGGGGCCCAGCAGGCAGCTGCAGGTGCTGCAGCTCAGTATTAGCATTACATATAGGTCTGTTTGTACTGGGGATTGAACTTGGGAATTCTGGCATTCTACTTCCAAATTACACCCCCAGCCCTTTTTGTTTTTATTATTCTATAAATTTTGAAACAGGGTCTTGCTAAGTTACTGAGGCTGGCCTTGAACCTGTGATCCTTCTCTCTCAGCTTCCCAAGGACTAGGATTATAGGCGTGCACCACCATGAGTGAGTTAGAATGATTTTTAAAAGTGATTTCTAAGAAGCCGGGTGTAGTGCGCACACTTGTAATCCCAGCATTTGGGAGGCGGAGACCGGAGGATCGGGGTTCGCGGACAGCCTCAGCTACTTAGGCCCTTTCGCAACTCAGTGAGATCCTGTTTCAAAATAAAGAATAAAAAATTGGGCTGGAGGTGCAGCTCAGAGGTGGAATGACCCCTGTGTTCCATCCCCAATACTGAAAAAGAAAAAAGAAAGAAAAAAGATTTCTAAGAATAAAACAGGCAACAGGAATTGGTGACGGTCCCTTTACTACAAGAAGGAGCCAGGGACATTTGCCATGGATGTGGAGGCCCAGTGCTTCCATTTCACCCCCTCTTCCTCCAATGCCCTGAGCTCCCACGGCGCACGACTCTATGACCTAGAGACCTCATGCAATCCTGCTCCTACCCATCTGGCTTATCTGATCTTCTACCCTACTCTCTCCCTCCTTCTGTTCCAGCCACACCAGCTCCCTCCTTCCTAACAAATAACTACCTGATACACTTCTACCTCAGGGCCTTGGCACCTGCTACCCCTCCTGTCTCAGCCTCCCAAGTACTGGGATTACAAGCATGTGCCACCAGCCCCGGTGCTAAAACCCTCTTGCTAGCGTATTTCTTGGCTTCTTTATTTTCTGTCTCCCTCCCCCACTTAAACAGAAGCTCCTGGTGTCAAGGACCTTGTCATCCTTAATCTCAGCCACCTTTCCCAAGACCTCAAATGCCACCTGACACAGTGTATACACTTAATAAACATCCACAGAATGAATAGATTAAGCCCACACAAATTCTGTGTGTAATATCTATCTATCTATCTATCTATCCATCCATCCATCCATCCATCTATTTATCTATCTATCTTTGGTCCTGGAGCTTGAATCCAGGGGCATTCTACCTTTGAGCTACACTCCCCCCAGCCTTATTTTATTTTTTTATTTGGAAACTAAGTCTCACTAAGTTGCTGAAGGTCTTGCTAAACTGCTGAGGCTAGCCTCGAACATGTGATTTTTTTTTTTTTGTGTGGTACTGGGGTTCCTGGAAACCCTTCTACCTCTGGGCTACACTCCCAGACCTATTTTTATACTTTTATAAATTTGGAAACAGGGTCTCTTAAGCCAGCGTGCTGGCTTCGAACCTGCGCGATCCTCCTGTCTTCGCCTCCCAAGCGCGGGGATGACAAGAATGCGCCACCACACCCAGCTACATGTGATCTTTTTATCTCAGCCTTTCAAGTAATAGAATTACAGACGTGAGCCACCATGCCCAAATTCTATTCAATTTTTAAAGGCTAAAGTTATATTATCTTGTTTCTCAAAGGTTCCATGGCTCTATGTTTCTGGGGGGGGGGGGGTTGGTGTTTTTTTTTTTTTTTTTTTTTTTTTTTGTACTGGAGATCTAGAGCTGGAATCCAGCAGTATTCTATCTCCAAGCTACACTCCCAGCCCTATTTTTATTCTTTATTTTGAAACAAGGTCTCACTGAGTTGCAAAATACCTCACTAAGTAACTGAGGCTGTCAGCAAACCTGAACCTATTGCCTCCCAAATGCTGGGATTACAAGATCCTCCGCCACGCCAAGCTCCTTTCTGCTTTAAGATTCCTCTCCTCTGGCCTCCTGTGATTCTGCAGCTGAATTTAAAATCACGAGATTTGTGTGTGTGTGTGTGTGTGTGTGTGTGTGTGTGTGTGGTATTGGGGGTGGAACCCAGGGCTTTTCTACCTCCGGGCTATACTCCCAGACCTATTTACTATTTCATTTATAAACAGGGTCTCACTAAGTTGCTGAGAGCCTCACTAGGTAGCTGAGGCTGGCTTCGAACCTGCGCAATCCTCCTGTCTCAGCCTCCCAAGCGCGGGGATTACAAGCGGGCTTTAAAGTCAAATAGAAAGTTGCTGTAGGAACATACAAATCAGCCCAAAGAAAATAGGAGAAAACTCATCGCGTCCAAACAAGAGGAGATCCAGAGGAGGAAAGGGAGCGGTGCGGCCTGAAGTCCTGGAGCGTCTGCCCTGGGTTTGATGCAGCTCGGCCCCAAACCCACCCCAGTCCACCTCTTACCGAGTCCTCTGGAACTGTTGGTCTATCTCGGCCAACGACAGGCCTTTTGTTTCAGGAATGAACAAGTAGATGAAGGCCAGGCCGAGGATGGCGGTCAGCCCGTAGAGCAGGAAGGTCCAGGACAGGCCAATGGCACCTGGGGACCGGAGGGCAGTATGAGTGGGGCCAGGGGCTGAGCCCTCCGGGCAGGTGGCCTGGGCACTTGCCAGGGTCTGGGTGGAGCCCTGGGAGTCAGTTCACACAAAACCCAGGCTCCAGAGGG
The DNA here is from genome assembly GCF_963383645.1 of Muscardinus avellanarius. Classification (NCBI taxonomy): domain Eukaryota; kingdom Metazoa; phylum Chordata; class Mammalia; order Rodentia; family Gliridae; genus Muscardinus; species Muscardinus avellanarius. The sequence continues at coordinate 33,091,672 of NC_137805.1, forward strand.
GTGGATCTGCAGACTGGCCGATGCCATCAGGTTAGGACCTGGAAGCAGGATGGAGCAGGTTGTCCCAGAGGCGGGGAGAGAGCCAGGACACTTCCACCAGCACGGACCGAGGGGACCGGGTATTTAGGGGAAAGTTCACCCGCCCAGGCTGAACACACCGCCCACACTCACACCTCCCTGGCAGAGCTGGAGCCCCAAACCAATGCCCAGACATCCACCCCGGGAAAGGGCTCTCGGCAAAGTGCAGTTCCAGCCTACTTGGCCTGTGTCTACCTAGTTAGGGGGAGAAGACAGAGGCTCCGCTCCCAACCTTTCCTCTTGACACGAGGGGCTAGGGTCCCGGGACCACAGGATGTGGATGCCCCTGACTCCTTGAAAGCCAATCTGTCCAAGACAGAGAAAAGAGGCCACGAGGGAGGGGCTTTGTCTAGGAGGAGACACAAATTGTGATGGTGGTGGTGGTGGTGGGGCTGTTGTTTGTGGCACTGGGGATTAAATCCAGGGGAATTCTGCCTCCAAACCTCCCCAGCCCTTTAAGTTTTTTGCTTGTTTGTTTATTTGTTTTGGAACAGAGTCTTGCTAGGTTGCAGAAAGTCTCACTACATTGCTGAGGCCAGCCTCTCACCTGCAATCCTCCTGTCTCTGCCTCCCAAGTACTGGGATTGTAGGTGCTGCCACCACACACAGCCACGAGTTATGTTTTGGTTGCTGTTCTCTCCTCTAACAGCCTTGGCTACAGCTCCCCCTAGCAGCCTCCTGACCAGCTAAAGCAGATCCCCAGGAGGAAGAGCACTGGGCTGGGGTCAGAAGGGCTGAACTGGGGAGCTGTAGGACCCCAGTACCCCAACCACCTCGGCATTCGGAACTTTCCGCCCCAGTGCCCCTGTTTGCAGGTACTGGGACTCGCCGTTACTAGGACTTTACTTCCCTGTGTTCCAGGAACTAGCTCCCCATCAACCGTTGTTAGAAGACAAAAGTAACAATTCAGGGACTTTCCACTCACCAGAATAACAGGACCTTGGTTACCACAAACTGTCATTAGAGCTAAAAAATGATATCTCTGGCCAAACCACCCAATCCTGAGACAGGTTAAAAATAAGAACCAATGATAATAAAACACCTAATGGTAACCGCACCTCTGTAATTAAAGTGTATAAAAACTGCCCACATCTGTTGCTAAGGGTCGATTCCTCAACTTGAGAGGCGACCCCAGCGCTGGACATAATAAAACCTCTTGCAAATTGCATCGACTTCTGCCTGTGAGTGATTACTGGGAGGGTGCGTGCTTCCTGGGGGCCGACAGGTCCAACAGAGCCTGTGTATTTTCCCATCTGTGAAGAGGGAATCATAATGATAAGACACAATTCTAACTCGCTCTCTTCTGCCCCTCCTCCCCCCTTCTCCTCTGTCTCACTCATTCATTCCACATAGAAAGAGATTTCAGAAGACTCAGGCAGCAGGGCGGAGCCTGGGTTCCTCAAGGCTGGGCTGGGCGATGGTCATGGCGGGTGCTCCTGCTGCTAGTTTTTCCCACGGCCTCACTGGTCACTTGTGACTTTGAGGAAGAAACTCTCGGCCACAGCCAGCATGAGCGTAACTGTGCCTGAGCCGGGCGTGGTGGTGGCGCTTGTAACCCCAGCATCTGGGAGGCTGAGAGAGGAGTATCGCAGCTCATGGCCAACCTCAGCTACTTACTGAGGCCCTTAGCAACTCAGTGAGACCCTGTTTCAGAATAAAGAATAAAAAAAATAGAGCTGGGAGGTAGAATGCCCCTGGGTTCCATCCCCAGTACCCCCCCCCACACACACACACACACAGAACTGTGCCTGGAGCCCACAGAGAAAGAACTCTGGGCATCAGAACAGCCATGGTGATTGGCTCAGGGATGGTCATGTGATCTTGTGGAGCCAATGAGGGTTGGGCTCAGGACTTGAGCAGGAGCCAATGGGAAAGGCGTTGTCTGGGGCTGCCAAGCTGCAGAGGACTGTTGGCAGCCATCTTTGCCAGGCGAGGCAAGCTAAGGAATGGGTGGGAGTTGTGTTAGATCCCCAGGATCAGCTCGACCTGAAGCCAACCACCCTCTCTTTTTGGTGATTTAAGACAAAATAATACCTTTTTTGTTCCTAAGCTGGGCTACAGTGTCACCTATGACCTGGCACATACAGGAGCTTTGACGCGGTCTGGGGGAAATGGTCCCTAGAGCCAGGGGCCGAGGGATTCGGCCCGAGGTCTTACCAATGAGGTCCAGGAAGGAGAGGCTGATGAAGAGGTTGGTGGCCCAGTTGAAGCTGTTGCAGAAGGCGAAGGCTCTTCCTCGGATCTCCCGGGGGTAGAGCTCACTGAGGACGAGCCAGGTCACTAGGATGGGAGGGCAGGAGGGCTCCTGGGCTGGGGCCTGGCACCGACGGCCAAGCGCGCAGCCCCCACGGGAGCTGAGCAGACTGTCAGGGTCCTGACGCCGAGTCCCCCCAGCTGCACCCCCAGGGTGCTGCAAGAATCTCTGTGGCGCGGCCACAGTCCTTGTGTTCAGGGCTGCGGGGTTTCCTGGGACGTCAGACTCTCAGTACTGAGGCCCTGATAGTCCTGGGCACACTGGGACAGTTGGTCCCACCCTGTTGATTAAATTTCTTTCAAGTAACCTGGGCTGGTTGAGCCATCCAGGGACAGATCTAGGTTTTGTGAGGCCTGACCTTTAATGTGGGGGCCTTAGAAGAATATATATAAACGTAGCTGGGCACAGGGATGGTCATGTGATCTTGTGGAGCCAATGAGGGTTGGGCTCAGATCATATGTCTTGTTGCCAGTACTTGAGAGGCTGAGACAGGAGGATTGCAGGTTCTGGGCCAGCCTTGCCAACTTGGTGAGACCCTGTTTCAAAAAAATAAAGTAAAACAAAAAGCATTGGGGGTGTAGTTTAGAGGCAGAAAGCCCCTGGGTTCAATCCCCAGTACAAAAAAAAAAAAAAATCACACACACACACACACACACACACACACACACACACACACACACACACCCTTGCCCTGGAAGACACGCCTACAAATAAGAAGCCCCAACTTTTCAGGCTGATCTGCCTCCAGTGCCCCTCTGGGCTGATACAGCCTCAAACTGCCCACCAGGAGGGGTAGAAGGCTCCAGATTCACCTGCAAGAAAATTGGGCTTACCTGGTCCAAATCCGAAGGAGAAGGCACTCACGAAGGCCATCAAGCAGACCAGCGCGGACCAGCGCAGCAGTGCGTGCTCTGGCGGGGGGCCTGGGGGGCCGGGGGACACTGGGGAGATGGCGCTCAGGGCCGGCAGGGGAGGGGCTGTGGCACCTGTGTCTCCTGGATGGAGCCTGGTGTTCTTGGCGGTGGCGGTGGCTGGCCCCTGGTGGTCCCCCTGGGTCTGCAGCATCGGAGATAGAGGCAAGTCTGTCTGGAGGCCAGGCGGCTGGGTGGCATTGGGCATGTCCAGGCAGCTTGGGCCGGAGTCCATGGGCACCACAAAGCTGACCAGGCCAATGCCACTGACCGACAGGGCCATGAGGGCACAGCCGGCCAGCAAGAGGGCCCGGCGGCCCGCACGGTCTACCAGCCCAATGGCAGCCAGGGTGGCCGCCACCTTCACGGCGCCGAGCCCCACCGAGGCCAGCACGGCTGAGGATCCCCCGCGGAAGCCCACCGAGTGGAAGATGGTGGAGGCGTAGCACAGCACGTTGGGCTGTCCCGTCAGCTGCTGGAAGAGCACCAGCCCCAGCCCCACCGCGGTCCGGCCCCGCATGTTATCCCGGGCCCTGAAGAGGTCCAGAAAGGTATAGTGCGGGCTGCCCGGGCCCAGCTTGGGGGCTTCGCCTCCCTGCAGCGGGATGAGGTCCTTGTGGGCTGCAGTCCCGTCTGTACCAGCTGGGAGGAAGAGGAGGCTGAGGGACTGCAGGAGAGCCGGTGCCACCGCCCAGCCAAACATGTGCCTCCAGCCCCAGGGGGCCCTGGCCAGGGCGTAGTTGAGGGTGTAAGACAGCAGGATGCCCACGGTGATGCCTGCCTCGTAGAGGGACACCAGCACGCCCCGCTGCCGCGGCCCCACCAGCTCCGACACGTAGATACAGCAGGCCACGGAGGAGAGGGAGACGGCGAAGCCGACCGCTGCGCGGCCCAGGACCAGGCAGGGTAGCGAGCCAGCCAGGCCCAGGCCCAGGCTGCCTGCCAGCAGCACCAGGTTGCTTCCCAGGATGGCTCGCTTCCTGCCGTAGCGGTCGATGAGGAGGCCCCCCACCAGGGAAGCCAGCAGAGCCCCCAGGAGCAGACTGCCCACCAGGAGTTCCTGCTCCCAGCAGCTGAGCCCAAAGTCACGCTGCAGCGGCAGCAGGGCGCCCGAGATGACTGCCAGCTCATAACCGAAGGTCAGGCCCCCCAGCAGGGACACCGAGGCACACAGGGGCAGGGCAGGTGGGGGGCACCCTGCAAACAAAGGGGACAGCCACAGCTCAGGATGGTGTCCTGCCAGAGCATCTATGCAGCCAACCTCCCCCACGTGCCAGCCCCTCCACCTCTCCATCTAACATCCAAGCATCCAGCCAGCTACCCTTCAGCTGTTCATCTGTCCATTCCTTTATCCATCGATCCACCCACCCAGCATCCACTTATCTGTCCATCTATTCATCCTTCCATCCATCCAGCCATCCAGTCAGCTATCTTTTCAGGCATCCACTTAGCCATTCCTCCATTAATCCCTCTATCATCCGTCTTTCTGTCCATGTTGATCCATCTATCTGTCCAGTTATCTACCCCTTAATTCACCCAGCCAGCTGTTGACTTAGTGATCCATCTATGCACAAATCCATCCATCCATCCATCCATCCATCCATCCATCCATCCATCCATCCATCACCATTTCCATCTTTTTACACATCCACGCAACCATTTGTCCATCCATCCGTCCAAATGTATCTATCTGGCACCTACTGCATGCCAGGCTGCATTCACTGGTGATACAGTGGTGTTGCCAAGGACATGACATTCTAGAAGCGATGGGCAGATGATAAATAAAAACAGAGCATCGTTTTGGGTGGTGAGCAATGGCATGAGACTATAAAGCAGGGAGAGGGGCTGCGCTTGACAGAGGGTTACTATTTTATTTTATTTATTATTATTGTTGTTATTATTATTAGTAGTAGTACGGGGGATGGAACCCAGGGGCTTTTCTACCTCCAGGCTATACTCCCAGACCTCTGTTATATTTTATTTGGAAACGGGTTCTTGCTAAGTTGCTGAGAGCCCCACTAAGTAGCTGAGGCTGGGTTTGAACCTGCGCGATCCTCCTGTCTCTGCCTCCCAAGCGCGGGGATTACAAGCGTGCGCCACCACGCCCGGCTGAGGAATATTATTTTCAATAGTCAGCGAAGGCCCCTCCAAGGAGGAGACGTTTGAGCAGAGATCCAAATGAAGTGAGAGTGAATGCCATGGGAAAACCTGGCAGAATTTCAGACTAGACAGAGGCTACTCCGGTGATAAAAAAAAAAACCTTGAAGCGGCGCACACCCGTAACCCCAGTACTTGGGAAGCTGAAACAGGAGGATTGTAGGTTCAAGACCAGCCTCTTCAACATAATGAGACCCTCAGCAACTTAGTGAGACACTGTTTCAAAATAAAAATAAAATAGGGCTGGGCATGTAGCTCAGAGGTAGGACGTCCCGAGTCCAAGCCCCAGTACCACACACACACACACACACACACACACACACACACACAAATCTTGAGGTATGTTTGAACAACTATGAATATTAGTATTACAATATTGATATTCTATTCATTAATGTTAAGGAATGAATATTTATATCCAAAACCTAGTAAAATGATTTGAGCATTATATATTCTATTTCCTTTCTTGAGCAGCATTATCTAGTAGAATTTTCTGCAATGGCAGAACTTCCAGGTCTGTGCTGTGGGATGTCCTAGTGGATAATCACATGTGGATTCTGAGTACCAGCAGGGAGGCTAATGCAAGGGAGGAATTGGTTTTATTTTCAATGTATTTACTTATTAAAAAAAAAAAAACAGAGCTGGGCGTGGTGGCGCACGCTTGTAATCCCCACGCTTGGGAGGCGGAGACAGGAAGATCGTGTAGGTTTGAAGTCAGCTTTGCTGGCTTAAGAGACCCTGTTTCCAAATAAAAATATAAAAATGGGTCTGGGAGTGTTAGCCCGGAGGTAGAAGGGTACCACCAAAAACAAAAACAAAAACAAAAACAAACAAACAAAAAAAAGCCCATGTAGCTTGTGGTTACAGCTTGGCAAAACTATTGTATATGTTACTTTTTCTTTTTCCCCCCTGTGTTACTGGGGATTGAATCCAGAGACATTCTACCTCCAAGCTGCATCCCCAATCCCTTTGTAATGTTTGTTTTGAAATAGGGTCTCTTTAGGTTGCCGAGAGTCTCACTATGTTGCTGAGGCTAGCCTTGAACCTGTGATCCTCCTGTCTCAGCCCCCAAAGTATGTACAGGTTATTCTTAATTTTCGATTCGCACATTTAAACTTTTACATTTCTCCTGGAGCCATCCAGCAACATCTTTCTTACACAGCCCCACTCCAGGCCTGATGAGAACAGCCACGACCCTCTAGCTGGATTTGCCGAGTGTGTTCCCTGGACCAGGCACTGCTTCCAGCACAAAGCTGAACCCTTGGTTAATTCTCCCCACACCTTATGAGGGGTGTGTGTATTATCTAGCAGCGGATGAGCTGATGTCCAGAGAGGGGATGTGTCCTGCCTCAGGCCAAACGCAGTGAGCAGCCCAGCCCCCTCCAGGCCGGATGTGCACCCTAGGCCTGAGCAGCTCCTACCCCTGCCTCTTCCCAGCTGTTAGGAAGGAGCTGTGTGCAGCGGGAGGAGTCTCATGGTGGAGGACCCATCCCCTATTCTCTCGCCCTCTTTCCTTCACGGTGGCCTCTCCCTTCCTATCCTGGGAGTCCCCAGGGATCCTGCTGCCCGGGGCCCACCTCGACCTCCCCTCTTTCTCCCGCTGCCCCCTCAGGCCTGTGAAGCAATGGGGCAGAAGTACAGGACTGTTTGCCTGGCTCTCCTGGCTTCTCCTGGGTCACAGGGAGGCCAGCCAAAACCAAGGCCAAGCTGACTGCCCCGGGCTCTGCGGGAGGACACCGCAGTGTGCGCTCAGGTCGCTGTGCCCAGAGACAACCAAACTAAAAGTGAAATAAAAATAGTAACAGGAACAGGCCTCACTGTGCAGCACCTCCTCTGGGCAAAGCCTACGAGAGCCTTCTCTTGTATAAGGACCCCAGGTGGTGCTGCTACCTGACAGACAGCAACTGATCAGGACCTAAATGCTCCTAAACTTACACAGGCTTTGCAGCACTAACCCCCAACAAGAAGGGCCAATTAGAGATATGTGGGAGGCAAGAAGGGCCAATCAGATAGGTAGGTGGCAAGAAGGGCCAATCAGATAGGTAGGTGGCAAGAAGGGCCAATTAGAGATATGTGGGAGGCAAGAAGGGCCAATCAGATAGGTAGGTGGCAAGAAGGGCCAATCAGAGATAGCTGGGCGGAGTGGGGCAGGGTGGCACAGGGTTATAATCCCAGTACTTGAGAGGCTGAGATGGGAGGATCACAGGTTCAAGGACAGAACTTCAGCAATACAACAAGGCCCTTCATAACTTAGCCAGACCCTATTTCAAAATAAAAAGACAAAATGGGGCTGGGGGTGTAGCTCAGAGGTAAAAATGCCCCTGGGTTCAATTCCCAGTACCACACACAAAAATAAGTAATAATAATTTATTATGATTTATTAAATAATTTATTATTTATTAAACAATAATTTATAATGAGCAAGCTATTATTAAATAATAACGGACAATAGATTGTTTATAATAAATAATTTATGATAATAATAATTATTATTATTATTAAAAGCAGGTGGGAGGCAAGAAGGGCCCCGAGCTCGGATGGGTCAGGGGTGAAGTCTGGGGCTCGGGGCAGAGGTGAACAGGAACAGAAACAGGAAAGAAAGCTCTCAGGAAGACCCCGAGTGACAAAGTATGGGGAAGACAGTGTCCTAAGGATCTACAAAGGAGAGCCCAGAGTGTCGTGGCCATCGGACAGCCTGGGGAGGGACGCTCTCCTCCTCTGGCTTTCCATAGCTCTCGCACCCATTTGAGTGGGTCCAGACTCCTGAGCGTGACATATCAGGCCCTTGGCAGGCTGGCCTAACTCCTCAGCCACTTTGCCGCCTCATCCCTACCAGCCTCTGCACACCCTGCACACAATGCTGTGCCCTGTGCACAATGCCATTCCCTGTGCCCACTCTATGTCGCTCTGCGCGGGCCCTCCTGCCGGTTCCAATGTCTACGCTCCCTCTTCAGTCCCAGCAGCTGCCACCTCCCCCAGCAGCCCCAGGTGTGCACATCTGTCCCTGGGCACCCACCTTATTCCCTGTCGAGAGCCGCCCTCCTCTCTGTCAGCTCTGCGACACAGGCAATACTGTCGTCACCCTCATACAGATGGGACAGCCCAGTGCCGAGAGGCGCGGACCTTTGCCCAAGGTTTCTCGGTGTGTAAGCGACCCGCAGGGATCCGAGCTCAGAGTCCCAGGGTTGGATGGGATTGCAAGAGCCCAGGCCGCCTACGCTCACGGCTCACCCCGCACAGCTAATCGTCTCCTCTCACCCTGGCGGCCAGAGTGCTGGGGCTCCGTCCAGCTTCTCCTCTCCATGGCTGTGTGACCTCGGGTAACTCACTCAACCTCCCTGAGTCCTCTATCTACAAATGGATAGTAACACCCATCCCCTATGCCTGGTGCTGCTACTAGGACTCTCCACAGAACAGTCCAGAGTGAGGCTTTCAGAGTTAATTCAGGTCGTGCCCACTTACCCCCAACCCACCCCGGCTCAACACCCTTTTCCAGCTTCCATTGTGATTTGGAATAAGCTCCAAACCTCTCCAGGGCCTACAAGGCCCTGCTCACCTGGCCCCTGCTACCTCTGGGGCTCCAGGCGCACAGGTGGAGCCAGCCGGCCCATTCCTGCCTCCAGCGTGCACCTGCTGTCCGAGCCGCCCCCACACTCTTCCCCGGATCTCAGCCCAGCGGCTGCTAAGTCCCTCTCAGCTCCAAGGCTTCCTGCTCGGGGACCTGCCTGCCTCCCGCCTCTGGGGAGGTCTGCTCGCTGAAAAACAGCATCCTGTCTATTCTGTGCGCTGGGAATCCTCAGCTTCTACCTCGGCACAAATTAGATGCTCACGAAAGGATGATGTTGCCCGGAGCCGAGCTGAAGCCATAGCAGGCAACAGGCATCTTAGCCCTCTGGAGGGACAGAGGATTCCTTGCTCCTCCTGGGTTCTCCCCTGTCTCCTCTCTATGGGGTCATGTCCAGGCCGGAGTCTTGTCTGTTAGTGACTTGGCTCCATCAGGCCCTGCAGGACAGGACACTCCAGCCCGCCGCCTGGGGCTGTTGGCAGATTTAACTGATCTGGAGAGTGCGCTCTCCAAGCCTAGGCGGACGGCTCTCCCGCCACTTCCCGGGCAGAAAGGAAACTTGGAGGAAGTGCGGGAGGCCCGGCCAGCCCCGCTGCAGGCCTGCGGTCCCAGGGCGGCCACCACAGGGAGGCCCGAGAGGGTCTGGCGGGAGGGCGGCGGGGGCGCAGCCGGGAGGCGCCGGGCTCCCCCGCGGCAAGTACGATCCGGACTTACCCATGGCGAGCCGGGTTCTGCAGGGATGCTGGGGGTCGCTGAGGGACCCCCGCGGGTCCCTGGGGCCCGAGTCCCAGCCGCTGCTGCCAGACAAACTTTCTGGCCCGCCTCCGGCCCGGGGCCCTCCCTTCCCGCCACGTCGGCCAGCCCCAGCCCGGGAGCCTGGAGGCAGGACGTAGGAGAGCCGGGACCGCCCCGCCGCCCTGCCAGGCGGTCCGCCTGGCCTCGCTGCATCCCCTCCCAGGTTCTCCCGGTGGGAAGACACCCACCCCCCAGCGCTATCTTTCTCTGGCTCTTTAGAAAGTGGCAGATTCCTCCAGTCACTGTGGTCCACACTTGACTGGCCTCTCCAAGGAAAGTACACATGTGCGCGCGCACACACACACGCACACGCACACGCAAGCTACTCAGACCCTAGGGCTGGGGCGGGGGGGTTGCACCACGGGCTCATTCCACACTGAGGCTTGGACACCTACCACAGTGCTGGGCATTACCAGGCTTGGAGAGGCAGACACGTTTTGTTTTTGCTCTTAAATTCTAATAGCAGAAGAGAGCTAAATAACAAAGCAGGAAAACGCCAGCTCCTGATAAAGGCAGAGAATTAAAACAGGGCAGTGGGTTGGGTGCACAGGCACTGCATTAGCTGGGTGGGTCTGAGTGGACCTGAGACCCGAGGAGAAGAGGCCACGCCCTGGGTGGGGAGTGGGGCTCAGGAGGTGGAGGAACTGCAGAAATGAGATCAGGAGAGAGAGAGAGAGAGAGAATGCGTCAAGCCATGGAGGGACTGGGAAAGGCTGGTTACTGTAGGCCTTGAAGGGCTCAAGAACTCGGATTTTGTCTCCGTTTACATGAGAAATAAGTGGGCGCTCTAATTGGCATAAAAGTGCAAGGGTCGGTCTGGGAGCCAGGCGGAGCCGGTGCATGGTGAGCCAGGAGGCGGGTTTGGCTCCGCTGACAGTGTAGCGGGGGAGAAGCCAGGGCCTCAGAGAGCAGGAACTGTGGGACCCCATGTGCATCTCTTGAGGTGGTCGTAAGGTTGGAACACTGATCTCCCCCATACACTTTCCTAAATAAACGTCTGTCTTTGTCTCTGACCAACTGGGCTGAAACTCTTTTCTGCCACGGAAGCCAAAGTCCCCGGTTGGTCCTGAGGTGAGCCCCCCTCCCTGAGCCCGGGGACTCTTCCGGACCCTTCATGAAATTGTTGTGATCCCTGTGACAGGTGTGTTGCTGTAGGTCATTAACTTTGGGGGTAATTTGTTACACAGCGATATATAGCTAATACAGATTTAATCACTGTAAATCATCTTAAGCCAAAAAGAGTAGACAGATCCCTTCCAAGAGAAAGTGAGGAGTGGATTGTGTCTCTGTGGACAATAAGGGGCTTGTCGGCCCCTCCTAAGCCTTGAGGGCAGCCAGAAGCTCTCCTTAGACCCTTGAGCAATTTACCATCAGAAGCTGATACATCAGCAGAGCCATAGCCGACTTTGCTGAAAACCCCTTCTAACGATGGCTCTGAGTTGCAAACCTCTCACTCACCGCAAAAAGAGCCCACGTCATTCATTTGCAGTCTGCCTTAGAGAAAGAATCCAAAACTGGATCCTTGACCCAAAAGTTCCCTTTACAAAGCCACTTTGCTAGACTCTCTTGCGTAGACAATCCCAGAACCCAAGTTGATATCTTGGTTGACTCCCACTCTCCAGTGAAGACGTCCTCATGATGCGCTGTGAGCCACAGACACCGAAGACATGCTCAGAATTCAGGACTGCCAGAGCAAATACGGGAGGCCCAGTTAAATGTGAATTCCCAGTAAGTAACACTGGACATACGTTTGCTAAACAAGTTGTTTTATGTTTCTCTGAAATTGATATTTAACTGGACACACTGTTTGTTGTCTCGGCTCAGTCTGGCAGCCTTGCCTAGAATGACATCCCTCTGGTCCAGGGGAGATGGATCAGAGGAGGCAGGAGGAGGCAGAGACCCAGGAGGCGGGTCCTGAGTGAATCATGCTGCAGGGGAGGGGCTTCGGCCCAGGGCCAGCAACTGTGAAGTCAGAGGGGTGAGGCCAGAGGGATCTGCTAGGGACAGAAAGGGGGGTAGAACCTGCACATTAAGAGTTGTTTTTCTAATGAATTATACTTTTAAGATCTTAATTACTACTCTTCTCTCTCTCTCTCTCTCTCTCTCTCATTTCCTCCTCCTCCTCCTTCTCCTCCTCCTCCTCCTCCTGCTCCTCCTTCCTCTCTATCCCCCCTCTCTCTGCCATCTACAACCCCTCCAGCCTTTCTTATACATCTTCTCTTTCTCATTTCCTTTTTGTTTGCAGCCTACACCCCATCCCATATTTTTGTTCTTTATTTTGAAACAGGGTCTCACTAAGTCGCTAGGGGCTTACTTACTAAGTAGCTGAGCCATCAGCACACCCTGATCCTCTGGTCTCCGCCTCCCGAATGCTGGGATTCCAAGCATGCGCCCCCACGCCCGGCTTCCTTCTCATTCCTGTCTGTTGCTCTTATCACCATCTGATACAATGCATATCTGTTTTTAAAGTAAAACAAGAATACAGCTCTTTACTAAGAATATCCATAAATGGCACATTAAATAACATAGTAATACTGTTCGTTGAATCTAGGGGCACACACCTGAAATCCCAGCACTTGAGAGGTTGAAGCAGGACGACGACAGGTTCAAGGCCAGACTTAGCAACTTAGTGAGGCCCTCAGCATGGTCCTGCTTCAAAATAAAAATAAGCCAGCTATTGTGGCACGTGCTTGTAATCTCCGTACTTGGGAGGCCGAGACAGGAGGATCACAGGCAGGTTTGTGGCTAGCCTTAGCAACTTAGGGAGACCCTGTTTAAAAATAAAATAAAAGCCAGGCGTGGTGGCACATGCTTGTAATGCCAGTACTTGGGAGGCTGAGACAGGAGGATTGCAGGTTCAAGTCCAGCCTCAGCTACTTAGTGAGGCCCTCCGCAACTTAGTGAGACCCTGCTTCAAAACGAATTAAGAGCGGGGCATGGTGGTGCATTCATTTAATCCCAGCTTTTGGGAGGCTGAGACAGGAGGATCGTGGCTTGCAGACAGCCTCTGCTTCTTGGTGAGGTCCTTCACAACTCAGTAAGACCCTGTTTCAAAAGTAAAAATAATAAAACATAGGGCTGGGGTGTAACTCCCAGGTAGAATGCCCCTGGGTTCCATCCCCAGTACTGAAAAACAAATAAATAAGTAAATAAATAAATAAAGCTGAGGATGTAGCTTAGAGGTAGAATGTCCCTGGGTTCAAACCCTAGTAACACACACACACACACACACACACACACACACACACACAAAATAAATAAATAAATAAGTAAAATAAAAAATAAAAAAGCACACACATTAAAAAAAGAAGAAGAAAAGAGAAGAAGCCAGCCATAGTAACTCATGCTTCCAGTACTTGGGAAGCAGAGATAGGAGGATGGTAGGTTCGAGGCTAGCTTCAACAACTTAGAAAGGCCCTCAGAAACATAGTGAGACCCTGTTTAACAATGAAAAAATAAGCCGGGCATGGTTACACACACTTGTAATCCCTGAGCTTGGGAGGCTGAGACAGGAGGATCGCACAGGTTTGAAGCCAGCCTCAGCTAGTTAGTGAGGCTCTCAGCAACTGAGTGAGACCCTGTTTCCAAATAAAGTATAAAATAGGTCTGGGAGTATAGCCCAGAAGTTAGAGAGCCCCTGGATTCCATCCCCAGTACTACTACTACTACTACTACTAATAATAATAATAATAATAAATACATAAAATAGGGCTGGGGGTGTAAGTCACAGGTAGAATAACCCTGGGCTCAATTCAATCCCTAGTAACACACACACACACACACACACACACACACACGAAAGAGGACAATAGAATACTTTCATAATAATACTAATTACTAATTATTAATACTAATTACTAATACTAATAGTTTTATATAATACTACTAATAATAATTTAAAAATAATACTTTTAAAAAAAGACTAGTTACATTAGGTTTTTTTTTTAGCTAAACGTTGATTTCTTTTTTTTTTTGGAATGCAATAAGCTGCAAGTGTTTGAAGTGTACAGTTGACAACCTTTCACTTCTGTGACCACTAGCGAAACCATCACCACATCAAGGTAAAGAAGTCGTCTATTATCCCTGACTGGCTGCATAGCTTGTTTATTGTATCTTCCTTACTATAATGGAGCTTTATGTGTGGGACCCTCAAAACCTGCCTGAGCAGAGAGAGGGGAAGGGCCAGGGACAAGATGTGTTCCCACACAATCTTGTGGCCCACCCCAAGGACTGGCTCCCCCCAGCCAGTCCCCGCCCCCGCCCAGGCCCCGTCCTGCCCCAGCCAGGCCTCACCACCTCCCCAAGGCCATTCAGCTGGGAATTCCTCAATACATTAACCCACTGATGAGGGCAGAGCCCAACTGATCCAGTTCTCCCCAAAGCCCCATCTCTGAACATGGCTGCATTGGGGACTGAACCTTCAACACCTGAGGCTTTGGAGGACTGTCCAGATGCAAGCCATGGCACACCCCTTGAGAACAACCCTCAACCACTGGCAGCCGGAAGGTGGCATGTAGGTGCCCAGCTCCCTGGCCCTTGGGTCTAAGAAATGAGCTCTCGAAGCTGGTTCCTGTCTCTCAGCAGGGCTGAGCTCCTGCTGCCGGGGTGGAAACCATCTTGCCAACCTACCCTTCGTTGGCTGCCTTCCTGGCCCTCCCTCGCTCCTCTCCTGGTGTTTCTTGGGACAACAAACCAAATAAACCACATGCACTGGGATCTGCCTTTTGCCATCTGCTTCTGGGTGTACCCAAACAGTGCCACCACCTCCCGTAACCCTCGGTTCATCACGTCCTTTCTATGCCTCTGAATATCTTTCGCCCCTGGAGCCTTCTCCTTTTCTTATTCAGAGCCCCTTGGACTCTTAGATCTCTACTCTGCCTTTTTTATTCCCCCGATACTGGGGATGGGACATTCTACCCCCGAGCTACATCCCCTGCCCTATTTTTTTTTTTTTTTTTGGTGGTACTGGGGTTCCTGGAAGCCCTTCTACCTCCGGGCTACACTCCCAGACCTATTTTTTATATTTTTTTATTTGGAAACAGGGTCTCCTAAGCCAGCGTGCGCGGCTGGCTTCGAACCTGCGCGACCCTCTTGTCTCCGCCTCCCAAGCGCGGGGATTACAAGCGTGCGCCACCACGCCTGGCCCCCTGCCCTATTTTTTATTCTTTATTTTGAAGCAGGGTCTCACTGAGTTGCAAAGGGCCTCACTAAGTAGCTGAGGGAGGCTGTCTGCAAACCGCGATCCTCCTGTCTCAGCCTCCCAAATGCTGTGATTACAAGCGTGCGCCACCACACCCAGCTTTCTACTCTATCTCTAACTACCTTTACCCTGCTAAACAAAAGCTGTCTTTGACAGTCAAAAAAAAAAAGTCAATATTTGAATACAGTGACTGGTCCTTTCAGGAGCTACAGAGGTGTGGGGAAACAGACACACCTCCTGCCTGGCTAACACCTAGTGGAGAAAGTAGATATCAGTCAAATAATGAGTCAAAACAAAGAGGGAATCTGTATACAGGGCATGGAGGTGCACGCCTGGAATCCTATTAGTTGAGAGGCTGAGACAGAACTGCAGGTTTGAAGCCAGTCTCAGCAACTTAGCCAAACCCTCAGCATCTTATTCAGACTCTTAGTAACTCAGCAAGGCCTTGTTTCAAAATAAAAAGGGCTAGAGTATAGCTCAGAGGTAGAATGCCTCTGGGTTCGGTCCCCAGTACCAAAACAAAAATAAACAAACAAACAAACAAACAAATAAATAAATAAATAAATAAATAAAAGGAACTGCAACCTCATTCAAGAGAGTCCCAGGGCCACTGGAGCTTGTAAAGTAGGATTTCCTTCTTGAGAGGTCAAGAAGGGCTTTCCTAAGGAAAGAGGACTTGAGCTGAGAATGGAAGGATGCCTACACTGTTCTAGGCTACAAAAAGAAGAAAAGCGCTTCTAGCAGAGGAATGGACAGGTGCAAAGGCCCTATGACAAGCAAACACAGCAGTGGCTTACGGGAAGGTGAGTGTCTGCAGGGCAGAGAGCAGGGAGAAGGGGCTGGAAGAGATTGCAGGGCCTCCATGCAGGCCCCTTGAGCAGAACCAAGGACTGAGTGTTTATCCTAAGCACAGTGGGGAGCCATTGAATGCAGCCAGAACCAGTCTGACCTCGGAGAGCCTGGCTGTTGTAAATATGTTGCACAGTGGCTTTCTAACGCAGGGTTCAGATGAATGTGGTAACCCTGGAGATAGCTATGCGGACTCTGACAATTATGATAATGAAGCCATACACTTGAGAAACTGAGCGTAATAAATAGAACTGGTTCTGAGTGAGGTCTGAGCGGGCTAGGCTGGTGAAAGGTGCCCAGAGGCCACGTTAAGCCAACACAAAAGGTCTAATATTTGAGAAGGGACCTGCTGTGTGTATGAATGAAAGCCAGGGACGTGGAGTGGAGGAGCTGGTGTCATAGCAACGGTAGGACCAAAGGGCCTTTGCTCAGTATTTTAAAGTGGGCTCAGCGACTGTGGGGAAGGGGCGGGGAGGAAAGCAAACACGTGAAGGGCATTTGTTGGCCCCGGGGCACTTGACCATTGCATTCTAATGAGCTTCTATCGAAACAGAGCTGATCACTCCATTCTGAAGATCCGGACCCTGGAACTGATGACGTCGGTGGGGTGGTACATCACATGAAGAGCCAGGCCAGGAGCTTATGGCTGTACCCCAGCAGCTCTGTCCAGCCACCTTTCTCGCTTGTAGAGCACGGTCTCCACCTGTGGAGGCGGAAATTGCCACCGCTCACCAGTCTGGCTTTCTCTGCGGCTAAGGTGAAGTCACACGGGCCAACAATGGTCCTGTCCTGCAGAGGTCGACTGGGAAGGAGAGGGGCGTGTCAGCGTTCTTGTTTCAAGCCACACAACAGGTGTGGGGCAGAGAGTCCATAAAACGTTTTCCTCAAGAGGCGCTGGTTTTTTCGAAAAAGCAGAAAAATTGGGGGACTGTCCCCAAAGGCGAACGCGCGTGGCCGAGGGCTTCCAGGGAGAGCGGGGAGGAGCTGCCTTCGGAGAGCGGCCGAGCACTGTCGGAGACGGACGAGGAGAGGAGAGGCGACCGGTCGGGAGGCGGAACCATTCCCCCGGGGCGGAAGTGCCGGGGGGAAGGTGTTGAGGGGCGGAAGAGGTCCGAGGTTTCCGGAGCGGGCGGAAGTGCCGCCGGCGACTTCCGGAAAGAGTTGAAAGGAGGCTCGGGACGCCCCGCCTGGCGTGCGGGCATGGCCGGGGCTGGCGAGGAGCCGGGCCCCGAGGCCGAGGCGCTGGCCGCCGCCCGGGAGCGGAGCAGCCGCGTCCTGAGCGGCCTGGAGCTGCTGAAGCAGGGCGCCGAGGCGCGCGTGTTCCGCGGCCGCTTCCAGGGCCGCGCCGCGGTGGTGAAGCACCGCTTCCCCAAGGGCTACCGGCACCCGGCGCTGGAGGCGCGGCTCGGCCGGCGGCGGACGGTGCAGGAGGCCCGGGCGCTGCTCCGCTGCCGCCGCGCAGGTGAGGCGGGCCCGGGGCCCGGCCCGGGGGAGGGAGGGATCCCAGGGCTCTGCGCCTCCGTTTACCGGTTTCCCGTTGGTACGGTCTGCCTCTCTTCTTTTAGGAGATCATATTTATGCATGCGTTCATTCATTTATTTATTTATTCATTCATTCATTCTTAATCCACACTGGCTTGCACCGACCAGCGTTTGGCTGAGAGCCTCCCGCCCGCTTCGCATCTAGGCACGGCTACAATGGTCAGTGTTGGACGTGTTTTCCCTCCTGTGCGGCGGTTTCCCTCTTTGTTCCCTTGCCATTTCTCGTCCTTATCTCTAAGTTCATCAGCTTTAAGAAGCAGTTTTAAGCAGCGCCGGTCGTGGTGGTGCAGGCCCGTGATCTCAGTACTTGGGAGGCTGAGAGCGAAGGACCGCAGGTTTAAGACTAGTCTCATCAACTACACCCTTAGCAACTTAGCGAGACCCTGTTTCAAAGTAAAGAATAAGAATAGGGCGGAGCGTGTGTTTCTGGCTCAGACTCAGGGTGCCCTTGGGTTCAATCTCCAGGCCGCCCCCCCCCAAAAAAAAAGAAATGGAAAAAATGGATACATTTAACAAGTATTTGCCTTGTATCTAGACTCCCTGGGTTCATATGCTCCCTGCGCTCGCTGCTTCGTTTGTGTCCTTTCAATAAGTTTAGCCTCTCCACTGTTAACTCACTGGTGAAGTGGATGTCGTAGTAGAGGTATCCATCGTACAGGGCTGTGACCATTAGATGATGCACATATGCCATAGGTTATGTTTGAATATATGCCTGGCACATAGCACTCAGTATATGCAGACTTCATTACATTGTTTATTTTGTCATTAAAGAACCCTGTACCCCACCCTCAGAAACCTTGTCTTCAGATGGGAAACTGAGGCTCATAGAGGGGACTTAACTTGGCCATGTTTACACAACTAAGAATGGGTGATCCCTGTGACTCAGAAGCACTGTCCACACTTCTTGCTCTTTTTACAAGTAGTATTATTATTTTTTTTTTTTTGGCACCTACTCTGTACCAGGACAGTATTAGATGCTGGGACATCTGAGGGATTCAGCAGTAAACAACCAGGTGCATCGCCAACCTTCAGAGATTTAATGAAGTTATTTGTGTGTGTGTTGTCCGTTTTCACCCTATGATATAAGTTCTATTAAAGCGTGGTGTCATGGCTTCCTTGTTTATTACTGTATCTCCACTGACATCTCAGTTTCTAGAAGTGTCCTAAGCATGGTTGACATTCCATCAAGATTCACTGACCGAATTTATTGGAGGTATTGTCATGTTATAGTAGCAGAAATGGAGGCTTAAAGAAGTTAATGAAACTTCAAGTTGCACAACTAACAGGGAAGGGAAGTGGGATCTGAATCCTGTCCTCTCTAAGCCTACAGACTGCTTGGCCTCCTCTTTATGTCCTTGGCAGGTTAAAAACTGCCCGTGCTCCCCCTTCTGGCCCTTTGATTTGTTTATTCCTTAGGGAGTAAGTGTGGCAGGTGAAATCCAGCTGTTAGGGGTGCCGTGGTTTCGAAAGAGGCTTTGGTACCTCCCAGCTGAGCTGTGGACGGTCTCAGGCATAGTTCCTCAGGGCTTGAGTCTGAAAAACTGGCTCAGTCTGAAAATTAAGTTTTCCATCCAAAGGAAGAATTCAGCCCAGTAACCACTTCTGTGTTGATTGCAGGAATAGCTGCCCCAGTTGTATTTTTTGTGGACTATGCTTCCAACTGCTTATATATGGAAGAAATTGAAGGCTCAGTGACTGTTCGAGATTACATTCAATCCACTCTGGAGACTGAAAAAACTCCCCAAAGCCTCTTCGGCTTAGCCAAGATGATTGGGCAGGTTTTGGCTAGAATGCACGATGAAGACCTCATTCACGGCGATCTCACCACCTCCAACATGCTTCTGAGGCCCCCCGCGGAGCAGCTGAACATTGTGCTCATAGACTTTGGGCTGAGTTTCATTTCGGGACTTCCAGAAGATAAGGGAGTAGACCTGTACGTCCTGGAGAAGGCCTTCCTCAGTACCCACCCCAACACGGAGACTGTGTTTGAAGCCTTTCTGAAGAGCTACTCTTCCTCCTCCAAAAAGTCCAGGCCAGTGCTAAAGAAATTGGATGAAGTGCGCCTGAGAGGAAGAAAGAGGTCCATGGTGGGGTAGAGGAATGTGTCCGGCAACCACACAGTTACACTGTTTTTCACAGTAAGTTTGAAGAAGTGCTACAAATGAGATTAGATCTCAATAAACATGCCGGGATATTTTTAAGTGGTGTGTGATGGTTAAGTCATTGTCACCTGCAGTCCACCGTGCTCAAGAGCTTACTGTGCACCTGAGACATGTTTGAGGCAGAACCGGGCATTTAAAGTCAGCCTAGGCCAGGCTTCCTCCCATGCGTGACTTGTACACCTCATGTACTTGGCCTGGAGGGAGGAACCATGTGATGAGATCGTGGTTCTTGGAACTCCTGCTGAGACGGGCAGTCTCAGCTGGGGCGGTATGTCTTTACCAGCCCCTAACCCAGCATCCCGTGTTGCTGTGCACATGGTGCATTCAACTAGGAACCAGCGTCGTGGGATATAACCTACACTTTAAAGATGAAGTGGAGACGCAGACTACAAAATACCAGTGTATGATTTTATGAAACTGTCTCAAGTACGTGTGTAGACATAGGCATGTGCCGGGTTTGAAATAAAATATACTTCTTTTTGAGAGTCATGGGGAAAAGATGAAAAATGCTGCTTGACCGCAACTTTTCTTTTTTTTTTTTTTCTTCCTTTTTTTTTGGTGGTACTGGGGTTCCTGGAAACTCTTCTACCTCTGGGCTACACTCCCAGACCGATTTTTATATTTTTATTTAAAAACAGGGTCTTTAAAGCCAGCGCGGCTGGCTTCGAACCTGCGCAATCCTCCTGTCTCCGCCTCCCAAGCGCGGGGATTACAAGTGTGCACCACCACGCCCGGCTGACCGCAACATTTCTCTTAAAAAAAAGCAGTTTTATAGCTTTCAGGTAACTGGAAATTATGTAGCATTGTTTTTATTTTTCTTGCTCTGCACTTTTATGGTTAACTTCCAGTTATTACAAGTGAGTGATAAAAAGTTATTTTAAACTTATATAAGTTAAAAAAAAGTGAGTTAATTACAGGCAGTAAGTCGAGCAAAAATAGTCAAGTGGCATGTGAATAAAATGAAATAGAGTCTGATTTAAGGAACAGGACCACTGAATTAGGACACAAAGTACCAGGAGCTTTCAGCCTTGTCCAGGTGTGTTGTGAGATAATACCCTTCCTCCTGGAGGCTCCAGTCAGCAAATGGTTTGAATGCCCTTTATGTGCCTGGAGCCTCTCTGGGTACTTGGTACAGCTCTGAGCAAACCGGTCCCAGTGCCTGCTTTTACAGTGAGCATCCCAGTGGGCCCAGGACCATGTTTTTTTGTCCACACAGCCACTGCCCACCTGAGTGCTCTGTACCTGGCCGATGGCCAGGAACAAATGAAAACTTCCCTTCCTGGGTAGTTGGGGCTAGTAGAGAGAAGAAGGAATTCTTGTCTGTCAGGAGTTTTCATACTGGATCTAAAACACCTCCAAGTTAGGCATGTCCACTTTATAGATGGAGAACTGGCTTTATAAAGAGAGAACTTGTCCAAGCTGTCAGGGAACAAGAGCAACTTTTACCTGGCTCCAGAGTTCGCGGTTTTCCTACTGATTCTTTAAAAAATGAGACACTGGATCTGACACCTTTTATGTATTGCCATTGTACAACATCTTCAAAGTAAGGGCCAGAGGAGCTGGCAAGAATTTTCCCAGCTAATATTCTCAACACAAGTGAGCTGGCCTTTCCTTAGCGTCCTCTTCTTCCAGCAGGCCCCACGCCTACCTCGTGTGCGCGATAACATCGTAGGGCTCATGGCGTCCAGTCATTGGAGATAACGCAGGGGACGGGAAGGTGGTCCTTATTTTCGAGAGACAAAGTAGGCAGGGGTTTCTGAGTGCTGAGTGAAGCTGTAAAAGGAACCACATGGAAGGAAGGAGAGTGGGGATGTCCCCACGGGAGGAGGCTCCTGTACCAAGTTGGTGGAGGAGGAACATCCTTGAGGAGCAAGGTCCACGTGGCAAGCAGGCGGAAAGGCAGAAAAGGAGAGCAGAGCCGTGGGCGAGGCCCTGCCACACCGGCCCTGGGCAAGGTGGATCTCCTTATGGAACCCCGAGGCTCTAAGCGGGTGAAGTCTGAGTAGGGTTTCGAGAGCGCTGCACTGGTTGCTGACCCAAAGAGAACCATCAGCACAAGAGCGGAAGAAGATCCTGGACTGGCATGGCGGCTGCGGGAGCCGTGGGGAGCCTGCTGCAGGCTCTGGGCACGAGGCCTGGTTAGCGGCAGGTGGCAGCGGCAGGCAGCAAATACTGGTGATCCCTTAGCAAAGAGACAGACACAGCCGCGGCCTGTGAAGGGTTAACAACTGATCCTAATTGAGCAGTGGGTTCCTGGCCTTTTCAGGGTTTCACAAAGGTCCCAGGAGCCCTGTGTAGCTCTAGATTCCTCGGAGTTCACTGGGAAAAGACGGTGCTGTGCAGCGACACAGCAACAGGCCAGCCGCTTCACGTGAAGCCCCACCAGGGCCCAGGCAGACATGGCTAACAATCCCCTTACACGTGTGGAAACAGTCATGTGAGCCATCATGTCCTCGGGCCACATGGGATTCACAGCCAAGTTTTTAACATCTAGCTTTAGCAGTTACTAAGTTCTTTGCAGTCATTGACCCGTCTTAGAGTAAGCAAATGAGGCACACATAAATTAAGTCTTGCCAGAGTCACTCGGAGTGTCAGAGCCAGGAAATGTGTTATGACACTGAGGTGTGTCCACCACTAAAAAGAAAACCAGCCAGTATTTCCTTGAATGTAAAGTGCGCTCGTGGCCAGTTCATGGGGCCAGGAGAGGAAGTGTGTTAAGGCCTGGTAGGGAACTCTGTGTGAAGCCCCGGTCGCTAAAGGAGATGTGCTGGCCGAGGGGTTCCAGCCGCCTGCGCTGACAAAGACACCTATGGTATAATCTGATGGACCTAAGAAGTGAAACCTAACCCCAATTCTGCCTTCAGTAAAGCATTATTTTCAAAAGCAGGCTGCTGAGCCCAGAGTAGTGGCGCACGCTTGTAATCTCAGTACTTAGGAGGCTGAGACTGGAGGATCATGTAGGTTTGAAGCCAATCTCAGCTACTTAAGTGAGGCTCTCAGCAACATAGTGAGACACTGTTTCCAAATAAATATAAAATATGTACGGGAGTGTAGCCTGGAGATAGAAAGCCCCTGAGTTCCATCCCCAGCACATACACACACACAAAAAAGGCAGCTGGCCTGTAGGCCATGGTTTGCCAATTTGCTTTTTTTTTTTTTTAACTCAAATATGTGTCTGGATCCTGGAGTTTTTCTGTGCCCCTTACCCTTGTGCCACAAGCAAGTGAGCCTGTCTGGCCAGCTGTCACTGCCCGCTCACAGGGGAGCCCCGCCTTCCTTCGGGAACCAGGAGTCTCCTTGAGTCTGATCTGGGCCACACAACTCCGAAGGCCATGGCTTCCTTGTGCCACCAGAGGTCGCAGGTTACTGTCATCCACTGCAAACAGGTAGCGATAAACCGGAAGCTGCCTCCTCTCCCCTCCCTCTCTCCCTTCGTCCACTCTTCTTCCCCCGTTGCTGGGCCTGGCCTCAGTGTTTCTGTGTCGAAGGTCTGAGACTGGGCTGAGAGTCTGTGTTTCTCACAAGTCCCCGGCCGGTGCTGAGGCTGCTGTTCTGAGTGCCACCCCCCTAAGGAAAGTCAGGATCTGTCAGGAGAGCCGGGCGTGGTGGCGCACACTTGTAATCCCAGCATTCGGGAGGCTGAGACCCGAGGACTGCGGTTCGAGGACAGCCTCAGCTACTTAGTGAGGCCCTTTGCAACTCAGTGAGACCCGGTTTCAAAATAAAGAATAGAAAATAGGACTGGGGGTGTAGCACAGAGGTAGAATGCCCCTGGGTTCAGTCACCAGTACCCAAAACAAACAACAGTAACAAAAATCGGGATGTGGCTGCTGGGCGGGCCAGAAGTGAGTTGCCTGCCCTGCCCTGCACAGACGAGGGAGCGGGGGCTGCTTCGAGATGCTGAGCGGCATTTCCAGTCATTAGCCTGCAACTGCAGAGACCGTGCTAAATGCTGTCTGCTGCCTACAGAAGCCGGGGTCCCCCTTGTTCCCTTTAGACAGAACCCCGATTGTCCAGGTGTTTGTTAGGTGAAGCTCAGATGGTTCCCGATGGAGGGGTGGGCATGTGGCTCCATTCTAGCCAGTCAGACACACACGAATCTGTAAGGAGAGTTTCTGTGGATGGTTTAATGTCTTAGAGTCAAGGAGGTGAGAGCTGTCTCCCCGCCCTGGCAACAGCACCGCCCGGAGAGCGGCTCTGAAGGCACAGGAGTCGAGGAGAGGGCCGTGGCGGGCAGAGTGAGAGTCTCCTTAGCCTGGTCTGAAAAGCCGCCTCTCCTTGGCTCCTTACATGCCAAAGTAGACATCTTTAAAGTTGAAGTTGCTGCCAATCTGTTTTCTGTCACCAGAAGCCCAAAGCATTCAGACCCAAACAGATACAGCCCCAGCCCTACAAAGCCCTGCTTGTTGACAGCATCTCACTCCTTACTTGGGGGATGGGGACGCTTGAGACCCTCTGGGCCAGAGTACGGGCAGCAGCAGGCAGACACGGCCTTCTCTCCAAGGATGGCAGCAGATATGTTGGCCCAGCCCCAGCCCACTCAGCGCCTGCCAGTCCCCGCCTCCGGCCCCCTCTGCACACCTGGAGAGGTCCCAAATGAGGGACTAGGCTGGGGCAGGCTGGTTGCTGTACTTACTGCAGGCATTTTCGGTAGGATCGCAGAATGTGAGTTTTTCTGGTTGCCAGTGTTAGGCAAACGGGATGGTTTCATTCATAAAGAAATCCAGTCATCGCTGGGCGTGGTGGCGCACGCTTGTAATCCCCGCGCTTGGGACACGGAGACAGGAGGATCGCGCAGGTTCGAAGCCAGCCGCACTGGCCTAAGAGACCCTGTTTCCAAATATAAAAGTATAAAATAGGTCTGGGGGTGTAGCCCTAAGGTAGAAGGGCTTCCAGGAACCCCAGTACCACCAAAAAAAAAAAAAAAAAAAAAAAAAAAAAAAAGAAATCCAGTCATCTGACTTCTCTGGAGAGATGCCAGATGAGCTCGCAGGGCCCTGTTCCTCCCTACTGCCCTCCACCCAGGCTGCCTGCCAGTCCCCGGCCTCTTCACCTGTCCTGCTGAGCCTCTCGGTACAGACTCAAGAGGGGAGGGGGAGTCTTCTCATGCTCCCCTGCAAGCACCTCAGTCTGGACCTTTAGGTAGGGTGGCCTTCCCCGGGGCTCTGGGTACCTCCACTCTCCCACTCCACCCTCGGCCTCTGCTCCTAACAACTTGCACTTCGGAACCCAGCCCCTCAGCCTCACCTGGGATCCCGGACCATCTTCCACCCCTGACCAGCCGGGCCAGCCCCGCATCCTGTCAGCTCTGCAGTCAAAGCGTAATCAGGTCACCCGGGCCGGTGTGACTTGAGGGTCCCAGGGATGGGCACGTGCTGGCGCTTGAGCTCAGCTCCCATGGGTGGATGGGTTTGGCACTTCGTTACATCCGGCTCTTCTGTATTTCTCCTACATTTCTATAAAAGGCGTAGGAATCCGTGAATGGAATCTACCACAGCGCCCCCTCCTGACAGCCTGGGGAGCTGCTAAATCTCTGTGAAGCTTGTCCTCGGCCTGTACAAACCCCGCTGTGGCCCCGCTCACTCAGGACCCATGGGCCCACCTGCCCCACCCAGCACTCGCGCTGCGTCTCCCTCTGCGAGAGCCACACCTTGCCCTCCGCCAATGCCAGTCACGCTCCTCCAAGGCCTTGGCGCTCCCTGTTCGCTCGCCTGGAGCGTGGGGCCTGCCCTGGCCTCCCCTGCGGCGGCACCCTGATATCCTTATGCACCTGCCGCCTTGTCCCCTCTGGGCCGTGGGCTCTGGGCAGGAGCCTCGTTTGGCCCACAGCTCCAGCCCCACTTTCTCAAACGCGCTCTGAACAGTGACTGAACTGAGATGAGTTCCCTCTCACACACCCAGCCCGCTTGTTGAACAGTCAGGGATTCACAGGCGCCTTCCTCCCGCCGCTTCTCGCACACACGCCATGCACACACGCGCTCCACCTACCCACGGTCCTGCCTGCTGGAAGCAAAGCCTCTGCCCTGTGGTCCTGGCCTGTGCTTTGGAACAAAAAACAGTCAGAACCCCGGGGGTCGGTGCTGATCAAAGGCGCGTGGGGTTTGCAGCCTTCACCCGCTGCCCGGGGTGGGGGAGGGCAGGGGTGGCCACAGCTCCGGGCCTTCCAGGGTGAGGAAAGCCCGCGAGCCAAGTGCGTGACCTCCCGGGACGACACGGGGACCGATCCGGAGCCCAGCGTGAGGGCTCTGCGGAGTCCGCTGCAAGGCCAATATTGCTCTTGGAGCTGCGGGGCCTCGGGTGAAGCGCCATGCTGGGAGGCGCTGCCACCCAGGGAGGGGGACGCGGAGGGGAAGGAGGCTTAGGTCCCTTTGGGGGGTGGGTTTTGCTGGTCGTGCCCCTCACTCTCCTCTTTCCTGCTTTGCTCTCCATAGCATTAAGCATCATGTGATACGCTGTGCACGTGACTCCTCTGTCACTGGGTAGAAAGACCCAAACGAGAGCTGTGTGCGGCCTTTGGCTTGGCCACTGTTGTGGCTCCAGCTCCAGAGGATGCTGGCGCCCTGCGCCCTGCTGAGCGTGCTACCCACGGTGCACTGCTGCTGCTCGGTCAACCCTGCTGAGCGCTCCCCATGGATGGGAACCCACGGTCACTGCAGTCTAATGGGATGCTCGAAAGCTGGCCCAGTCGTTGAACACAGATCCATCCTCCACTAGACCAGGCCCTATCTGGCCAGGTGGCCGGGGCCATAAAGGACTTCTTGTTGTCCTGGAGTCGAGCCTGGCAGGGGAGAGCTTCACGCGGAGTCATGTCAAGAAGGGAGTAATAGCCGGGCGCGGTGGCGCACGCGTGTCATACCCGCGCTTGGGAGGCTGAGACAGGCACAGGTTCGAAGCCAGCCTCAGCTACTGAGTGAGGCTTTCAGCAACTTACTGAGACCCTATTTCCAAATAAAATATAAAATAGGTCTGGGAGGATAGCCCGGAGGTAGAAAAACCCCTGGGTTCCACCCCCAGTACCACACAAAAACAAATAAGCAAATAAATAATTAAGAAGGGCGTAACAGCAGAGATGGGGTGCAGGTGAGGCGGTAGCCCCCAGCAGGGCTGAGTGTCTTTGGGTTGGGTGGTCACGGGGCCCCTGAAGAGGTGATGGAGTGACAAGAGGAGGCCGTCGTGAGGTGGTGAGGGCGGGAAAGGTGCCCAGAGAGACCTGGGCAGAGGGGCAGGGGGCAGAGGACAGGTGTGTCCAAGGAGAGCAAGCAGGCTCCGCAGACTGTGGTGCGCAGGGCCAGGAGGAGGGAGGCGGCGCCGGCGCTTCACTAAGCCCCAGCTCGGTGCTCGGTGCTCGGCGTGCAGCCCGCCCTGGATGCTGGGCGAGGCTGCCATTCATATCGCTCTCACGCCGTCCAGCTGTTTTCCAGTTAAAGCTCATTAATGCCACTTAACGAGGGGCGGATCGATCGCTGGCCCCACGCAAAACAAATAGGCCAAGTGCTCAGAGCCCTGGCCGGCCTTTCTGGGGCCACCCGGACACCGCAGCTCCACTCACAGGTCACTGAGGGCGCAAACGCCCAGTGTGCGCGGGGCCAGGCGGCTTGTGAAGAAGCGGAGGCTGCCCGGCTCCTGGCCCAGCTCCGCTCTGCCTGCCGCCCTTGGGAAGCGCCTCCCTCCTCACCCCCTGGAGATGGCACCCAGGAGCATCCTACCTCGGAACTACACCCCCAGCCCTTTTTATTATTATTTTTGTTTTGAAACAGGCTCACCAGGTTGCTGAGCGTCTGGCTAATTGCTGAGGCTGTCCTCGAACCCATGATGAAGTGCCGGTGTTACAGGTGTGCACCACCACACCCAGTTGTCATTTCTCACTTATCCTCCATTATTAAGTAAGTGTGAAGATGGTCTTTTCCCCATTATTTATACACTGGTCAGTATGAAGTTTTATATGCATTTCTATGTAAAGTTCCTAGCATAGTGCCGGAATACAGTATTTTGTTTTTTGGGGGTACTTGTGGGCGGAATCCAGGAGCTTTCTGCCTCTGGGCTACACTCCCAGCCCTATTTTATAATTTATTTGGAAACAGTGTCTCGCTAAGTTGCTGAGAGCCTCACTAAGCTGAGGCTGGCTTGGAACCTGTGCCATCCTCCTGTCTCAGTCTCCCAAGCACAGGGATTACAAGCGTGCGCCACCACGCCCAGCTGGAGCAGTTTTATAAATAGTAGAAACTGTCACCTCAGGGAAGCTGTGAGCACCTAAGACACATTTTCTAGTTTGCATGGGCACCAGTGTTCAGCGCGGCCAGCTCAGTGCGTGCCTGCCATCAGCTGAGGTCAGCAGCTGGGTTTAGCAGCCTGGAGTCGGAAGATGCCCAGAGGAGCCAGGGCAGTGAGTGTCCAGCCAGTGGCCAAGGCAGGGAGGCAGAACGAACGGGCTTGACCTGTCCTGTTGAGCATCTTTGTGTGTGTGGTGGGGGCATTCTACTTCTGAGCTACTCCCTCAGCCCCATTTCATTTTTTTTATTTGGAAACAGGGTCTCCCTGAATTGTGGAGGGCCTCGCTAAGTTGCTGAGGCTGGCCATGAACCTGCGATCCTCCTGCCTCAGCCTCCTGAGTGAGTACTGGATCACAGGTTGTGCCGCCACCCCCAGCTTCTCTGAGCATCTTTAAAGGGAAGGAGGAGGGAGGCAGCTGAGGTTTTCCTCTATCAGGAGGAGCCTCTGGAAGTCAGGTGTGTGTCAGATTCCTTCACCCCATAAGCCAAGACTCCTGCTCTCCTGATGGCCCCCAGGAGAGCTGCTGGGGGCTCAGATGGGGCAGGGAGAGCCGTGTGTGTCCTGGGACTCTCAGCCCTTTGTGCACGAGGTCACCTCGCTGTGCGACCCTGGACAACTGTCTTCATCTTGCTGAGTCTGCTTCCTCATCTGCCCAGTGGACATTCCTGGTCTAGATGAAAGCAAAGGTTAGTGAAACCATCCATGGGCTGTGGGTGCTCTTAAACATCTTCCCCCACAGTCGACTTCCTTTTTCACTGTCCAGGAGACGCAACAAAGAAAGGAGATTCACGGGCCCCTGCCTTGGCGCCACCTTTGGTCCCCGGGTTCCGGGGTCCAAGTGGTCCCGCCGGGGACCTCAGGTGCTGCAGACTCCTTCCCGTAGGAAGCTGAACTCCCGATAGAAAGGGGAAGGTGGAAGCAGTAGTTTCTGACACACTTAATGGCATAAAGCAGTCGCTTCTTGGCTCCTGGGTCATATGGGCCAGAAGTGTGGACTGGGCAGTGTGGGGAGGGCTCGTCTCTGCTCCGACACATCCGGCCTCAGCCGGAAGGCTCAGGGGCAGGGCTGGAGGCATCCGAAGGCTGCTTACGCACACACCAGTGAGCTGATGCTGGCTGTGGGCTGGGGGAATTGGGCTCCCCGGCCTTCTCTGTGTAACCACCTCGTCCGGCTTTGTTTGAATTTCAAATATGGTGGCTGGGTCTCAAGGGTGATGGTCCCCAGAGTGAGCCAACCAAACCGGAGCCCCGCAGAGCCCGGCACTTCTTCCTGTGTATGGATTGGAACATCACAAGCCCCGCCCACATTCAAGGGGTGGGACAGGTCCCCCGACTCTCAGTGGGAGTGAGTACAAATACTCATCGCTGTCAGGTATTGAACGCTTCCGCTGGGCAAGTGCCGGGCTGTGCGCTGGCCTGCTAATTCTCACGCCAACGATATGAATTATTATGATTAACTTGGAAACTCGGGCCCAGGGAGGGCAGGCCTCCTCTCGCTCAGTGATAAGCAAGGGGTCCAGACAGAACTCGAAGGCGGCTTTGTCTAATGCAGAGGAGGCAGGCTCAGACAGCTGGTGTACATGGACCTTTAGGTGGTGAGATGAGTCAGCACGCATAGAGCCCTGAAAGCTGCGTGACTGGACAGGGTGTCTCAGGCCTGTAATCCCAGTATTTGGGAGGCCAAGACAGGAGGATTGCAGATTCAAGGCTAGCCTCAGGAACTTAGTGAGACCCTGTTTCAAAATAAAAAGGGCTGGGGATGTAGTTCAGACGTAGACTCCCTCTGATTCCAACCCCTGGAAGCACAGAGAGAGAGAGAGAGAGAGAGAGAGAGAGAGAGAGAGAGAGAGAGAGAGAGGAAAGAAGAAGGAGGAGGAGGAGGAGGAGGAAGAAGAAGAAGAAGGAAGAAGGAATAAGGAGGAGGAGGAGGAGGGAGAGGAGAGGAGAGAGAAAAAGTCTGCGGCTCCTAGTGGGTGTGGTGCACGTGCTGGGTGTGATTAGCACTATTATTGTTCAGTTTGAGCCACCAGATTGGAAACTGTTCTCAGGCCAAACATGTCCTTTGACCTCCTGGATGGTTCTGGAACAGGGGAGCCAACATGGGTCCCTGATGAGACACACCCTGGTCCCAACTATTTCCACTTGAACTTTGGGGAATGGACTAGTTTCTCAACCCCCAGCTGGCCCAAGTCCCCGGGCACAGCTCTGCGCTCTGGAGCGCCGCCCTCACACCCAGGCCTGGGAGTCCAAAGTGCTCTTTGGGGGCCGCATCTCCATCCAAGGCTGCGCTGAGCCTTTGATGAAGCCACTACTGGGCTGGCTCAGGGTCAGGTCCCGCCCGGAAAGGTCACGGGGAAGGTTTCATCACAGCTTGGACGGCACAGGGAAGCAAGTTGCCCTTGGGGTTTATGGGAAGGATGGCAGCCACACACCTGGGCCCTCTCACGCCATCTCCCGGCCCCCCAGTTCCCCATCTTTGGATCTAGGGTTTGGAATGGCGCCCTAACCATGCGCTCTCCGTAATGAGTTAACTTAGCATTTTCCTCTCACTTGATTCATGCTGTAAACTTAAAGGGAGGTTTTAAAATAAGTTACAGGCAAGCCCCGCCTGGTGGCACACGCCTGTAATCCCAGTACTTGGGAGGCAGAGACAGGAGGATCGCAGGTTCAAGTCCAGCCTCAGCAACTTCGTCAAGCCCTGTTTCAAAATAAAAAATAGACCTGGGCTTATAGCTCAGAGGTAGAATGTCCCTGGGTTTAATCCCCAATACAAACCCCCCATCCTACCCTCCAAAAAAAAGAAAAAAACATTTGCCCAAAGTCAAAGGTAATTATAAGAGTAAATAAAATAAAAATCATACAGCATTATCTGATTTCCGCAAGGTAGCAAAGCCTGTGACCCTGACGCCATCTCTGCAGGTTGCAAAGGAAGGTTTGCAGAGTGGGGCGTTGTGGGGATGCTAATACCCAGCCAAGACCCCTTCCTTGAGCGATGGAGAGTTAAGAGAAATCGACACAGGAGGCAGCGTTCACTTTTTGTAACCAAATGTCATTATTTAAATATTGCACGGTACCACATAAAGTTATCTGAGAAATATCCCACCACTGCATCCAGCCCAGTGACAGCTCCTCTCTCCCACACCCTCGTCGGGCCTTCAGCAAGACCCGGCAGCTCTCCAGGCAACGTGTCCAGAAGCAAATCTGCTCTCACCGCGTCCACTATTGCCCCTCTCGTCCAAGCCGCCATCATCGCAGCCCGAGGGGTCTTTCAGATGAAAAGCACAGCCATGGGGCTGCTGCAGTAGGAAAGACAGACGGCGAGTGTGGACAAGGATGCGGAGAAACTGGAACCCTTGTACACTGCTGGCGGGATTGTAAAATCCTGTAAACCCCTGAAAACCGTCTGGCAGTTCCTTCAAAGGTTAAACCTGGAGTCACTACATGTCCCAGATATACCACTGCTAGAGATGTACCTAAGAAAATGAAAACACGTATCCACAAAAACATGTACACCAATGATCAGAGCAGGATTATTATTTACAGCCCCAAAGGCAGATAATCCAAATGTCTATCAACTCGTGAGCGGGTGATGAGGTGTGATATACAGTACAATGCAATATTATTCAGCAATAAAAAGGAATGAAGGACGCCGGGCGCGGCGGCGCACGCTTGTCATCCCCGCGCTTGGGAGGCGGAGACAGGAGGAGCGCGCAGGTTCAAAGCCAGCCGCGCTGGTGTAAGGGACCCTGTTTCCAAGTAAAAATATAAAATAGGTCTGGGAGTGCAGCCCGGAGGTAGAAGGGCTTCCAGCAACCCCAGTACCACCAAAACAACAACAACAACAACAACAACAACAAAAAAGTGTCTGAGGGAATCATGGCTGAGAGTGTTATAAACAGCGTCAGTGTGCAGGTCCAAGGAAGCGCAAAGGAAAGTTCACGCCAGCACCGCACAGCCAAGAGGGAACCACAGACACAGATCTTAGCGCAGCCAGGGTAATGCCTATTACCTGGAGGGGAACAATGATATACACTGGATACTTTCTCACCAGAAACAATGTAACTTGTGTACATGGAGGCTGTTTGAAACTTCAGGCCTCCTGTCTCTGTTTCCAAAGTCCTGGGATTATAGACATGTG
This sequence comes from Muscardinus avellanarius, assembly GCF_963383645.1. Taxonomy (NCBI): domain Eukaryota; kingdom Metazoa; phylum Chordata; class Mammalia; order Rodentia; family Gliridae; genus Muscardinus; species Muscardinus avellanarius. The sequence goes on from NC_137805.1 coordinate 33,123,593, forward strand.
CCACCACGCCTGGATAATAATGCAATCCTGAAGCCAGTGGGATACCATTTTTAAAATGCTCAATTAAAACAAACAGCCCATGCCGGGTGTGGGGGCGCACGCTCGTAATCCCCACGCTTGGGAGGCGGAGACAGGAGGATGGCGCAGGTTCGAAGCCAGCCGCGCTGGCTTAAGAGACCCTGTTTCCAAATAAAAAGTATAAAAATAGGTCTGGGAGTGTAGCCCAGAGGTAGAAGGGTTTCCAGTAACCCCAGTACAACCAAAAAACAAAAACAAAAAAACAAAACTAAAACAAACTGGCCTATCAGCCTATACAGTGAGGATAACGTCAGTCTATGTCCAGTGAAAATGGCTTCAGACACAAAGGCAGAGGAAAGATACTCTCAGAGAAACAGAAGCAGAGAACTCGTTTTGATAGACCAGAACTAAGAGGAACAATCTCAGGTCTGTGGGAAGGAAGGAAGAGCCGAGGTGAGTAGGGGAGAATATAAAAGGCCGCCTGTAAAAGAAGCTTCGTTTTCTATATATATTTATAGTGCATTTTAAAGATTATTGACTTTAAAAATTATGCCACTCGCCGGGCGTGGTGGCGCACGCTTGTCATCCCCGCGCTTGGGAGGCAGAGACAGGAGGATCGCGCAGGTTTGAAGCCAGCCACGCGCGCTGGCTTAGGAGACCCTGTTTCCAAATAAAAATGTAAAAATAGGTCTGGGAGTGTAGCCCGGAGGTAGAAGGGCTTCCAGGAACCCCAGTACCACCACCAAAAAAAAAAAAAAAAAAAAAAAAATTATGCCACTCTTGTGGAATTTATAGTGTGGCTCTGGTAAATGTGTGACAACTGGACCTCTGAGAAAAAAGAGCCCTTATTTATACATTTTATTATTTCTGTAGTATAAATATTCCCATGATGGGTGATTTCAAGATATCATCCATTCTATAGTGGGCTCATAAATTTTTTTGTGTGTGTAATTTTTTGTTTGTTTGTCTTTGGTGGTATTGGGGTTCTTGAAAGCCCTTCTACCTCTGGGCTATGCTACCAGACCTATTTTATACTTTTATTTGGAAACAGAGTCTCTTAAGCCAGCACGGCTGGCTTCAAGCCTGCGGGATCCTCCTGTCTCCGCCTCCCAAGTGTGGGGATTACAGGCGTGCGCCACCACGCCCGGCCACCACTGGAGTTAGAGAATACATAATTTAAAAAAAATAAGACTATAAAGGAATATGGAACAATGCTGTTGTAAATTTTCTGTCCCTGAAATGATATATCATCATTTGAGGGCAGACTGATAAAGATGCATGCCATAATCTCTAGTGTAATCACTAAAATTTTTTTTTTTTTGCAGGTCTGGGGATGGAACTCAGGGGCATTTGACCTCCGAGCTACACCCCCTGCCCTATTTTATATTCTTTATTTTGAAACCGGGTCTCACTGAGTTGCAGAGGACCTCACTAAGTAGCTGAGGCTGTCCGCGAACCGCGATCCTCCAGGTCTCAGCCTCCCAAACGCTGGGATTACAAGCATGCGCCACCATGCCCGGCTCGACTAAAATTTTAATACAGAAGAATTAAAGATTAATATAGGGAATAAATTGACTATCAAAAATATATTCAGAAGCCGGGCGTGGTGGCACACGCTTGTAATCCCAGTATTCGGGAGGCTGAGACCGGAGGATCGCGGTTCGCAGACAGCCTCAGCTACTTAGGCCCTCTGCAACTCAGTGAGACCCTGTTTCAAAATAAAGAATGAAAAAACAGGGCAGGAGGTGTAGCTCAGAGGTTAAATGCCCCTGGGTTCCATTCCCAGACACCCCCCCCACTATATCTATCTATCTATCTATCTTCAGGATCCGGGCCTGATGGTGCACACTTGTAATCCCAGCATTTGGGAGGCTGAGACCGGAGGATGGCGGTTCGCGGACAGCCTCAGCTACCTAGTGAGGCCCTCTGCAACTCAGTGAGACCCTGTTTCAAATAAAAGAATAAAAAAATAGAGCAGGGGGTGTAGCTTGGAGGTAGAATGCCCCTGGGTGGTTCCTTCTCCAGTAATGCAAAAAAATATATATATATATGTGTATATATATATATTTATATATAAATATATACATATTATATATAAAATATATAAAAATATATAAATATATTTATATAAATAATATAAATATATAAATAATATAAATATATATATTTTGTTGGCACAAGAGATAGCAAGAGAGAAGAGACAGAGAAACAACAAATAGAAAACAAACAGCAGGAGACACTTGAACCCATTCAGATGAACACTTCAATCAAGTATGAATGGATGTGACACTCAGTGAATGTCCAATTGTATTAAAAAACAGGACCAACTGTAGATAAGAAGCATCTTATAAATATAGAAGCATGGACAAGTTGATAGTTAAAAAACAGTAGAAAAATATATTTCCATGCAAATGTTAAGCATGAGGTAAAGTAGCGATATTAATATCATATCAGTATCTTGCGTGTTCTAAATTACACTCTTATTTTTGTTTTTTCATAGTATGGGTGTTGAGCACTGAGACACGATTCCACTGAGCTACAGCCCCAGCAGCCCCTTTTCATTTTAAGACGGGTCTGTTGGGGTCAGTGTTCTTGCAGGTGTAATCTAAAAGGCTGACCATGTAATTTAGAGGAAAGGTTCATTTTCTTACGGTTTCAGGTTCAATCCCTGTGAGGCGGGGACAGGGATCTCAGGGCCTGGTGGTGGGAGGAGGGAGAGGGAGAGGGTGGGCTGCGCTCCTACATCACAGGGCGGGGTGGGGGGGACCCATTTCTATAACCCCAAGGCCACATCCCCAGGGGCCACCTCTGGCCACACCCTCCCGGCCGGGTCACCACCCAGATAAGTCCTCGGGATTCCAGCTCTCAAGACTCAGTTCTATCAACCCCAGACAGCAAGTTTTGAGCCCTTCAAGGGGCCATTTGTATCTAACCATAACAGGATTTTAGCAAATTGTCCAGGCTGGCCTCAGACTTAGGATTCTCCTGCCTCAGCCTTCCAGATAGCTGGGGTTATAGGTGTGTACCACCAAAGCCTGGTTCTAAATTACGTGTGGCCATTGAAGGAAAAATTCTTGCAGTTTGACATGGATCTAAATGTGTGTAGAGGAAATACTGAAAATAGTAATGTTACAAGTGGGATAAGGTAAAGTGACATTAAGATAAATAAGAAGCCTGGCGCGGCGGTGACACCTGTGACCTCAGTACCTGGGAGGCCGAGACGGGAGGACCGCAGGCTCGAGGTCACTCAACAAGTAGAAAGATTCTCGTCAATCTAGCAAGACCCTGTTTCAAAATAAAAGTAAAATAAGGCTGAGGGTGTGGCTTACAGGTAGACTGTCTCTGGGTTCAATCCTGAGTAACACACACAATAATAATAATAATAATAATAATAATAATAATAATAAACAATAATAATAATATAAAAACAGGGCTAGGGATGCAGCTCAGAGGTAGAAATCCCCTGGGTTCAATCTCCAGTACAAATAAAACAATTATAAGATTTCTACATTCCACTGAAAATGCGTGAGAGCATCAGGGGACCGCAGCCGTCCGTGTCTACGCAACGTAATGCTTAGAGCAGCGCCGGGCAAGCCGGACACAGCGAATGTCTCAAGAGCGAAGGACTTCTCCCCCAAGGACGCTCCCTAGATCAAGCACAGGGCAAGGTGCTCAGCATCGGGGACCACCAGGGAAACACACCCCAAGATCACAGCGCCCCTCCACCCCCACGGGCGCGGCCACCACGAGCAAACCCCAGAAAACACATGCTAGTGAGGATGACGTGGGACGGAGCCTTGGCGGACGCTGGAGCGCTAAACGGTGCAGCGATGGAGGATGACGTGGCCGCCCCTGAAAGAAACGTGTATGACCCAGCAACTCAGTCCCCGGAAGCAGAGACCTAGGACCTGCACACCCACGTTCACAGCAGCACGATCCCCTGCTGAAAGGCAGAAGCCATCCAATGCCCATCAGAAAGGAGTGGATGCGCAAAATACGGTACATCCCTACAGTTGAATATTATTCAACATAAAAGAAAGAAATCGGACACAAGATACAACACGCATGAATTTCAAAAACATATTAAGTGAAATAAAGTTAATTACAAAAGGGCAGATATTCTATGATACCACTTCTCTAAGACCGATCAGATTCACAGAGACAGAAAGTCAGAGCTGGGTGGGGAGTGTTCCCAGGAGCCCCAAGAGGAGGGGATGGGGGGTTCTTACTCCATGGGTACAAGTTTCAGAGATATAAAACTTCTGGGGAGGGTGGGGAGGGGGAGCCAGGAAAACGCTTCAGGATTTAGGACTATGTAGCGTTTACACCAAAAGCGCGACCCAAAGGAAATTTTAAATGTGAGCCCATCACAATTAGCTGTGCTCGGCACACACCTGTGATCCCAGTACCTGGGAGGCGGAGACAGGAGGACCGCAGGTTTGAGGCCAGCCCCAGCAACTTAGCGAGACGCTCAACAAGTTAGTGAGACCTTGTTTCAAAATAAAAAATGAAAAACAGCTATCCCCAATACCCCCCCTCCACCACCACCACCAGACCAATAAAAAGCTAAGCCTGCAACTCCTGCGCGTCTATCCAGCAGGAAGGAAAAGGCTCCTCGGGCCCCTGGGTAATCTGCCCGCTTTGGGAGAGAATCAGAGCATCCAGGGCGGAGAGCTCGCCGGGCGGCCACAGTCTCCATCCCGCTGCCAGGAGGAGCTCTACAGATGCCCGGCGGCCCCCGCGGTGGGCAGGCGCTGAGCGGGACTTGAACCCGGGCACCCCGGCCAGCGCCTCCACCTGGCGGGCGCCGGGCCGCCCCGAGCCGGCGGTGCCAGGGCCCTGCGCGCTCTCCCCGCCGGGCGGAGGGGGGCGGCTCCCGCGCAGTCCCCTCCCCGCCCTCCCGGCCTTAAGCCCGCGCGGGGGCCGAGGGCCAGTCCGGCCGCGGCGCCGGGGATCGCGCGGATGGCGGCGCTGGCGGCGCTGGCCAAGAAGGTGTGGAGCGCGCGGCGGATGCTGGTGCTGCTGCTGGCGCCGCTGGCGCTGCTGCCGGTGGTCTTCGCCCTGCCGCCCAAGGTAACTCCCCGCCCCGCCGCCCTCCCAGCCTCCGCCTCCGGGCGGGCGAGCAGGCTGCTCGTCCTGCTGCTGCGAGCTCCGTGGGGAGAACACGCCGCCATCCTACCTACCCTAGCCCTAACCCTGGCCCTAGCTCTAGCCCTAGCCCTAGCCCCAGCCCTAGCCCTAGCCCTAGCCCTAGCCTTAACCCTAGCCCTAGCCCTGGCCCTGGCCCTGGCCCTAGCCCTAGCCCCAGCCCTAGCCCTAACCCTAACCCTGGCCCTAGCCCTAGCTCTAATCCTGGCCCTAACCCTAGCCCTGGCCCTAGCCCCAGCCCTAAACCTAGCCCTAGCCCTAACCCTAGCCCTAGCTCTAGCCCTAACCCCAGCCCTAGCCCTAACCCTGGCCCTAAGCCTAACCCTAGCCCTAGCCCTAGCCCCAGCGCTAGCCCTAGCCCCAGCCCTAACCCTAACCCTAACCCTGGCCCTAGCCCTAGCTCTAATCCTGGCCCTAACCCCAGCCCTAGCCCCAGCCCTAGCCCCAGCCCTAGCCCTAGCTCTAGCCCTAACCTTAGCCCTAACCCTGGCCCTGGCCCTAACCCTAGCCCTTTCTTTGAGCTCTAACTGCACTCCTGGCAGTGCCCTGTGGCACATTTCTCTCCACGTCTTATTAATGAACCCTTAACGAAGTGCCAAGCTGTGTGGCCTGGGGCGAGTCCCTTAACCTCTCTGAACTTCAGTTTACCCCTGTGAAATCAGGGGAAATGACCTTGTCAACCCTTAGACGCGTGGTGCGTATAAACGAGGGTATGCATGGTCTCAGAACTGAGCCTGGGACACTCAACCTAACCTAAGATGCACCAGCCGCCTTCCTGCGCACCAGGCCCTGTGGATGGGAACGGCCCAGGCTGCACCAGGGCAAGGCTTCGCTTTGTACGCGTTGCCTTTTACGACCCTTTCACCGGAGCAGGTGGACCCCAGAGGGCAGAGGTGAAATGCAAAAGCAGGTGGACCCCAGAGGGCAGAGGTGAAATGCAAAAGAGAGAGCGGGAGCCGCTCAGAGGCACACAGTGACAGTAAGGACTTGACCCCTGGCTCTTCCCGGCTTCCAAAGACAGTGATCGCTGGATCAAAGGCGGCACCGGGGTCAGAGGGCTGCGGGGAAAATCCACACCAGCGCCGGGCAGGAGAGGGGCCCTCAGCGGTGCCCGGCGCCCGCGGCTCACGGGAGGGCACCAAGGCCACAGACGGCTTCTAACTCCAAGAAGTTGGGGTTTGGGGCGTTAAGTGAGACATTACATGTTCACAAAAGTAACCGTGAGGAGGAGGGATCATGTAATGGTGAGCTGCGCGGTGCAGGCCTGGAGGGCTGCAGGGAGGAGGGAGCCCTCCTGGGAACTGGGAGCAAGGAGGCAGCGCCGGCAGGGCGGAGGGGACCCGTGGCAGGTTCCGTAGAGCGGAATTGTCTAAGCTGTTAGGCTTTTTTGACGTGGAAGAGATAAAAACACATGAGACACTGTCTCAAAATAAAGAATAAAAAATTGGATTGGGTGTGTAGCTTGAAGGTAGAATGCCCCTGAATTCCAACCGCAGTGCCACAAATAAATAAATAAATAAATAAATAAATAAATAAATAAATAGGGTGATCAGCCGGGCATGGTGCACATACCTGTAATCCCTGTACTTGGGAGGCTGGGACTGACCGGACAATCTCAGGCTTGAGGCCAACCTCAGCCATTTGGTGAGGTTCTTAGCAATTTAGCAAGACTCTCTAAAAAAATAAAATAAAATAAAATCAGCCTGAGGGCGTAGCTTAGAGGCAGAATGCCCCTGGTTTCAAGCCCAGACCATCGGTCTGACAGCGGGTGCGCGCAGGTGACTCTAAGGACTCTGAGGAGGAGTTTGGAGATGTTCTAGGCAGGGCACAGCATACCGTCGTGAAGGTCTGCACTGAACAAGGGCCCCGGAGGGGCCAAGCGAGGCGGAACCCACCTGGGGCAGGCCTGAGTGCACCCGAGGAAGGGACCCTCTTCCAGACGCACAAAGGTGTCATCTCGGCCCCCGGCTGACTCCTTCCGGGATGGCGATGTTTTTAGGGGCTGGTAGTACACCTGTGAGATTGGTGGCCTTATTCTTGGGCAGATGGGTGGCCAGGAAAATGGCCATTTCCCTCCCAGTGTTGAGGCTCTGGATGGACCTGGAATCTCCATCCGGATGGACCAGGTACTTGTTCTGTGACCTTGGGCGAGCCGTTTTCTCTGGGCCTCTGTTTCTTCATCGACGATGTGGCCACAGTATCGTCTTCCTTCCTGGTTATTAGTCGGGGCCCATGAAATCTTTTGTGCCCACACCATAGCATCTTTATGTTTAATTCAACTTTCAAGGTGCGTTTAAGTTCTCTTCCTTGGCAGACAAAGAAACCAAGGCTCTGAGAAGTGGCAGAGAGAGCCTGGTGTTGGAGGGACAGACCTGAGCGTGGGTCTTGGCTCTGAAACACTGGAAGGGGGAGTCGCCTGGGCTGCAGACTTTGAGTTTCCAGACCTCAGTTTTCTTATCTGTGAAGTGGGGAGGATGCTCACCTGCTCCAAGGGTTTTTAGGAAATTTGGAGAAGATGTGGAAATTGTGCCATGCCGTGCCTGACACGGAGTAGGAGATAGTAGTAATAGTCGTCGTTGTTGTTGTCGTCGTCGTCATCTGAGCTTAGCGACTCAGGCCTGTGATCCCAGGACTTGAGAGGTCAAGACAGGAGGGTCACAGGTTCAAGGCCAGTCTCAGCATTTAAGTGAGCCCCTCGGCAAACTAGCAAGACCCTGTTTAAAAAATTTTTTTAAAGGTCTGGGGAAATAACTCAGAGGTCCCTGGGTCCAATCCCCACGACCACAAATAATAACAGTACTGATAGTAACACTCACAGCCTTTGCCCCGTATCGCTGTCAGCCATGTTTCTTGCTTTCTGAGTTTTAGCTGATTTTCTTTTCACCACAGCTTAAGAAGTAGCCGCTGTGAGTACCCTCATAGTTACAGAGGTGGGAAGGGAGGCACAGCGGAGCCGAGTGCTGCCCCCGAGTCCACACAGCTGCTGAAGATTCAGCGGCTCTTTCTCCTCCCGTGGTCCCGGGCTTCAGGAGACGCAGGTGGCCGGGTTCTGTGAAGCCCTCTTGGAGGTTTCTCAAACAGAATTGGGAGCCCAGCCTGGTGGAGCGGGGCCTTCTGCAGGAACGCCACAGCACCTAGGGCTTTCACCCTGCATCATTTCACTGAACCTTAGGGGGCTCAGATGGGAAATCTGCCCACACGTACCCCAAAATGGTGTGGGGTCTAATTTGATTTCTATAATCTCATCTCTCCAGTTCTGCTAAATCCCCTTATCACTCAATGTCATGGACTTAATTATTGTTATTTCCCCCCCTCCATATTTTTGCATGAATCACCTTACTGCCCTCCCTTCCTTTTTAAAAAAACTATCTATAAACACAGCCGGGCGTGGTGGCAAAAGCCTGTAATCGCAGTACTTGGGAGGCTGATACAGGAGGATCCCAGGTTCTAGGACAACCTCGGCAACTTAGCGGGACTCTCAGAAACCTAACAAGACCCTGCTTTGTAAACGAGAAAATAAAAACGCCGGGCGTGGTGGGCACGCTTGTAATCCCCGCGCTTGGGAGGCAGAGACAGGAAGATCGCGCAGATTCGAAGCCAGCCGCGCTGTATCAAGAGACCCTGTTTCCAAATTAAAAAAAAAAAAGTATAAAATAGGTCTGGGAGTATAGCCTGGAGGTAGAAGGGTTTTCAGGAACCCCAGTACCACAAAAAAAAAAAAGAAAGAAAGAAAAAAGAAAAAATAAGAGAAAGAGAAAGAAAAGAAGAGAAAAGAAAAGAAAGAAAGGGAATAAAAGGTAAAAGGGCTGGGTGTGTAGCTCCGCGTGTAGAATGCCCCTGGGTTCAAGCCCCAGTAAGCACACATCCTAAAAAAAAAAAAAAAAAACAGGCAAATGAAACAAAACCAAACCTGTAAACACAGTGAATTAAAGAGGAGATTTTATGTTGTACCATGTATGAGAAACCCGAATCGTGAATGATTAATAGGAGAAAAAAAGTAACCATAAATAAGTCAGTCTCCAGTGTTGGTTAATTCTGGCTGCACGCGCTGCCTGCCTGAAGCCCAGGGCCGGGGCCGCCTCTCCGCTACAGAGGAAGGGCAGTCCAGAGGCGCTCGGGACACCGTCCCACCACACTGAGACTTTGTTTGGAAGGAAGACTGGGAAAGGGAGTGGCCTCCTAGTCCCTCAGAGCTCTTCAGCGCCACACACAGCCTTCCGGAGCTGCCCTCCACACCTCAGCAAATATCGGACTCTTGCCTCTTGGGGACCCCGGAGGTTGGCCGCCGGCCCTCACTCCGTGGTTTCTTCACCTGGAAGATGCGGGCCACCCAGGTGACATTCGACAGGCTGTTAAAGAAAGGCAGCCTCCAGCACATGTCTGGCTCAACCGTGGCTCACCAAAGTGTGCTCTTAAAACACTTGCCGCACACCCAGGATCCCAGTCCTTGGGAGGCTGAGGCAGGAGGATCGCGAGCTCACGGCCAGCCTCAGAAACTTAGCAAGGCCTTCTGTAACTCAGACCTTGTTTCAAAACAAAAGATAAAATAGGGCTGGGGGGTGCAGCTCGGGTTTGGACTAATTTGTTGGCCCTTGTCCCTGGGATGTGAACCCTGGTGTCCAGGAGCGAGCCTACTTTGGTACAAAAGGCGCAGGCTTGCGATTTCTTTGGCTATGACTCCATCTCTGGCCTCTGCCCCCTTGAGCTGTGTGATGCAGGGAGAGTGTCTTAACCTCTCTGAATCCATTTCCCCATCTGAAAACTGAACATGTCCACAGACCTTTCCTCACAGGATTTTGCTACCCATCAATAAATAAGTTATATTTGCAAAACACAAATCTCAGAAAATATATAAATTGTTTTGTTGACAATATAAACCTTTGTGCATCCCCTCCCCCACACCCGGCCCTGGGACGGGATTTTTGAAGCCGATCTAGGGATGAGCTGCAGACACTGGGAAGGGCTATGTTACAATGGCCAGTTCTGAGCTTTCTCACCTGGAGACGGGTCTAGCTGCGGTGTGGATGAATCCAGCAGGCGCTCCAGGACCCAAGGGAAGCCTGGCTCAGGGGCAGCCACCAGTCCACTCAGAGCTCCGTGACCGATCCCGTTTAGCTACAAAAAAGAGGAACGCGAGGCTCCGGAAAGGAACTGGGGTGCCCGGGCCTCGCAGTGCGTGCTGTCGGCGCCGCCCTGTCCAGCGAGCACAGACCCCACTGCAGGCGGCCATCACCACCCTTACGTTCTAGCGACGTTTCTTCGGTCTCCAGATGAGAGGGGCGTGGCAGCGAGGTCCAGTTTACTTCTTTCCTTTCCTTTTTCGTTTCCTTTTCTTGTCCTGGGCATTCAACCCAGGGGTTTATGTGCGTGTGTGCTTGGCGAGGGCTTTACCTCTGAGTGTCACCACCAGCTTTTTTTTTTTTTTTTTTTTTTTTTTTTTTTACAGTACTAGGGATGGAACCCAGGGCCATTCTACCTCCGAGCTACACCCCTGCCCAATTTTTTATTCTTTGTTTTGAAACAGGGTCTCACTGAGTTGCGGAGGGCCTCACTAAGTAGCTGAGGCTGTCCATGAACTGCGATCCTCCGGTCTCAGCCTCCCGAATGCTGGGATGACAAGCGTGCGCCCCCGCGCCCGGCCCACCACAGCCCTATTTTGAAGGTTCATTTTGATGCAGGGGCTTGTGGAATTGCAGGCTGGCCTTGAACTTGAGGCCCTTCCTGCCTCAATCTCCCCAGTAGCTGGGATTACAGGTGTGCGCCCCCACACCTGGCCTGAGTTGGTTCGCTTCTCTTTAGGCCACTGCAGGTCCTCAAAGGCGGGTAAGAAGAGCTAATCTTTACTGAAGACTGGTTAGGAACTCTGGGCTCTTCTCCCTCGCGGGCTCCATCTCCAGCCCCTCTCCACATCCACTCCGGCCCTCCTGCCATTCCTTAAATAAATCCCAAGCCGGGCGTGGTGGCGCACGCTCGTCATCCCAGTACGTGGGAGGCTGAGACAGGAGGGTCATAGGTTCGTGGACAGCCTCAGCTACTTAGTGAGGCCCTCTGCAACTCAGTGAGACCCTGTTTCAAAATAAAGAGTAAAAAATAGGGCTGGGGGTATTAGAAATACCCCCCCCCTAGAATGCCTCTATAAAAATAGGGAAGCTCGGAGGTAGATTGCCCCTGGATTCAATCCCCAGCACCACAAAAAATAAATAAGTAAATAAATAAAAATACAGCCCAAGCTTGTTCCTACCCGGGGCTCCTGCTCGTGCGGCCCCTCTGCCCACACCACGGCTCCCCCAGGTGTCGGAGAGGCATGCGCCTTCATCTCCCTCAGATCAGATCTTATCTCCTCCGACGGCTTCCCTACCCCACCTCCTGACCCGTCTAAAAGGGGAAAAGAAAAACGCTTCAGGTCCATCCTGGTTTTGTCTTATTTTTCCTCATGGTCTTTATCACCACCTGGCCATCTATTAGGTACTGAATTAAGTACCTGCCAGTGTGCTGTCTGGATCTCCCTTGGGATGTGGGCTCCGCGAGGCCAGGGCCTCTTTTGTTGGTTTTATTTTGTTTTGTTTTGCACGCTGTTGCATCTTCCGTGCCTAGCACAGTTCCTGACACATAGTAGGTACTCAATAAATGGGTTTAATCCGTGAAAGAAAGAATGCTTTTCATCCCAGTTCTTGGGAGGCTGACACAGGAGGATCGCAGGTTTGAGGCTAGCCTGGCAACATAGCAAGACTCAGCAACTTAGCAAGACCCTGTTTCAAAATAAAAAATAACAAGGGCTGGGGGTGTAGCTTGGAGGTAGAATGCCGCTGGGTTCCATCCTCAGTGTCCCCTAAAAAGAATGCCAGTTGTATGTCAGATTTTTATGTGTGTGTGCGTGGTATGGGGGGGGGGGTGGAACCCAGGTCCGGGCTATACTCCCAGACCTATTTTATACTTTATTTGGAACCAGAGTCTCACTGAGTTGCCGAGAACCTCACTCAGTAGCTGAGGCTGGCTTCAAACCTGTGCGATCCTCCTGTCTCAGCCTCCCAAGCGCTGGGATTACAAGTGTGCACCACTATGCCTGGCTGTGTGTCAAATTTTGACACGTATTTTCTCACCAAAGCCCAAGAAGGAGCCCCCGTGCTCGTCCCCGTTCACCCAGCGAGGAGTCCGAGGCGCCGAGAGCCCCCAGGGCGGCCCCACCATCTCGCCCTCCCCAGCTCCTTCGCCTCCTGCCCAAGGGAGCTGACCTTTGCACTCTGGGGACAGTCAGGTGCTAGCCCAAGAGCTGGGGGTGGGGCCATTCAGGGAGAGGGACAGGGACAGACCCGGGTCAGGCTGAGCAACCAGGAGGGCTTCTTGTGTCCGGCCGGTTTTGCACTCAGAAGGTGGCAAGATGCAGAGAGAAAGGAAGGGTCCAGGGGGGCTGCAGCAGGGAAAGGCCCTGGAGAAAGGCGTCCGCCTGCCCAGCTCTCCGTGCACACTGGGGAGGGCGGAGACCGGCAGTGCCCCGCTGGCTCAGTGCCCACCCAGTGCCCCGTGTTGCACTAAGTGCCCCTGTGCACGGTAGCCCACGTACAGCACCCCAAGGTTGCCCTAGGAGGGACCAGTCAAGGATTAGAGCGGTGCAGTGTATTCTCCAGGTCCCCAGCTGGTCAGTGGAATTTAGAATGAAACCTGGACTTGTGGCTTTGGCCCCAGGGCCCTGCATAACCTGTCCCCTGCCTGCTTAGCCCACCTGTCCCTGTCTCCATGGTACTGGGACATTTTAGCTAGGTATGGTAAGCCCATGGACGTGGCAATGGCTGTTGCAAAGGAAGAAGTTTATTTCATTCACAGATCCCTAGAGGCAGCAGGCAGGACACAGGGCAGCCCCGTCGGCCCAGAGGCAGAGGGAGCGAGGGCGTGTGGACAGCACCTCTGCAGGGCTGAGGTGTGGCTTGGGGGAGTGCACCTGCCTGGCGTGTGTGAGGACGGTTCCATCCTCAGCGCTGCGAGGACGGTTCCATCCTCAGCGCTGCGAGGATGGCCAAAAGAGCTTCTGTGTGGTCCCCTGAGAAGGATCGACGAGGCAGGCAGGCCGGAGTGGGCCGCTCTGACTGGTTTCAGCAGGCTCTGGGACGTAGTGTCGCCCTAACCGTCTGGTGCCTGGCTCTGGGGTGAGGAGGGCAGGCGGACGGCCTGGAACGTGAGACCTGGGCTCGGGATCGGGTGGTCTGCCTATGAGAGCAAGGTTTGCGGGTTCTCAGAAAGTCAGAAAGCATGCTTAGCACCATCTCCTGCCCTCTTTTCTCACCAGGCTTTGGCCACATAGGCCTTTTGGTTCTTCAGACCTGTCAAGACCGCTCCTGCCCCAGGGCTTTTGCACGTGCCAAGGCTGGGAAGCTCTTGTTCCTTATCATCCGAGCTGGAGCCCTGTGGTCAGTGAAAGCTCAGCTCCAGTGGCCCAGCCTCTGCCAAGCTCCATGCAGCAGAGCGGAGTAAAAGAGACAGCGTCTCCCCCACGTGGCGGGTGGCAGGGACATGCTGGCCGCCATTACTGCTTCCCACGCGCAGTTGCCCTCTGAGCCCCACAAACCTCTCTCTAAGGCAGCCTCCTCTATTACTGCCTCCGAGTTGACCCCGGTCTGAAGCGACCCCTTCTCTTGGCTAGCTGCCTCTCCCGCTAGGTTCCCCGCAGCGTCCCCAGGACAGAGAACGGAGCCTGACTGCGGCAGGTGCTCAGCACACGAACAGTGGGTGAAGGAATTTGGATTCGAACCCACGTTCAGATTACAGGACTCATGAGCTTTCTAAAGCCTCAGGCTGCAGCCTGGTTTGTGAAGCGTTTGGGCTAAAATCAGTGTTTCTAGCCAGGAAGTTAAGCCCAGAGGAGGCGCAGAGGGCCCTTCACAGCCTCTGCCAGCTGGGTGGGTGGTCCCAGTGCCCTTGCCTGTGCCCCTCCGAGTTCTCCCCGCCAGGTGTGACCCACCGCCCAGCCCCTGGCGGGCACACGGACCCCAGGCCTCGGCCGTTCCTCTGAGGCCTGGCCAACATTCCCGGGCTCCTCGCTCCTGCCAGGTGTGTAAACAGGCCGGCGTGGTTACCAGAGGAGCGGCGGGGAGTAGGATCATGTTTTTGACCCAGCTCCACAGGACAGCACTCTCTGGAGTGATGAGCGGGGTTTTCTGACACCCTCAGACCTTGAAGACACAAAGTCAGCACCCCAGCAGGGGCCGGGCCTGGCGGGCCTGGCCGGTGGAGATGCGCTGGGGCCTGGGGAGAGGCACAAGGTCACACGGCCGCCCACCAGGCGGGCCGTTCCCTTCCGCAGAGCCTCCGCGTCCTCATTGCTCTCCAGTGGGTTGACAGAACTCACTGCCAGGCAGACTGGAGGGTGCCTGGCGCAGCAGGTGCTTGGGAAAGGATTGTGCCTGTGGCCACATCTGCAGAACAGGGCTTCAGGCTCTGCTCTGTCCATCTGTCCCCGAGGTTCTCAGGAGCATGGGCTGTGGTCCTGTCAGGATAAAGGCCCTGGAGGCCGGCCGAGGGGCCAGCGGCCCTGCCACCCAGCCTGGTGGGTTCCCCTCTCTGCCCCTTCTGCTCCACGCTCCTGCGGGACCTCGTCAGCACACTGGGCCGCACGAAGTTCCCCGACAGGAGAGTGCTGTCTGTCCCTGGGGGGGCTGAAGAAAGTGGACTCAAGTTTGCAGACGGCTCCTGCCATGTGCCTTAATATCTGTGCCCTCTGCTCTGTCCACTGAGAGACCTTGTAAGACTCGGATCTCACGCTTCCCGAGGCCAGCCATGGTTCCCAGCAACCAGCGTGCACCTGGTAGCTTGTTTATGCTCATAATTGGTCTGTGGGACAGGTGCGTTTCCAATGTGTGCAGAAGAAACCGAGGCACGGCGGGGTTCGGTCGGTGTCCACGGCTTGGAAGTGGCAGAGCGGGGACTCACACCCCAGCATGCGGGCACCAGTCTGTGATCTCAGGCCCCCATGTGACTCAGGCTCGAGGGACGCATGTCACAGATGAAGAGGTCAAGGCCCAGCAGCTCAGGGTCATTGTGCGAGGGTGGGGCTGGCCCCCAAGTTGCAGCCAGCTTTCTCCTTGAAAGCTCAGGTCCCTCCTGGCTCAGGAGATACAAGGGGCCTGGAGCAGTTGTGCTGGGCGGAGTGGGGCTGTCAAGGAATGTACCCGGAGGGAGATAGGATCTTAGGAATCGGATTTTGAGAATCACTGCCCATGCTCCTGAGAACTTCAGGTACAAAACCCTGAGTTTGAGAAGTCTCGCCTCTCTATGAAGGCTGGACTGGACAGAGACAGGAGCTGGTGTGCACATCCACCCAGGAGAGGAGTTCGGGCTGTCTGCTTGGCTTTTTATCCAGGCTTCTTAACCACCCGTGTGACCTTGGGCCAGGTACTTATCGTCCGGGTGCCTCTGTTTTCTCACCCAATAAACCGATGGTGATTTAAGACGGTGCTCGCCACAGGTGCCTAGCACGCTGGCCACGTCCAGGCACAAAGTGTCTCCTGTGTTTCAGGCCTCAGAGAAAGGGCTTCGGATCAGCGGCTGTCGGGCCTACTTGTTCCCAGGAGACGTTTGGCCGTGTCTGGAGACAATTTGATTGTTGCGGCTGGGGTGGGTGCTGCTGGCATCTAGTGGGCGGAGTCGAGGAGAACTGCCAAAGCCCTGCTATGTGCAGGACGCCCCGACAGAGAATTCCCAGCCTTAGTGTCAGGGCAGCCAGGGAAGGACCCTGCCCCAAAGGCCACATCCTCCCGGCTCCGGGCAGCCCTGCGGCGCAGGCATGGCCAAGAGCTCCATTTGGCTGAGGAAACTCTGAGGGGCCGGCAGTGTGGGGTGCTTGCCAGGGGCACTCAGCCTGGCTGTGGAGGGCCAGAAGGAAGGCGGAATTGGGGTGGGGAGTGCTCCAGGCAGCAGAAGCAGTCCTCCCTGGGAGGCAGGTCCAGACTCCCCGTCACGGAGCTGACCGGTCCCTCTGCACTCCGGGCCCTCAGCGGCTGGACAGCTGCCTGCCTCTTGGTTGGGGAAATAACAAAAGAAGGCCTTGTTCCTGCCACCCACGGTCCCTGCTGTCCCTCGGCTTTACCATGTCCCTTGTACCTTTCTTGACAAGCGCCACAAGCCACGGGCTCTGGGGCCTGGAGCGAGGGGCATTGTGAAGGAAAATCCCTCCTGTCCCATGGAACCACTTCCTGAGCCTCCTGTAGCCCCGCAGCCAACTTCTCAGGAGAGAGAACTAGCCAGCACAGCTTCCCATGGGGCTCAGGCAAAGCGTTTTACTTACTTACTTACTTACTTACTTACTTACTTAGTGGTGCTGGGAATGGAACCCAGGGGCAGACTACCTCCAGGCTACAGCCCCGACCCTTTTTATTTTCTTGAAACAGTGTCTCATTAGGTTGCTGAGGATGGTCTTGAACCTGTAAACCTCCTGTCTCTGCCTCCTAAGTACTGGGATGACAGGTATGCACCACCGTGCCAGCCTAGCAGAGCATCGTAGAGCCCAGAATCTAAACAGAAGTGCCAGGTTTCCTGAGAAGCAAGTCCTGAGGACGCTGCTTGCTCTGTGGACATCTGGGAATAGAGGCTGGCGGTGCCCAGGCCGGGGAGGCCTGACACTGCGCCTGGCCTGGGGCCTCCTTCCTACAGGGGGCCAGGGGAGCCTGAGGCCTGTTCTGAGAGGACTTTGACGGGTAGGCGCAGAAAGGAAGTCCTTGTTCTAAGAGGCCCTTCTCCAACCCACCCCTAAACCAGAAACCCCCATTCTGCAAGGACCCCTGAACCAAAGGTCTTTATTGTTTTGAAAAGACGTTTTGGGCCTCCCTGGAACCAAAAATCTTGTTCTGAGAGAATCTTTCCGGCTCTCTTGAACCGGAAGTCCCTGTTCTAAGAGGCCCTTCTCAGCCCCTCTGAGCCAGAAGTCATCCCGGGGGTCCTGCCCGTGTCCTGCTTCCGATGCTTTTCTTACGGGGAGGGGGAAGGGGCTTAGATTCCTTTCTGGATGGGGGGCCTGCCGTCCCCTGGGCTGGTGCGCCCCCAGACTCCCTTCCTAGGGGCGGGGTGGGGAGGGCCAGCCTCAGGAGTGTGACCCTTAGCCCAGGCCACTGGGACTCCAGTCTTGTTCTCCAGGCTGTGTGACCTCGGGCGGATTACTTAGCCCCCTCTGGATCAGCCGAGGACACCGACGGCACCGGCCTCGCGGGGCCCAGAGGGCTGGCTCACGCCGTGTGAGGGCTGCCCCGGCGCAGGCGCCGAGCTGCCCAGGACCGTTGCGTTTTCAGTCCCAGAGTTGCACCCGCCTTGGGAGGTGCCGTGGACCGGTGGTCCAGCAGGCTTCACAGCAGTGCAGATGCCTCCTGTGTGCTCCTCACCTCCTCCCTTTATTCAGCGGGCTCTTGGTTTTTTCGGCCTCTATTTTCTCCTCTATAAAATGGAATCACCCAGGGCCTGCTGGGAAGATTAAATGAGATAGTATTTATTTGGAAATACACCGCAGCAAAAGTCCCCTTTCCTTCTTATTCTTGGCCCAAACCCCAGACAGAGATCCGAGAGCCTGAGGAGCGGGGGACCGTGGGGCCCATTGTCCAAAGGGGCTTGGAGACCTCACGGCCTGGCCTTCACAGCAGGGCCTGCTGGCTGGGGCGGGCAGGAGGATGGGGAATGGTAGGAGCACGAGGTGTGGGCCCAGACGGCCCAGGAAGCGTCCAGGCTTGGCCGAGGACCCACTCTGTGAGGGGAAGCAAGGCCCCTCCTTTTCTGACCTCAGTTTACCCATCTGTCACATGGGCCCAACTACCTCACAGGGATGTGGCAAGGAGCCGGGGAAACCAAGCCCTTGGTCATCAGTAAAGTGCCCCATGAATAGTGAGGTGTGAGTGGGGACAGCGGCCATCACGGTCGGCGTTGCCTTCAGCGTGCAGCACACAGCAGGCGCCTAAGCAGCGTGTCCTGGATGAATATGGGGGCATAGCCCCTCAGTGTTTCCTGTGTGCCAGACACTAGTCACAAGCGATTCATAATACAGTCGGTAAAAAGCATTAGTTGAGCTCCTACGAGGGACCAGCTACTCTTCTGGGGGGCACGCCTGTGAACCCCACGGTCACAAGCGTTGTGCTCGCATTCAGAGGGGGAGACAGAAATCAAAAGCAAATGGATACATCAGTGTAATCTACAAGCACTGGAGGAAGAAACAGAGCCCGGGACCGGGCCGTGAGGACGGGAGCGGCGCAATGTTACAGTCAGGAAGGTCTCGTTGGAAACGGGACATTCGTGCAGAGACCTGAAGGAGGAGAAGGGACCCTGAGTGTCTACGGAGGAAGAACATTCCGGGTAGGCTGCGGGGACAGCGAGTGCAAAGGTCCTGGGGTAGTAACGCCGTGGGTGTCCTCAGGCCTCTGGACAACCCTGCCCAGGACACCGACCCCGCCCTCGCCTGTCACACACAGATGAAACCCAAGAGCCGGGGTGAGAGTTAAAGGCTCATCCCATCTGGCCATGAACTTTCTGGCTTTCTCTCCAGCCAGAGAAGGGCCTCCCCGTTAGGCCCAGGAGGGCTGGCAGCTCTAGACGCATCCCCACGCCTAGAACCCTGAGGGCTGGGGAGATGGGGCACGGAGACAGAGCGGCTGCCCCAGGTCACCCGTGAGTCAGCTTCTTTTTCAGAAAGAACTTGGGTCTGCCCTCCCAGGGCCGAGTCAGGTGCTGGGGGCCCCTGGGCCCGGTGGCCCTGCCCCACCCCGCCTACCATTGGTGAATGATTGGCTTGGCCCAGAGGACTTGAACTTGCCACATCTGCGAAGGAGTCCAGGGTCTCGCTGCACCGGGGGGCGGAGGGTGCAGGTGGCTGGCGCAGGGGTCCCCTGGCGCCCGTGCCCTGCCTCGTCCCTTTCCCCCGTGGAGTCTCAGGCCTGCGTGGACACAGACGAGCTCCATCATGGTGCTTTCAACGTGGGAGAGGGGAGGAACCAGAGTCAGGCTCCCCACAGCGTCACCCTGAGCCGGCCCCGCCCTCCCGCCTCAGCAAAGCCTGCGCTGCTGCCCTCCAGACCCAGCCGACCCCCAGAGACCCCCAGAGGACACGAGTGTGCCTGCAAAGTGCTTTCTTGGGGAGGGGCTGTCCTCTCATTTCCTCTGGCAGAATCTACCAGAGCTCAGGAGGAGCTAAAGACACCATGAGGGGCTTCAGCCAGCGCCATGTGTAGAAAGTGCTCAGTTAAGCAGTAAACTCGGCCTGCCAGCCACGTCACCATGATGCCCGTCACAGAGAAGCTAGGGATTGCGAGACCCGGGCTCGGCCCTGGGCTCCGACCGCCAGGGTGGGATTATGGCCTCATCCCTTACAAAATCAGCACGCATGGGCAGAAAAATGGCCACGCTGGCGGTGAGGACCAGCCCTCTCGTTCGCAGGCAGGGCCTTCAGGTGGACAAGTGTGTGCTAACGGTGCGGCTCGCTGCCTGGTATGTCGTGGGTGCTTAAGAAAGAGGAGGTTCAGCCGGGCGTGGTGGCGCACACTTGTCATCCCAGCATTCGGGAGGCTGAGACAGGAGGATTGCGGTTTGTGGACAGCCTCAGCTACTTAGTGAGGCCCTTTGCAACTCAGTGAGACCCTGTTTCAAAAAAAAAAAAGAGTGCCGGGCGTGGTGGCGCACGCTTGTAATCCCTGCACTTGGGAGGCTGAGACAGGAGGATGGCACACGTTTGAACCCAGCCTCAGCTCCTTAGGCTCTCAGCAACTTAATGAGACCCTCCCTATTTCCAAATAAAATATAAAATAGGTCTGGGAGTATAGCCCGGAGGTAGAAAGCCCCTGGGTTCCACCCCCAGTACCACACACACAAAAAAAGGGCTGGGGGTATAGCTCAGAGGTAGAATGCCCCTGGGTTAAGCGAGTAGCGTCGTTATTCTTGTCTGCCCGTCTCACTGGAGCGGAGCGACCTCCAGCGGGTCACGCAGGCTGAGCCTCCGTAAACTGGACGGCCTTACAAAACGGCCGGAGGCGCCTCCCGGGGGTAGAGTTTGTCAGAGGGTCCCCAGACCTTGCCTGGCGCCTGCTCTGCTCGGTGCGTGGCTGCCTTGTGCCTCAGTGGTACGGCACCGAGCTGACCCGGGGCGGCTCGAGAGGCCAGGGAGAAGTCTTCCTCGTGCCACGGCATCAGAGCAGGGCCATGACCACTCAGCTTTCCATCTCCCTCCCGGCCTCCACTGCCGGCCGGCCGGCCATCATGACCTGCAGGTGGAGCCTGAGGCACGGAAGGGCCGCTGAGGCTCCCGGCCCGCAGGTGGGGAGCGAGGTTCGCCCCAGGATGGCGCGACTGCTCCTGGCTTTGTCCCCGGCCTCCTCTGCCTCCCCCAGTCCTCTGCTTCCGAGCGGAGGCCTCTGTCTGGGTGCGTCTTGCTGGGCTGAGTCCCTCCCGTGGGCTGTACATCGTGTCTGGGTGGCACCAAGAATCAGTACTTTATTCCTGAGTGGCAAACCCGAAGTGTCTTCTGGGTCACTGTGATGAAACTTCCAACGTAGAGAAGACAAGAAGCGAGCTGGAAGTGACAGAGCCAATAGGCCTGTGGGCGTGTGCATGTGCATGTACTTGTGTGTGCGTGCACACTCTGTGCCCCACCCTCTACCCGTATCACATATTGAATCCTCATCTGACAGAGGAGGAAGCCCAGGACCCAAGTCGGGCCCCTTGCTCTAGCAAGGATAGGGCAGGATCCTGCTACTCAGGTCTTCTGGGTCTGGGGCCAACTCACGACCCACGGACCCCTCTGTTCTGGCCCTGAGTCCAGACTCGGAGCCCCATCTTCCAGCGCCCTGTCCACCACCCTCCAGGTTCCCCACGGCTCGTCCCTCGAGGGGCTGCCATTTCCCAGGTGCTGGACCACTGGGGAGAGCCTGTGCACCATCATCCCAGCCATCCACACACAAGTTGAGGCTCAGAAACTTGGCCGAAATCTCACAGCAGGAGCGAGTGCCTGGGCTGGGCATGGTGAGGCGAGCCGGCGAGGTTCTTGGAGTCCGAAGTCCTGGGGACTGGGCCTTAAGGAGGCAGCAAGGGGCACCTCTGTGGGCAGCTGGCCCCTCCTGCTCTCCAGAGTGTTGGTGCACCAGCACGCTGCCTGGCATGGGGCTGTTGGTAGCCATCCCAAGCCTGGCCACAGGGGCCCGTGTAGCCCAGGAGGGCAGGGTGAGGGCCACGGGGGCTTGGAAGCTCCTGCCCTGGACCCTGGAGAAGTTTCCATGCCTTTCTTCCATCCCTGCTGGGGGCACAAGCTTGGGGGTGGTGGGGGGAGGCGGCCTTCTGTCTACTGGAAATCATCCCCAGCTCAAAAATTAACCGCCTGACGGGGCATTTTCCTCCTCCCCGCCCCCCACCCCATCTCTGCATGTGTTCCTCTAGACTTTAATCCCTGTGGTAATGTGTCAGCTAAGCTGGAGAAGCTGGGATTTCTTGGAGTGGGGGGGAGGGATTACAAGGCTTCCTGTAAGAAATCCTGACTGGGGGAGCCCGTCTTTGTTAGGGCTGCGACCACTCCCACTCCTGCCCCGTTCTTGCTCCCCCTGGGGCGGGACAAGTGGGAGCCCAGCAGGGCACTGGGGAGCGGATTGGTGGTGGGGTCACTGTCAGGGTCACCGGCACCCTCACCCCAGTGCTACCAGGAAAGCTCAGGGACCATCGTCTCTCCACGAAATAGATAACACAAGTTCTTGGCCTGGACATTCTGCCCCTGGGTCACTGTGTGATCCCGTGCAAGCCACTTTCCTTCTCAGGCAACCATTTTCTCCATCATACTTGGGGTTAGCTTAGACCAGAGTTTCTCTACATCGGCGTAATCGCCATCAATACTACCAGGAACAAGTAGTCACGTGTGTGTGTGGTACCGGGGATTGAAGCCGGGGTGTTCTACCTCTGAGCTACACCGCCAGCCCTTTTTATTTTGTATTTTGAAACAAGGTCTCACTAAGTTGCTGAGGCTGGCCTTGAACCTGCGATCCTCCTGCCTTTGCCTCCTAAGTACTTTTATCACAGGTGTGCGCCACCACGACCGGCCGGGAACGAGTCATTCTTTATAGTGGAGGGCCGGGCTGGGCACCGCCGGATGCCAGCAGCATCCCTGTCCTGCACTCTCTGGGCACCAGGAACCCTCCACCAGGCATGATGACCCACAGTGTGTCCTGGGGACGCGATCGCCCCTGTTGAGAATCATGGTATCCCCGTCGCCTCAGGTTCATTCTGGATCTCATACTTCAAGATTGAAGACAGCATTCTTAAAGGCCAGCTTTCAGGCATTAAACTTGCATGATTAGTAAAGTAATATAAATAGATGATTACTAATCATCAACAAAAGCTCACATGTATTGAGTTTCTCCAGCCATCAATCATTGAGTCAGAGTTTATCTTGCATTCAATGAACTCCTCTCCAAGGTAGTTATTAATACAACATGTCCAGCTGGGCATGGTGGCGCATGCCTGTAATTCCAGTACTTAAGAGATCTGAGACAGGAGGATCACAGGTTTGAGGACAGCCTCAGCACTATAGTGAGACTCTCGGTCACCTAGCAAGACCTTGTCTCAAAATAAAACAAAAAGGGCTGGGGTTTTAGCTTTGGAGGTTAGAATGCCCTTGGATTCAATCCCCAGTAACACACGCACGCGCACACACGCACGCACGCACGCACACACAGACATGTCTACAAGAAATGAAGAGACTGAGGAGGGGTCCAGGATCAATCATTAAAATGTGGAAGAGCTGGATGCCAGAGTTGGGCTTGTCTGATTCCGAGCCCCACCGCTTCTTCTGTGCACACCTGCCGTAGAAAGATTAGAAGGTGCGCATGTGCAGGGGAAGCACAGAACCTTCTAGAGACGGAGCCACTAGGCAGGAGGCGCGTCAGGTTCCCGGGGATAGAATAAAGTCTTTTCTGCTCCATTCACCTCTGGAGCAGCCCGAGAGCAGCCACTACCAGAACAAAGCACTCTCTTGGACGGAGACAGAAAGACTCTGATCCCACGCGCAAGGTTTGAAGAAGAGCCGGCTGTGGCACGCGGTTTTGGACGCGCCTGCGGATCCTGAGCAGGGCGTGGATTGCCCCAGCGGGGGTTTTCAAGTCTCTGAGCAAGTCCCTCTCACCAGAAAGCCTGGTGCACATGCGTGGAGGAAGGGGGAGTCCCCGAGGGCAGATGAACCGGCCGGGAGGCGGAGACCCTTGCGGAGAAGCAGGATGTTGCATCAACATGGTGGGCTGTCATCCGCTATGTGGTTATAAGGACTCCAGTGTCCTCATCAACCAGGAAACACGAGTGCCGAGAGACCCAAGAACTACCACAGTCTTGGATGTTTATACTGAGCAAACTCCAGGCTGCTTGGAGGAGAAACCGGTCTAGTTATTGGGAAAGGGCCGGGGATTGTCACCAGCGCTGATGCACGGACGATGACGCCCCGCCTGCGCCCACGCTCCCCTCCCACAAGGAGCTGGGCTTAGAAAAATGGCCCCAGTGCTGTGATGGGCAGCCGGGGTAATCCCTGGCCTGCCCAGAGATGCCGTAAGAACAGGAAGAAGAGGACTATGAGAGTACACAAAGAATAAACCCTGGGAGAAACTATCGAAAAGATATTTCCCTATTTTAATTTATAAATATTTGAACAGTTAGATAAATGACGGCCTTCTTAAATGACAAAATGAGAAATAAAAGGGGCAAAGAAGAGGCATTAAGAAATAGAAGGAGCCGGGTGTGGCAGTGCATGCCAGTAATCTCAGTCCTTGGGAGGCTGAGACGGGAGGATCGCAGGCTCGAGGACAGCTTCAGCAGGTAGTCAGACCCTCAGCAACCTGAGGCCCGTTTCAAAACTAAACAACAAAGGCTGAGAGTGTAGTTTGGAGGTAGAATGCCTCGGGGTTCAATCCCCAGTCTCACACACACACACACACACACACACACACACTAAACCCTAAAAATTACGGTGGGGGGTGTGTGGCTCAGAGGTAGAATGACCTTGGATCCAATCCCCCAGCACCACAAAACGAAGACGAGAAAGAGGAGAAACGAGAAAGCCGTGCCCAGAAAAAGGAAGAGAGACGTGAGGTCACCCTGTTACAGCAGCCAGATTAGCAACAGTGGATGGAGGAAGGACCAAAGCCACAGTGAGGATTGCGATGTCCAGGCAAAGAAGAGTGGAAACGGGAATCGGAAAGGAGAGTAGGGAAAGAGGCGCGAAAAATGGGAGGTAAGAGAAACCCAGCGTCCGCACTCTTGGTGTCCCCGAGGAAGAAAGGAGAATAAAATGGAAAACAATATTAGAATCTTTAATAGAAAAAAAAACTTCTGAGACAAAACTAAAACATCTGCAGATTGAAAGAGCACATGGAGGCTGAGACAGGAGGATCGCAGGTTCGTGGCCGGCCTCGGTTACATCGCGAGGCCCTCGGCAACTCAGTGAGACCCTGTTTCAAAATAAAGTATAAAAAATAGGGCTGGGGGTATAGCTTGGAGGTAGAATGCCCCTGGGTTCCATCCCCAGTACGCAAAAGGAAAGAAAGTAAGAAAGTAAAGAAAGAAAGAAAGAAAGAAAGAAAGAAAGAAAGAAAGAAAGAAAGATGGTCTTACAGGGAGGAAAACTTACAGAGATTCATCAACACTGGGATTTATCATGGCGACGTTCACGAGCTGGAAGGTTGAATTAAGCAATTGAGCAGGTGAAATTCAAGTAAGCCATAAGGGGCGGAGCAATTGAGCTGGCCTCAAATTTCTATAATAGAGTAATTAAATATGTACTAATTCTCAGAGAAAGAAGCTTAACCTAAGAAGTTTACCAATATATTAGTTTTGTATTCAGAGAATGTCTTCTCTTTTTTTAAAAAATGTGCATATTTGCCAGGCGTGGTGGTGCACACCCGTAATCCTAGTGCTCGAGAGGCTGAAACAGGAGGATTGCAAGTTTGAGGCCAACCTTAGCAGCCCTAGCAAGGCTCTCAGCAACCTCGTAAGGCCCTGTTTTGAAACAAAAATGAAAAGGGCCGGGCATGTAGCTTGAAGGTAGAACCAGTAACTTCGAGTTCAATCCCCAGTACCCGCCCCACATATACACAGTATATTTGTTGCTGAAATTTGGAAAATTAGAGAAAAAATAAATGAAAATTTATTCATAACCTCATCCTAAAATAATTTCCCAGCAAGTACTCATTACTCTTTTCTTTAATCATTTTTTTTTACAAGTACATATTTTAAAATGCTTTCACATGCATTTACCGAAATGGGGTCCTCTGTGACATAGACATCCAGATATAATTATTCCCAACTTGCAGAGGAACAAACTCAGTCTTGGAGTCCTCCCTGGCTTGTCCTCGGAGTTCAGGAGAAAACCCATTTTGCAGGAGCTTTCTGGTCCTCTAGGGCCATTTTTATCCAATAGAACTCTTTGTGATGAAGGAAATACTCTAGTTCTGTCCAAAATGGCAGACACCGTATTGTGTCGCTGCTGAGCACTTGAAATGAGGCTAAGATCACCGAGAAGGTGATTTTAAATCTCATTTCATTTTAATAACACCTGAAGAGCCGCGTGGGAGCTGGGGCCGCTGCACTTAGATAGCCCGGTTCAGGAGATCCTTGGCACAGTCTTTCTTTCTAATCCTGCTGGCAGCTTCCCAAGCACCTGCCCTCCGGTCCCTTCAAGCTCTTCCAAAGTCTGGCCTTGGGGGCCGTCTTCTTGCTTTTGGCGCCTGGCTCTCCCTGGGCCTCGCTCTCTCCTGCTTCACACCTACAGGTTATGACTGAGAAGCCCCAGCTTCAGAGGACAGATGGACACTTCTGGGGAGGGGAGAGGCGAGCCACCTTAGAGCTGCCACCCCACCCACCACGGCCACCCTGAGTGAGTGTAATATCCCCTGCAGCAGAGCCTCTGGAGGGAACAGAGGGGCCAGAGGCGGGCTGCCTGCCCTGAAATGACCCAGAAAGCGAGTCTGCAAGATCAGAATCCTCTGTAACCTCTGCACTCCAGAAGTTAAAATTCAAAGAAACGGCGCCGGGATCAGGAGACTCCACGCGCCTGCCATCATGTGCCCTTGAGGGGTCAAGGGCAGCTTTCACCTTGCGAACACACGGACAGCGCGGTCAGGTGGCTGGTCTGAGTTCCCAGAGCAGAGGGCCCGGATGCAGAGGTGGGCCCATCTGCTGCGAGGTGGAGTACACTCGAGATCCAGCCCTCCTCTGCTGCCATGGTGCCAGGACTGGGAGCTCTGACAGCCGCCCCCGCCCGGTGCTCTCCATGGTCCTGAAGGACCTGCTCTGCCTCCCCGGTCTCAGTTTGCAGACCGTAAAATGGGCGTTTTAAAAGAGAGCAGGGATTTTTTTTTAAATGCTGATTACTGCAAACTCTAGTAATCTGTCAATAATGTTTGAGATCACACTCAGTATTGTATATGTATGAGTGCTTCCCTGAGTTTTCATGAATTGCCTAAGGTGTCCGTGACTCCTCCAGTTAAAACCATGTCAACAAGAGGTCGTAAACTGGCAGCTACGGGTTAGTTATCACTTGCAGTTGTGTGTCTGTGGGGGAGGCTGTGGGGGTTGTTTTGTTTTGGCCCACACTTTCCTTTTAGTGAGTAATTTTTCTTGTGTGTGTCTGTGCGGTACTGGCGGTAGAACCCAGGGGCTTTCTACCTCTAGTCTACATTCCCAGACCTATTTTATACTTTATTTGGAAACAGGGTCTCACTAAGTTGCCGAGGCTGGTTTTTTTTTTTTTTTTTTTTTTTTTTTTTTTTTTTTTTTGGTGGTACTGGGGTTCCTGGAAGCCCTTCTACCTTTGGGCCACACTCCCAGACCTATTTTTACATTTTTATTTGGAAACAGGGTCTCCTAAGCCAGCGCACACAGCTACCTTAGAACCTGCGCGATCCTCCTGTCTCCGCCTCCCAAGCGCGGGGATTACAAGCGTGCGCCACCACGCCCGGCCTAAGTGTGTTCAATCCACTTCTTTTTTTTTTTTTTTTTTTGGTGGTGGTACTGGGGTTCCTGGAAGCCCTTCTACCTCCGGGCTACACTTCCAAACCTAATTTTACATTTTTTATTTGGAAACAGGGTCTCCTAAGCCAGCGCGTGTGGCTGGCTTCAAACCTGCACGATCCTCCTGTCTCTACCTCCCAAGCGCGGGGATTACAAGCGTGCGCCACCACGCCCGGCTGCCGAGGCTGGTTTTGAACCTGTGCAATCCTCTTGTCTCAGCTCTGCAAGCACTAGGATTACAAGCGTGTGCCACCATGCCCGGTGTGAATAAAGTTTTTTAAAATTTGGATTTCAGCCGGCCGTGCTGATGCACACCTGTAATCCCACTACTTGGGAGGCTGAGACAGGAAGATGGCAGGTTTCAGGTTCAAAGTCAGCCTCAGGAACTTAGTGAGGCTCTCAGTAACTTAGCAAGACCTTGTTTCCAATATAAAAATAAAATAGGGCTGGGATTGTAGCTCAGAGGTAGAATGTACCTGAGCTCAATCCCCCAGCACTAAAACCAAACCAAAACAAAATATAAAAAGAACCCTAAAATTGTGGGATTTTTTGCAGAAAAGCATAATTTTAAGCTTTTCAAGCTGCTCCTGAAGAAACGAGGAGATCTGGCATCAGGGGCTCACATTCTCCATGGCAACAAGCAGAGCTTTTCTGGGGTTCACTTCATACCAAAGCCTAAGAGTTGGACATTTTCCCCCTGGTTAAAATAATGGTTGTATGCACCTACACCACTGTCAAAAGTACACATCAGACTTGTGAGCGCGATGTGGCTTCCCTTACAACAGCCCACCTCGCTCACTAAATAACTGAACAGTTGAACTTGTAATGTCTGATTTATATCACTTATTCATTGATTTAACAAATATCAGCTAGGCACTGTGGCATATGCCTGTAATCCCAGTACTTGGAAGGCTGAGACAGGAGGATCACAGGTTCAAGGCCAACTTTAGCAACTTAGAGAAACCCTGTTTCAAAATGAAAGATAAAAGGGGGGGGGAGCCGGGTATAGTGGCGCACGCTTGTAATCCCAGCATTTGGGAGGCTGAGACCCGGAGGATCGCGGCTCGAAGACAGCCTCAGCTACTGAGTGAGGCCCTCTGTAACTCAGTGAGACCCAGTTTCAAAATAAAAAATAAAAAAATAGGGCAGGGGGTGCAGCTCAGAGGTCAAATGCCCCTGGGTTCCATCCCCAGACTCCCCCCCCCCCCACACACACACACAACGGGCTGAAGGTGAGGCTCAGGGATAGAATGCCATTGGGTTCAATTCCCAGTGCCAAAAAAACAAGACAAAACAAAACCTTGTGAGGCATCGAGTCTAGACGTGAACAGACATAGACAAGGCCCTGTTTGGATGGAGGGTGGTTGGTTGTTCTCTTAGAATCCCCCTCTTATGCCGGGCTTGGTGGCGCACACTTGTAATCCCTGCACTTGGGAGGCTGAGACAGGAGGATCGCACAGGTTCAAAGCCAGACTCAGCTACTTAGTGAGGCTCTCAGCAACTTAGTGAGACCCTGTTTCCAAATAAAATATAAAAATAGGTCTGGGAGTATAGCCCGGAGGTAGAAAGCCCCTGGGTTCCACCCCCAGTACCACCAAAAAAAAAAAAAAAAAAAAAAAAAAGAATCCACCTCTTCGCGGTTTATATCCTCAGCAATGTGGTCCCTGCCTCCGAGTCTCCTGGGAGAGAGCTGCTCTTTGGAAGTCAATTCTGTCCTCCAGGCCCAGCGGGGCAGGAGGGGGGCGAGGGAAAGGAACTTATTAATTCCCCACCAGACACCTGGCACCCAGTTGGCACCCTGGATCCCTTTGCCCAGAGGAAGCCCAGCCAGGGCAGGGAAGCCATTTGGGGTCACCTCGGCCCAGTCCCATCTTTAACCAGCAAGGGAATGAGCCGCACTCTCAGCCCCCTTACTGCCAAGGTCCCATGGGGGCCTTGGGTTGACTCCCCAACCCTGACGTTTCCTCAGGCCACCGTCCAGCTGACATGTGCGGAGTCTGCAGGTGTCCTCTGTGGGGGGCTGGTGTTGGCATCCTGGAGGAGCACCCTAGAGAGAAGGGGCGGGCAGGGAGAGAGAGAGGAGAGAGGGGAGAGGAGGGAGGCAGCGTGGGGAGAGGAGGGGAGAGGAGCAGCAGGAGAGAGGAAGGAACATCAGTACCTCCAAAAGGCAACTCTGGTGTGTGCGTGTGTGTGTGTGTGTGTGTGTGTGTGTGTGTGTATTACTGGAAATCGAACCCAGGGTCATTCTACAGCTGAGCTATACCCCCAGCCCTATTTTATTTTTAGTGTGTCTCACTGAGCTGTGGAGAGCCTCACTAAGCTGCTGAGACTGGCTGCAAACCTGTGATCCTCCTGCCTCAGCCTGTCAAGTTGTAGGATTACAGGTGTGCACTAAGCACGCCCCGTTAATAGGCGAGCCTTCTCCCACCATGTACACAACACTTAGAACGCATACACTGCCCCTGAAGCCGCGTATTTGTTCAGCAGGAGGCTGTCGCCCCCAGGCAGCCCTATTCAAATGGTCATAGTGGGTTTACTCAGCCCCAAACTGGAAATAATCCAAACGTCCATCAGCAGAGAATAAACCAGCAAAGCAGCACAGACTCGCAGCACGGAGAACGCGGCTCTCCAACACCATGGGGATGAATCGCCCAGATAGTACCCTGAGCGAAACGGCCAGCTACAGAAGTCAGAGCTGTGTGGGTCCATTGTTGTAAGGTCCAAGGACAGCGGGGACCGAGCTACAGAGACAGGAATCCCGGCAGCGTTTTGTTTTGGTGTCTTTTGTTTGCAGTCCCGGGGATTGATCCTGCAGTGTTTTGCAGGTGCGTGGAGATGACGTGGAAGGGGATGTTTGAGGGAGAGATGGTCTGTGTCTTGTTGGGACAATGGAAATATGGGGACTTGGGGGAGGGGTCAAGCCTCCTTCAACTGGGCACTTACAATGAGCGCATTTCACTGCCTGTAAATTATAGCTCAATAGGCCAATTTTTCAAAAACAATCACGTTCTAATTCTCTCCCAGCTATGGCCATGGAACGGTCCCTCTGCAGGGAAGTTATTTTGTTTTGTTTTGTTTGAATCATTCGGACAAAAACCCCTGCTAGCTCAGGACTCTGTCTGCCACTCTTGAGAAATAATAAGAACCTCCGTTTGCTTCAATACGCAGACTGGGTCTTGATTCAGAAAGGAGGACACCCCGCCCTAAAGGCGGATCGAATGAGGAACTTGATTGGAAGCGAAGTCTTCCCGTTCCCTCCCTTGGCCGGCAGCTGTGGGAGAGGGAAGAGGGTGGCCCTCCGGGGACTTCCCTCTCCACCTCTGCTCAGCTTCCCTTGAAGAGACCACTCTTGTCGGTTGCCCGGGACCAGAGGACTCCTCCTTCTGGGACACTCTCTTGGGGGATTCCTTTTTCTCAAGCAGATCCCCCTCCAATCCCTAATTTTCCATGCATGGGAAGCCATATCACTTAGAAGCAGACCTCTTAGGCAGAGTGCAAAGTGGCCTGGGCTCAGTCAGGTGTGGTGACACACGCCTTTGATCCCAGTACTTGGGAGGCCGAGACAGGAGGATCGCAGGTTCATGGCCAGCCTCGGCAATGTAGCAAGGCCCGCCACAACTTGTTTCCAAAAATAAAAAATAAAAATAGGCCTAGGGGGGTAGCTCGGAGGTAGAATGCCCCTGGGTCCAATCGCCAGTACTGCTGAAAAGTTGCCCAAGTTGAACTACCACCCATGACTGTCTCTGATCTCCAGAAACACCTGGGCTCCCGGAATCACATCTTCAGAGTATTGGTTCAGCGATGGTTACCAAAGAAAAGACAGGATGCCCAGTTCACTTACTAACGCCACAGTGGGGATTAGGATTCAACACCTGGGTCCAGGGGGACTGAGGACTGAGGACTGAGGACTGAGGACTGAGGACTGAGGCGTCTGCTTTTTTTTTTTTTCTGACTCTGTTGGCCAATTTAGTTTCTTTTCTCCTCGGCTCCCACGGTCTACTGTACCAAACTCTGTCCTAGACCTGGTCTCTCTGGGGGTGAAGGGTCGCCTATATGTCTGTCCCCCTGGGCAGACGAAGCCAATGAGCTGGACATGGCTGAGCACCAACTCTCAGGTGCCAAGCAGAGGAGTCTAGTGGGGTCTGGCTGTCTAGGTGTCTCGTGTAGACCAAGGACAAAAGTGAGACGTTTTATTCTCATGCTTTTCCAAAGCGAATGGACAATGCAGGATAATCTAAGGAAACCCAAGAGTGCCCCGAGGGTACAGCCAGGAGCGGAGATCATAATTCCATTGGGATGGCGTTGTTTGGTCTGTCGGGTGGTACGCAGAACGGCATGGTTGTGGCACGCAGTGGCCCGGTGAATGCTGGGTATCGGCATCACTTACAGAGTGTGTACTTGTGCTGCGCACAGCGTGAGGCGCTGTGCATAGATGTGGCCGTGGCTCTCAGGGCTCTCCCTCATCCCCAGTGGTGCTCACCACCCCTGCACATGACGTAGCTGGAGGCTCCTTGCTGCCTCCGTGGGACTGTCTTGCTGGCTGTGGGCGCATGCTCAGCCCACACACAGGGAGGCCAGAACTGCTAGGAGCTTCTAGGGGCGGTCCTCCATCACTGCTGGCCCGGAGGTGGCTGCTTGGCCTCCCAGGCAGGACCACTCTGAGGAATGGTCTCCGCTGCCTCCCAGGGCCCCCATGAGAACTGCAGCTCCTTTTGCCCACAATGTCACCTTCTCATAAAGGTATTGGCTTCCTTCTCTGGTCCATATCCCCGGAAAATTCCAGAATTTTCCGGGCTCCTCTACCAAGCAAATCACTATTATGCTCACCCTCATCTCAGAGTTTACTTCTAAGACGACAAAGGTATTTCATTTAATTCTTCAACAGTGCCAGGCATGGTGGCGCATGCTTGCAATCCCAGTACTTGGGAGACTGAGGCAGGAGCATCCTCGGTTTGAGGCCAGACTCAGCCCCACTGAGTGGAGTCCTTAGCAACTTGGCAAGACCCTGTTTCAAAATTAAAAAAAAAAAAAGGCCAGGCTTAGTTATGCATGCCTATAATCCCAGTAACCTGGGAGGCTTGAATAGGAGGATTGCAGGTTTGAGGACAGCCTCAGCAGTATAGCAAGACCCTTAGCAACCTAGTGAGACTGTGTTTCAAGATTAAAAAAATAGCCGGGCGTGGTGGCGCACGCTTGTAATCCCTGCGCTTGGGAGGCAGAGACAGGAGGATTGCGTAGGTTGGAAGCCAGCCGCGCGTGCTGGCATAGGAGACCCTGTTTCTAAATAAAAATGTTAAAATAGGTCTGGGAGTGTAGCCCGGAGGTAAAAGGGTTTCCAGGAACCCCAGTACCACCACTACAAAAAAAAAAAAAAAAAAAGATTAAAAAAATAATAGCGGGTGCAGTGGCACACGTTTGTAATCCCCGCGCTCGGGAGGCAGAGGGAGACAGGAGGATCGCGCAGGTTCAAAGCCAGCTGCGCTGGCTTAAGAGACCCTGTTTCCAAATTAAAAAAATAAAATAAAATAGGTCTGGGAGTGTAGCCCGGAGGTAGAAGTGTTTCCAGGAACCCCAGTACCACCAAAATAAATAAATAAATAAATAAATAAATAAATAAATAAATAAATAGTGCTGGAATGTAATTTGGAAATAGAATGCCCGTGGGTTCAATCTCCAGTACCAGACAAAAAACAAACAAAAAACAAACAAAAAAACCCAAACCAAAAGTCTTCAGTAGTCCCGTGCAATGGACAGAAAGAGAGTTCCTATTTTATAGTTGAGCCAAATGAGGCTCAGAAAGACGATGCCACCAGCCCAGGGCTCTGCCCTTCCAGGTCTTCAGCCTCCCTGGCCGACCCTCCCTCGCCCGCCCACCCCGCCCCGCCCGGCCCTCTGCACCCAGCTCCGCTGACCCCTGTCCCTCTGCACCCAGCTCCGCTGACCCCCGCCCCGCCTGGCCCTCCGCACCCAGCTCCACTGACCCCTGTCCCTCTGCAGCCCAGCTCCGCTGACCCCCGCCCCGCCCCGCCCGGCCCTCTGCACCCCAGCTCCGCTGACCCCGGTGCCCGCGTCTCCCGCAGGAAGGCCGCTGCCTGTTCGTCATCCTGCTCATGGCCGTGTACTGGTGCACGGAGGCCCTGCCGCTGTCGGTGACGGCGCTGCTGCCCATCGTCCTCTTCCCCTTCCTGGGCATCCTGCCCTCCAGCAAGGTCTGCCCCCAGTACTTCCTGGACACCAACTTCCTCTTCCTCAGCGGGCTCATCATGGCCGGCGCCATCGAGGAGTGGAACCTGCACCGGAGAATCGCCCTCAAGGTCCTAATGCTGGTCGGGGTCCAGCCGGCCAGGTAAGGCGGGCGCTGACTCCTCCTCGGCTGTTGAGTGAGCAGCTGGCGTGTGCCAGACACACCCGGGCACAGCTGTCCTCACACTGCGTACCCGGCCCGGCGTGGCGGTGCACGCTTGTCAGTGCTGGGGAGGCTGAGACAAGAGGATGGCAGGTTGGCGGCCAGCCTCGGGAACTTAGTGAGGCCCTCTGCAACTTAGTGAGGCCCGTTTCTAACTAAAAGTCTAAAAGAGGGCTGGGGGTGGATCTCAGAGGTAGAATGCTCTTGGGTTTAATTCCCAGCATCACAAAATAAGTAAATAAATAAATAAATAAATAAATAAATAAATAAATAAATAAATAAAACCTTTAAAATAGGCATGCTATAGCCAGGCATGGTGGTGCACACCTGTAATCCCAGAACTTGGGAGGCTGAGACAGGAGGATCACAGGTTCAAGGCCAGCCTCAGCAGGTTAGCGAGGTCCTCAGAAACTTAGTAAGACCCTGTTTGAAAATAAAATATAAAATGAGACTGGGAGTGTAGCTCAGAGGTAGAATAAACACGCCTGGGTCTAATCCCCAGTACCTAAATAAATAAATAAATAAATGTGTATTATACATGCATTTATGTACATTTTTTGCTCCATAAACCCCTTGGGCAGATTGGTGACTCCTAAGGCTTTCCCCAGAATAATGTTTTCAATTATATAAAACATAACTCTTAGGATTTGAAACAACAGCTACAGCAAAATGCAGCTATCCAAATAATTTTTTAACACCCATATCTGTGCCAGAGTAGCGTACATAGTCCTTTACTCACTGGGCGAACGGCGAGACCCAGCAGAGGGCCCAGTGACCGCCATAATTCCGAGGGTCGACAGCCCTTCTCACGCGCACATGATAGGTGGCGTGATACGAGCCGAGATCTCTAGTGAGACAGCCCCGCATCCTGCTCCTGCCAAGGAACCGTGATGCCTGTTTATCACTGAAGAAAATACTCAGTTCTGGTTGGAAGTTAGCAGGATGAAGATGAGGATTTTATCCCCCTGACACAGCCTTAAATGACATCCACAGCCCCGATTCCAACTTTCTGCTTTAAAGGGGCGGGGGTGGTATATGCCTGTAATCCCAGTACATGGGAGGCTGAGACAGGAGGACCACAGGTTTGAGGACGGCCTCGGTAAGTAGTGAAACTCTCACCAACCTAGCAAGACTCTTTCAGAATAAGAATAAAATAGGGTTGGGGGTGTAGCTCAGAGGTAGAATGCCCCTGGGTTCCATCCCCAGGACTACACACATGAAAGAAAGAAAAGAAAGAAAGAAAGAAAGAAAGAAAGAAAGAAAGAAAGAGAGGAAGGGAGGGAAACCAAAAAAAGAAATTGTCTTAAACTGGGAGGAACCTGACCTTTTTTGCATTTTAAGACTCCTCTGGGCTGGATGTAGAGATCAGACTGCAGGAAAAGAGATTCGAGAAGCCAGGCTCGGCCCACTGGGAGGCTGGTCAGGTGTCCTGACAAGACATGCTGGACTAGGATGATGGTCGTGGAGAAAGACAGATTTGCATGACAAGGTCGATGTGGGGGAGGGGTAAGGGAAGAAGGTTCTGGAAGACAGAGTTCTGTCGTCTGCTATGCCAGCCACTGTGCAGTGCTATGTAAAAGTGCTTCCTCAAGGAGGAACCGTCGGTCCTGTGAGCAGAGTCCATCTAAGAACTGATTTCTACTGCACGATTGTAATCCCAGTCCTGGGGGGGGCTGAGACGGGAGGACCACAGGGGTGAGGATACCCAAAAATCACTGAGACTCTCATCAACCGAGTGAGACCCTATTTCAAAATTAAAACAGGGCTGGGGGTATAGCTCAGAGATAGAGTGCCCCAGAGTCCGATCCCCAGTACCACAAGAAAAGAACAGATGTTGGTACCTAAGGGGTACCTCAGCACAGGAGCCCCACAGAGGGAGGAGAAGACTCCCTGGAGCAGGGGTCATTTGAGATCAACTTTCCAGAATGGCTGGCAGTGGGCACGTCTGCTATCACACACATTATAAGGTAGCAAGGAAAAGAACAGGACACTGTTTAAAAATAGATGTTTTGTTTTGTTTTGTTTGTTTGGTGCCAGGGACTGAACCCTAGGGCATTCTACCTCCAAGCTAAATTCCCCAGCCTTTTTTTTTTTTCCCCCTTTGGAAACAGGGCGTCTCTAAGTTGCTGAGAAGCTCACTAAGTTGTTGAGGCTGACTTTGAACCTGCGGTCCTCCTGTCTCAGCCTTCCAAGTACCGGAATTATAGGCATATGCCACCACACCCAGCAAAAACAGATTTTTTTTTTTGGTGGTACTGGGGATGGAACCCAGGGCCCTTCTACCTCCGGGCTACGCTCCCAGACCTATTTTATGTTTTATTTGGAAACAGGGTCTCTCATGCCAGCTGAGGCTGGCTTCGAACCTGCGCGATCCTCCTGTCTCAGCCTCCCAAGCCCGGGGATTACAAGCGTGCGGCACCACGCCCAGCTAAAAACAGATATTTTAAACACAGAAAAAATAATCTTGAAGACATTAGTGTCAGTAGGGAAAAGGGAAAGATTATTCCATGAATGATAGGAGCTGAGATCACTGGTTTAGTGTATGAAAGAAACAACACCTATACCTGGCTTCACACTATTCACCTAAATAAGTTCCAAGCGGATTAAAAGACCAGTATTAAAAAATACGTGAAACCTAGATTCAATTGATGAGGGCGGACCAAACAGAGAGCAGGAGGCTGGTAAGTTCAGGCCTGTCGGGTGCCGACGGGCTTGGCGGGGTGAGCTGTGGGTGGCGGAGGGAGCAGGAGGAGGCCGTTAGGGAGAGATGGTGAGAGCCTTGGCACCCAAAAATGGTACCAAGAAACGGGTGCCATCGAGGCTTTGGGAGCAATGGACAGAAAGTATGGAGCTCAAAATGGCTTCAGAACCCCGGTACCTCCGGCACGTGTGGCCAGCGCACTGGCCAAGGCTGCCTTAGATTTAAACAAGTCCAGTCTGTTGGTCCCTACTTAGTCACGACTTTCGCCTGTAAGCCTCCCCTGGGCTCTGGACCACCCCCTCTCCCTCTGTGGCTCAGGCTCATTCTGGGGATGATGCTGACCACCTCGTTCCTGTCCATGTGGCTGAGCAACACCGCCTCCACCGCCATGATGCTGCCCATCGCCAACGCCATCCTCAAGAGTCTCTTTAGCCCGAAGGAGACTCAGAAGGACCTCAGCCGGGAGAGCGAGGAGAGCACAGGTGAGGCCGTGCCGGGCGCGGGGCCTGCTCCGCCAGCCTGGGGGGCTGCGGGCTGGGAAGAGCCAGAGGATACCGGGGAGGGCCGCGGGCATGCACGCTTCCTGAGCACTTGCTGTGTGCCAGGAGTTTTGATGGTATTCATGGAGAATTCGACAGTTTTAACTGGCATCTTGCTTTTTAAAAATGTGCGTTTACTCAGTGTTTTATGGACGCTGGCTCCCGTGGCTCTCCAGATGGCCCTCTGAAAGCCATGCATGCTATCATTGAACTTTCTTTGAAAGCGTTTGAACAGATGTTCGACAGCACTGCCCTGTAGAGGACTGCCAATCGAAGCGACGATATTTAAGTCAGTAAGACTGGCAAAAGCGTAAGAAAGCCGGATCACACCCAGGCTTGGCATGGGAAGTCTTGTGCA
Source organism: Muscardinus avellanarius (assembly GCF_963383645.1). Classification (NCBI taxonomy): domain Eukaryota; kingdom Metazoa; phylum Chordata; class Mammalia; order Rodentia; family Gliridae; genus Muscardinus; species Muscardinus avellanarius. Next base: position 33,160,753 of record NC_137805.1, read on the forward strand.
CTGTTAGAAAGAGTGTGGTCCAGGTCAGCCTCTCTTAAGGACATTCTGCAAGGATTTCCTCAAGTCAGTGTGCGTACACCCCAGAACCCAGCCCCTCTGCTCTGGAAGCCAGGGCCCAGGGGATTCCCTGCAGATCCCGGAGGAGCCATGCACAGCGATGCTCACTACGGCCTGCTCCGTGGTGTGAGAGACAGTGGCTCCATCACTAGTGAAGGGCGATGGGTGTGTACACGGAGTGCCATGCTGCCTGCAAGAGACAGAACCAGTTAGAGGCAGGGATCTCACGAAACAGTTATGATTGTGGAAGAAATCAGAGGGAGAGTCAGATCATAATACCACATAAATTAAATATACTCATGTGAATGATAAAATATTGTATAGGAACATAAAAAAGTCAAAGCTGGACACGAAAGGCATCTGAACGGCTGCCATGAGATAGGTGGAAGTGGGAGACGGGGATAGACTTTAAAAATTGCCAGGCATGGTAGCGCACGCTTGTAATCCCCACGCTCGGGAGGCAGAGACAGGAGGATCGCGCAGGTTCGAAGCCAACCGCGCTGGCTTAGGAGACCCTGTTTCCAAATAAAAATATAAAAATAGGTCTGGGAGTGTAACCCGGAGGTAGAAGGGTTTCCAGGAACCCCAGTATCACAATAAATAAATAAATAAATAAATAAATAAATAAATAAATATGGCACATGCCTGTAACCTCAGTACTTGGGGTTACAAATAGGTGTCTGGGAGTGTAGCCCAGAGGTAGAAGGGTTTCCAGGAACCCCAGTACCACAATAAATAAATAAATAAATAAATAAATAAGAAAAAAATTCCATCGTGTGTACATACCATATTTTTTTCTGCCCATTCATCTGTCGGTGGACACCTAAGCTGGTTCCGTGGTTTGAGTATGTTTCATAATGTGTGAGAAATAAGACAGGATGAAGGCAGGCTTAAGGACAGCCTCAGCAACTTAGCGAGGCCCTATTTCAAATAAAAAAATAAATAAAAAGTGCTGGGGGTATGGCTTGGAGGGAGAATGCCCCTGGGCTCAATTCCTAATACCACACACAGGCATGCGCGTAAAAAATACGTATCTCTTAAAAGTTAAACGCTGGTCCATATTTATCTAAGTGCACGTTGCTTGCTGACAGCATGTGAGTATTTCCGCACCATGCACTCAAGAGTCTTGTATATCTTATTTCCACAATGGCCCTGAAAGCTAGGAATAACTATAATCACTTTACAGTTAAGGTCCAGAACATCACTGTTGGCAAAAGAGCAGAATCGGGAACTCTGAGAAGGCCAAAGTCGTACACGTGGGAGAGGAGAGATGCTTTATAGCCGGGGTTGGCAGTCATTCTCCGTAAATAACCAGACAGTAAATATTTTAGGCTCTGTGATCTACTCTGTTGCAACTGCTCTACTCTGCCTTTGAAGAGAGCGGCGGGGTGCCAATGGTTGTGGCCCTGTGCCGATGGTAGCATGTTATTTATGGGTGCCAAAGTTGAAATTTCATGTAATTTTTATGTCCTGAAATAATATCCTTCAATTGATCTTTTAACCATTTAAAATTGTAAAAAAAAAAAAAAAAATCAGCTAGGCATGGTGGCGCATGTCTGTAACCCCAGTACTTGGGAGGCTGAGACAGAAGAATCACAGGTTCGAAGCCAACCTCAGCAACTTAGCAAGGCCCTCAGCAACTTAGTGAGAACCTGTCTTTGAACAAAAAAATAAAAAAGGATTGGGGGTATAACAGAGATAATAGAATAAAATGCCCCTGGGTTTAGTCCACAGTACCACAAAGAAAAAAGTAAAAATCAGTGTAGTTGGCAGGTCACCCAAAACCCATGGTGGGGATGGCTCTCACTTGAAACCCACGGGTTGCAGACCCCTGCTCTACATGGTCAGATTCATTGGGTTTTCAAGCTGCTCCCCTCAGATCTTGGGGCCCCGAGAACTACTTTGCAGTCACCCTGGGGTGGTGGCAAGCGGCCGGGTCTCATTTCCCCAGTTCAGTCCCAGTCAAGCCCACTTTATCTGTTTTATACGCTGGACTTCCAGGTAACAGTAGCTGCTATTTCTTGAGTACTGATTCTATGCAAAGACTCCTGAGAGCCTCATGTCTGAATGAAATGGCGCTAGCAACGCCTTCATTTTGAGGAATGGGTGCTGAGAAAGAAATAAAAAAGAACGCGAAGACTCCCCACCTCAGGCCACAAGGTTTCAGAACCCTGGGCCTTTGGATTGGGCTGGCTACCTTTGGACCACACAGCCTCCTCTTCCTTCCTCTGCCTCCTGCGGGAGCCTACTACAAGAAGGCCACCCAGGGGTCTGAACGCCAAGCCGCTCATTACAAAGATGTGAAATCTGAGCCGCAGGGAGGGAAGGGATTGCTCAAGGTCACATGCGGTGGCTGTGCCGTGAGATCTAGTTTTTCCCTTTGGGTTGCAGGATGTGGGGAGGCAGGGGGCCCCGGGTGGCCGGGCCAGACACCTGCCTTCACAGGCCGCAGGATCAGAGAGCGGGCGCTGGTTAATGATCAGCGTCTGTGACCTAGGACAGGACCGATTCCAGTGCAAAGAGAGATGCCCCTTTCACCCAGTTTCTGTGTTTTGACCAGGGAGCTGGAGGTGAGGAGACTGTGTGGGACCAGGAGAGGGACAAGCAGTCTCCCAGGGGCACCAAGTTCATGAGGGGCATCTGCAGCAGCGACCACAATCCTAATACCAGCTGTTCCTTGTTGAGGCCATGGTCTGCAGAACTCTAGAATCAATTTTACATACCCACCAGCTTGTTTAATCTCTATAACTGGACTGGAAGGTAAATGATCTCTGTCATACAGAGAAAGAGAATGAGGTCCCAAGACACAAAAGGGTTTGCCCAAAGTAACATGGCAGCTGAGCTCTGAATCGAGAATCTCTCTTCTGAGCTCCGTGTCTTAGGACCTGGCACAGAGGGGAGCCGAAGCTGGGCTAGGGTGGGGCTCACTGGGCAGGACCCAGAGGTCCCAGCCCTGGAGAATATCTGCCCCTGTCTCCAGGGCCTTTACCTGGCGCTGTGCTCTGCGGTGTCCTGTGGTTGGCGGCTTCTCCAGGGCCCTCTGCAGGTGTGCTCTATTATACCCTCACCTGCTGGGGGCCACTGTCCATCCCATCTCACAGAGTTCAAGGCCATGACTTGCCTGTGTCCTTTAGCTAGTGAGAGCCCACCTGGCTTTCTTTTTCTTTTTCCTCTCCTCTTCTTCCCCTTCCTCCTCCTCCTTCTTCTCCATGAAGGATTGAACCCAGAAGCTCTCTACCCCTGAGCTACATTCCCCAGCCACTTTTATTTTTTTTATTTTGAGACAGGGTCTCCCTAAGTTGTCCTCTAGCATGCGATCCTCTTGCCTCGGGCTCCCAAGTAGCTGGGATTAGAGGTGGGCACGCACCGTGCCTAGCTCCAGCTGACATTCTAATCTAAAGTCTTTTTCCTCCTGTTCTCTGCCCAAAGAAGGCCACCCAGGAGTGCCATCCATGGCTTACCTTCAGGAAGGCCCGGATGCCGCCGTTCACAAAGGACCTCTTAGGCTGGGTTCAGCATCGTTATCTCTTCCTTCAATATATGCTCGTTACCCTCATCTATAAAGCACGGATAAAGCCTCTTTTTTAACCTTTATTGGTGCATTGTAATCACACATCAGAGTGAGAGTCAAAGGGATACATTAATACATGCAAGGGTCACTTGATGGATTTCCCTCTGGATCCTCCCTCCCCGTACACCTCAGTGAGAGTGGCAGTAATGCCTGCATATATGGACACAGCCTTCTTTGAACTATTCCCGTCTTCAAGCCTCACCTCCCTCTTTTCCCCCTCCCACTACTCTACTGGTTTCTCTTGTCATCCAACAGAGGTCCTTTTTGTTCCTATTTTTGTTCTAGTGTCCAAATATGAGAGGAAACAGATGACTGTTGACTTTCTGAGACTGGCAAATCTCACCTAGCATTGATATTTTCTAGTTCTGTACATTTTTCTGCTAATGGCATCTCTTCCTCCTCCTCCTCCTCCTCCTCCTCCTCCTCCTCCTCCTCCTCCTCTTCTTCTTCTTCTTCTTCTTCTTCTTCTTCTCCTATACTGGGGGTGGAACCCAGGGGCATTTTACCTTCAAGCAACACCTCAAGCCCTATTTTTTACTCTTTATTTTGAAACAGGGTCTCACTGAGTTGCTGAGAGCTTCACTAAGTAGTTGAGGCTGGCTTCAAACCTGCACAACCCTCCTGTGTCAGCCCCCCAAATGCTAGGATTACAAGCGTGTGCCACCAGCCCTGGCTTTTGTTCTTCTTTATGGTTGAGTAAAATTCCATCGTGTGTACATACCATTTTCCATTCATCTGTCGGTGGACACCTAAGCTGGTTCCATGGTTTGAGTATGTTGCATAATGTGTGAGAAATGAGAAGCAGGTGCACAGGAAGTGGCTAATACGTGGCAGCTGCATAAAGTTACTGTGAGATGCTGAAGTCAGAGGAGCCGGTGAGCAGACCCTCAGTCCCGTGCCTGATGGGTCCATTCCCTACTCCCAGCTAAAGGGATCTGTTTGCCCACTAATTCATGATGTCTCCGTAGACTCCAAGCTCCCCGAGGGCTTGCGTCCTTCTCGTTGCTGTTCATAGAGAAGTCTTATTCTCCCAGGACACGGACTGACCATACTCGGTGCTCAATAAGTGTGTGAATTTAATGAATCAATGAAGGAATGGGCTAGTCAGTTAACTGTTCTCAGCCTCAGTTTACCCATATGTCCACTGGGGATAATAACGCTTACCCCTAGGTCATAAGTAGTACCAAATGAATTGATGGATGTCAATCTGCCATATATGGGGCTTTTGACCTTCCCTGGGGTGTTTGTTAAGGAATATTTGACACAAGAATTCTTTCCTGAAGGCCTTCTATGTGCCAAATCAGAATATTTCCACCATACTGGGAAGGCTGGACTAGAGTATTAGTTCCAGATGATCTACTAGACTAGAGTTACTAGTTTCAAGTCCACCTACCAAGCATCAGCTGTGTGCCTTGGAGATGGGGAGAGGATGGAGGGTCGGGGGTCAGCAGTCCCAGGTACTGGCCTGGCTCTGCCTCTACGCCACTGCATCCCCTTGGTCCCAACTTTGACCCACCTCTCCAAGCCTCAGTTTCCCCAGGTGTCAAAAAGGAGACAGTCAGCCTTGCCCAGCTCCCCAAGGCTGCTCCGAGGTTGTCACAAGATTGCCAACATGAAGCTCCCAGTCCCCCTGTCTGATAGAAACATTCAACTAAGGCCTTACTAAGCACCAAGCTCCCGAGTCATCACCACGTCTGGACCCAGAGAAGTGTCTGGAGACTTTGCCCAGCAGCCTGTTTTCCTGTGCTCACTTGGACCCCTGCGGTCCAGGAATCCCGGGAGTGAGTGGGGGATGCTGGGTAAATGGTTAGGAGCCCTCGCCTAGGTTTGCCTATTTTTTTCAATTTAATCTTCATCATTATCAAGAACATAAAGGCTGATCCAGAGTGATCTGCACTACTAACCCATATAAGGAAGCAGGGACTCTTTTCCCATCTCCCAGGATGCAGTTGGGTGTGCCGGGGCTCCCTGCTAGGAGTGTGAGTTCTCTGATATCCGGAGCCCTCTGACTCAGATGTAGGTAGCGTGCATGTGACCAGGTTCCAGGGATGAGCAAACTGGGGTGCCCTCTCCCTCAAGAACCTGGGCAGCCCCAGCGGAGCCTCAGCTTCTTACCTGCAACTTCAGACAAGTTGCTCTCAACCCTGGCTACACAAAAGACTCGCCTATAGAGCTTTTTCTAAAACTACTGAGGTCCAGGCCTCGAGCCACCGATGGACCCTCTGGAGTGGGATCACCCCCCAGGGAGCCCAGAGTCGTGTCTGAGGGCTGGTGAGCCCTGTGGTCATCTGATGCTGTACGACAGCTGTGAGCTATGGATGGGTGAGGGCCTGGGGTGACCAGGTCAGCATTCTTCCTGTTCCGCCATCCCCCCTGGGGAGCGACTTTGCCCCGGCCATTAGTGCACTATTAACAGGCCTTCGCTTCCTGCCTTGGCACCCCGGGATCAGGCCTCACGCACCCTGAGGTACTTATCCACGACACCCAGGACAAGCAGACCTGACCTTCTGCCTTCAGAGCGCTGCTGGTGGTCAGTGGGGCCAGCCTCAGGCACAACAGATATGACACCAGTGGCCCCCATAAAACCCTGCTCCCTCCTGGTAGTAAGAGGGAAATCAGAGGCAGGGGTGGGGAAGGGGCTCCCCAGGCCACCGGGCGAGGCAGGGAAAGACTTGAGGCTACTTTTGAACGATTCGTTCAGGTTCATATGGCTGAAATGCGGCCTGATTTCCCAAAGAAAAATCTCACATAAAATAAAAAAAAAAATCAAGCCAGGCATGGTGGTGCATGCCTGTGATCCAAGTACCTGGGCGGCTGACACAGGAGAGTCACAGAAGCGACTTAGCGAGGAGCTCGGCAACTTAGCGAGACCTTGTTTCACTAAGATGTGTCAGAGAGGCATAGCATAGATATAGAATGTCTCTGGGTCTAATCTCCACTATTAAAAATAATAAAACTATTTTTCCTCCTTACTAGAGTTCCTTCAAAGGTATCAATACCCTCCAATCAGAATCCCAAAAAGACTCTGTAGTTGAATGAGTTGATCCTGTTACCCATCGCGGCAGGAGCCAGCGCTCAGACCCTGGACATCAGCAAGGGCGGGGGCTTTGGCCAGGTCGTCTGGAGGAGGGCCTAGGATGCCAGGCTGCTTCCAGATTGGCTGCTGCCAGAGACCAGGGGCAGGTCTGTGCCTGGGGCAGGAAGGAGCAGGTGTTCATTTGCAAGAGGCAGGCGCTGGGGATTTTATGGTTTCACAGGAGTCCGTAGCGATCTTGCCTTCTGTCCCTCATTAGTCTCGGAGTGCCTGGGTGTGAGGTCGGTGTTCTCTTAGACTGTGGAGGCTCCCGGAGAACACATGGTGTGGCCGTGAGTGTGCTCACAGTTCTGCCTTTTCAGTCTCACCCAAGTGTAACCGGAGCTGGGAGCACACCTGTAATCTCAGTACTTGGGACAGGAGGATCGCAAGTTCGAGGACAGCCTCAGCAAGTTAGCAAGGCCCGGTTTATAAATGAAAAATAAATTATGCCTGGAGGTGTAGCTTGGAGGTAGAATGCCCCAGGCTTCAATTCCCAGTACCACCGGAAAAAAAAAATAATAAAAAGTGACCAGGTGTACATTTTTTTTTTCCTTGCAGGTCTGGGGATGGAACCCAGGGGCATTCGACCTCCGATCTACACCCCTGTGCTATTTTTTATTCTTTATTTTGAAACCGGGTCTCACTGAGTTGCAGAGGCCTCACTAAGTAGCTGAGGCTGTCTGTCTGCAAACTGCGATCCTCCGGTCTCAGCCTTCCGAATGCTGGGATTACAAGTGTGCGCCACCACGCCCAGCTCAGGTGTACATTCTTTATGTATGGTAGTCCCAGCCGACCAGGCACTCTCCTGCCCCAGGGCACCTGCTCTTCACTGCTCCATGGCTCACCTCCTCACCTGCTTCACATCTCTGATAGGTGGCAGGGTTTCCTTCTCAGATTTCCTGTAAGAATTTTATCTCAGTCAGACTCTTGAAAAAGATGTCACACCCCAGGACACCCATCCCGCCCTGCTTATATAGTCCCCATGACACCCGCCTGCGTCCAGCATACCGTATACCGTTTATCTGGCCCTCACATTGCCCAGTTTTATTTCCTCCCCAGCATCCATCACTAATAGAAAATTCATATACTGGTGGTCTTTCCTCTATAATATAATCTCCATGGGAACAGCGGCCTTGTCCTGTATCGCTCACTGGGTACCCAAGCTCATAGTCCGGAGTCCACAGTAGAGGGACAATAAGTACTTTTCAGATGGATGGATGGATGGATGGACTGATGGACGGACAGACAATGGAGCTCACCCATCCCATTGCCGATCCATCACCACCCAGTGCTGAAAGCCCCCAAGTAGCCCTTTGGCCGTGGCGACTCAGATGGGCCTGGGCTTGAGCCAGGGGTGGTCAGGCCGCCTGGCTAACTCCCTGCCCAGAGGCCTGAGGCGTCTCCAGATGTGGATGGTGGGACCAGAGGATGGGCGTGTCTGTCGATGTAGGAGCATCCTTCCCGTTTAGTCCTCCTTCTCCTCTCCCGTTTAGTCCTCCCTCTCCCCCCTCACCCATTCAATAAATAGCACGAGGTCCAGGGCAGGCCGGCTCCTCAGAAGCCGGTGCCCTCTGCGTGGCCTTCACTAAACCCGGCCTTTCCTCGTAGCCACGGCACAGAGGAGCGGCCTGCACGCCGTGCCCACCGAGATGCAGTTTCTCGCCAGCACGGAACAGTAAGTCCTGGGGGAATCCATGGAGGGAGGCACTGGGCTGCGGCTGGGTGCTGCAGCCATCCCCACCCGGCCCGGCCCCTGGGTCTTCTCAACCCTGTGGCTTGGGCATGGACAGCAGGGCCTCCTCTAAACAGGGCGGGACCCAGAGAGCTCAGCCCGTCAAAGATGGGAGGCCGAGAGGCCCCAAAGACAAACGTCCTGCGATCCGGGGACAGCCCTTGGCACCGCGGGAGTCTCCAGTGTCCTTGGGTCCCCAGCGTCTGTCCTCTGCATTTCGGCCGGTGGTTGAGCTTGTGGGGCGTGGGGTCACACGGCTCTGACCTGGAACTCCGGCCCTGCTGTCCACTGCTGTGCGCCTCGAACAAGTCATTAGGCTGCCCTGGGCCTCAGCTAGCCTTCCCTGCCCGCTGGGCACGACAGGGGCTCACACTAAAGCGCTGTTTTGAGGTTAAATGAGAGGAGTGACGAGAGCAGGCTGCCTTACATCTGCGCAGGGCGGCGCTTGTTGTAAGGCACGATTTTTCTCATTTTAACGGACCAAGCAGCAGGGGACCAAGCGATTGGCCGCCATAGTTCTGGGTGGCTTCGATCGGGCCCACTGTATTCACTCAGCATGTACATCCTTATTCAGGGGCAGCAGCAAGGGACAGAGAAAGCCCCAGCTCTTGTAGGGAGACTAAGGTTTAGTGGGGAGAAATGAATCGATGAATGAATGAATGAATGAATGAATGAAGTCTGCAGCAGGCCAGATGTTGTAAGTGCTGGAGGGCCGGGAGGTGGACTGGTGAGTGGAGGAGGGCACTTTTTTTTTTTTGCGGGTCTCGAGATGGAACCCAGGGGCGTTCTACCTCCGAGCTACACCCCCCTGCGTGGAGGAGGGCACTTTTAAACTGGGTGGTCAGAGCCGGGTGTGGTGGCACACGCCTGTAATCCCAGTACTTGGTAGGCTGAGACAGGAGGATCGCAGGTTTGAGGACAGCCTCAGCTACTTAGTGAGGCCCTCTGCAACTTAGTGAGACCCAGTTTCAAGATAAAGAATAATTTTTAAAAAGGGCAAGGGGTGTAGCTCAGAGGTTGAATGCCTCTGGGTTCCATCCCCAGAACCGCTAAATAAATAAATAAATAAACAAATAAATAAATATAAGTAAGGGGAAGGAGCGAGGGTAACCCCGCCAAGTGCCCTGCGCATGGGTGTCACTAGCACCAGAGCTACATTATGATCTGAGGCTGTAATGCACCGATAAAAGTATAAAAATAAATAAACAGTGGGCGTCCAGGGAGCCTCGCCGAGGGTCACGCCCGAGCAACCCCTGTGGGAGGCGAGGCTCGTGGGTCTCTGTGGAAAGAGTGTTCTCAGCGGAGAGCCCAGCATGCGTCAAGCTCCTGAGGGTTCAAAGAGCAGCGGGGAGGCCGGGCTGCCGAGCCATGGCGGGAGGCGGAGCCAGAGAGGTCGAGGTTGCGGGCCGGGAAGGTGGGACCCCGCGGCCCCTGAGCAGCCTTGGCTTTGGACCAGCTGGGAGCCAGTGAGGAGGGGCGTGCCCGGCGTGCCCACCCCCTGCCCGCGCTCCTTCCTTCCGGGTATCATACCTGGGGCCTTTGATCCAACTTTGAGGGTTGGGGTCTGTGGCCCATCCGCCCCTCCCCATGTGACCTGGGGCTGTATTTTAAGAATCAGCCATGCAGAGCTCATGATGGGGCTATTGGAAAACACCCAGTCCCCACCATGCGGAAGTCCTTGTCCATGGGAGGCAGGCACACCCCTCCCCACACTGGGCCTCAGTTTCCCCTTCTGAACAAAGCAAGGATTTTTCTGGATGAGTCCTAGAACCCCTTCTGCACACTCCCTCCTCTTTCTGTGGCTCTGTCTGTTGGGCGTCCAGGCTGAGGGAGGCCGCGGTTCTGGATCAGGCCCCCACGCCTGAGAAGTCAGCCCAGGCCCCGATTGCCAGCTGTCTCCACTCTGTCTCTCTGCTCTGTCTCCACCTTCCTATCGGACAGGCTGGGTTCCCGCTGCCATCTGGGGGAGATTCCTGCTGAGGTCATTAAGGCCAGGTGATTTTTTAATTGTCTTTTACTCTTTTTTTTTTTTTTTTTTTCAGAACTGGATCCCGAACCCAGGGACATTCTACCTCTGAGCTCCATCCCCAGCCCTATTTTTTATTTTTTATTTTGAAACAGGGTCTCACTAAGTTGCAGAGAGCCTCACAAGTTGCTGAGGCTGACCGTAAAACTGCAATCCTCCTGTCTCAGCCTCCCAAGTACTGGGATTACAAGCGTGTACCATCACACCCGGCTTGAAAAGAAATAAATGTTGGCTGTACATGGTGGTGCACACTCTAATCCCAGCACCTGGGAGGCTGAGGCAGGAGGATCGCAGGTTTAAGGCCAGCCTCAGCAACTTAGTGAGGCCCTCAGCAACTTAGTAAGAATTTGCTTTAAAATAAAAGACCAACAACAACAAAAAAAAAAAGGGCTGGAGGGAAGGTATAGTAATTTGGAGGCAGAATTTCCCTAGGCTCAATCAGTAGTGTTGCAAAATAAATAAATAAATACTTTTAATTTAAAAATAAGATTATAAAAATATATATTTTTTTGGTGGTACTGGGGTTCCTGGAAGCCCTTCTACCTCCGGGCTACACTCCCAGACCTATTTTATATTTTTGAAACAGGGTCTCTTACGCCAGCGAGGCTGGCTTCGAACCTGCGCGATCCTCCTGTCTCCGCCTCCCAAGCGCGGGGATTACAAGCGTGCGCCACCACGCCCGGCTTTATAAAAATAATGTTTTAAGTTAGACATGGTGGTGCATGCCTGTAATCTCAGTATTTGGGAGGCTGGGACAGGAGTATTGCAGGTTCAAGTCCAGCCTCAGCAACTTAGCAAACCCTTCAGCTACTTAGCAAGATCCTATTTCAAAATAAAAACCAAAAGAGATGGGGCGGGGGTGTAGTTTGAAAGTAGAATGCCCCTGGGTTCAAGCCCCAGTACCAAAAATAAAATACATCTTTAAAATTGCTTGTTACATAGAAACAGCTATTTTTAGATCTTAATTTCCTTTTTCTCTTTCAGATTTGAAGTATACTTGACAAAACTGTATCTGTTTAAGGTGTACAGGTGTGATGTGTTGAGATGCTTGGACATTATGACATTATGACCACACTATGAAAACCTGTTCCTTTTCAAAGGACATTCAGATAGCTTTTGATTTAAATTCTATTTAACACCATGGTGAATTCCCTTATTCATTTGTCTGAGACCTGTGTCTATTTTTTTTTTTTAATTTTTGGTACTGGGGATTGAGCCCGGGGGCATTCTACCTTTGAGCTACACCCCCAGCCTGATTTTATTTCTCATCTAGAAACAGAGTCTCACGAGGTCGCTAGGTCTCGAGGTTGCGGAGACCCTCTATAAATTGCGAGTCTGTCTTCAAACCTATGATCCTCCGTCTCTGCCTCTCAAGTACTGGGATTACCGCGCACCACTATGCCCAGCTCAAATTTACTTCTAGAAAGAACACTTAGCTCTTCTGACCCCCGAGAGGCGAGCCGTTCGTCTGAACGCATTCTGAACGGCTTCTCCTTGGGCCCTTTGCAGCAGAGGCGGCCACCTTGAAGAGGCAGAGGCCCCGCTCGACCTGCCCGCGGACTCCCAGAAGGAGGAGGAGCGCCGCAGGAACATCTGGAAGGGCTTCCTCATCTCCATCCCCTACTCGGCCAGCATCGGGGGCACTGCCACCCTCACCGGCACAGCCCCCAACCTCATCCTGCTCGGCCAGCTCAAGAGGTGAGGCGCCAGCTCCGTCTCCCCCTCCCCAAACCCACCCCACGTTCAGGGAATGTGTTCCAAGGAGCCTCCTCTCCCCAGCCAGGCTCTGGAGACACAGAGAGATGCAATCCAGCAGATCTCAGCACCCCGGGAACTTTTCTTCTTGTGTGTGTGTTGGTGACAGGGGAACAGACAAGAGACGGAACAGGAAGTGGAATATAAGCTTATATGTGGGGTAGGACATAAATAAAGCAGGGCGAAGCTGAAAGCAGTGGCTCAAGCCTGTAATCCAGTACTTGGGAGGCTGAGACTAGAGGCTTACAGATTCAAAGCCAGCCTCAAAAACTTAGCAAGACCATGTTTCAAAAAAAAAAAAAAATTAAATGGGCTGGGGGTGTAGCTCGAAGATAGAATGGATAGCAGAATACAAGGGTCAGAAGTGGTGCCCTGTAGAGCCAGGTGTGGTGGTGCACACTTGTAGACTCAGTACTTGGGAGGCTGAGACAGGAAGGTCGCAGGTTTGAGGCCAGACTCAGCAACGTAGTGAAACTCTCAGTAACCTAGTGAGACCCTGTTTCAGAAAACAAAACTGTGAAAAGGACAAAGGTAGAATGCCCCTGGGGTCAATCCCCAGTAAAACACACACACACACACACACACACACACACACACACACACACACACAGTGGTGCCCAATTCTCATAAGTTAGTGAGGGTCATCTGTCCCTTTTGCTAAGGTGACATCAGAGCAGAGACCTAGAAATGAGGGCGTGGACTACGTGCACAAGCTGGGAGCCTTTCAGACGGAAGGGACATCCAGTACGGGGGCTCTGAACCGGAACTGCTCCCCGGGAAATCTCCAGGATCCGCGGGGAGACCAGGGAGAGCCCGGTGCAGTGGGACGACACCTGTTGTCCCAGTCCACTCTGGAGCCAGGAAGAGAATACTGCTTACGCCCATGAGTTCAAGGCCAACATAGCAAAACCCCATCTCACATATTTTATTAGTTTAAACCCACTGGGTTTTACTGCAAACCCTAAGTGTGTTTAAATAGGGCCCAGCTGTACCTGGTGGTTTGGGTTAGTAACTAACAAACCAGAAGCCGAGCTGGTCCTGCTCCAGGTGTGGGGATCTAGGTTCATCCCTCTGCTTCCTTAGTTTTCTGCGGCTTCCACAAGGAGGTGGGTGTCCGGCTGGGGCAGAAAGCCGTAGGCCCTGAGAAAGCAGGCGGGGTCTGAGCTGCGGCGTGGGGGAATGGGCAGGGCAGCTGCTGCCAGCTGTTTTCAGGCTGCTGACTATCCTTATATGAACAGGACTTTCTCCTAACCTGAGGAGGATTTAGGGAGACGGCACCGGAGCTGCTTCGTGAAAATACCAAATACCTAAGATTTCTGAATAAATGACATGCGAATCGTGTGCAGCATTTAATGGCACACACCCGGGCCTTCTGGTCTGGATGGAGGTGCTGAGCGATGTATGGTTTTGGTTCTCCAGCTGAGAGCCAAAAGGAGCCCGGGGGCGAATAGGGAAATGACTCCCCTGAATGACCCTTGTCCCTTGTCCCAAAGTGCATTTTATCCATTTATCAAATCATATAGGCACATTGTAAAGCACTTTGAAAACATAGAAGAAGCCGGGCGTGGTGGCGCACGCTTGTCATCCCCGCGCTTGGGAGGCGGAGACAGGAGGATCGCGCGGGTTCGAAGCCAGCCGCGCGCGCTGGCTTAGGAGACCCTGTTTCCAAATTTAAAAAAATGTAAAAATAGGTCTGGGAGTGTAGCCCGTGGAGTGTAGTCCGGAGGTAGAAGGGCTTCCAGGAACCCCAGTACCACCAAAAAAAAAAAAAAAAAAAGAAAAAAAAAAGAAAACATTAGAAGAAATGAAAAGTTTGGAACAGCTCCAATCACGCTGATAGCAGATGTCCCTGTAGTCTTTTCTGTGTTTATATATTAAATATGTGTGTATGTTTAACATTATTGTTGCCTGTCTCAGTTAGCATTCCCCCAGCTGTAATCCAAAACAACTGACCACACAGCTTAAGGCAGGAAGATTGATTTGCTCACAGTTTTGGAGATTTTGGAGTTCTGTCCATGTCAAGCTGGGTCTGCAGAGCTCAGGGCTTGGCAGTGAGAAGCAGAAAGAGGGAGGAGCGATGCTCTGCTTTCCTATCACAGAGGCGGGAAGCCAGAGGGAACCCACAGCAAGGGAATTCAAAAACAAGAGCAGTCTCTAAAGCCACACCCCCAATGACCCACCTTCTCCACCTGCCTAAGTTGCCACCCAGCAAATCCACTACAGTGGATTCTTCCACCAATGAGATTACAGCCCTCGTGACTTAACTATTATTAACACACGAGCTCTTCAGAGGACATTCTGTATTTAGCTATAACATCATCATACTGTTTGTACAGTTTCCTAGCCAAAGTTTATCATGAAAACTTTATAGAAAACATAACTTTTTTTGGTGTGTATGTGTGTTGTACTGGGGATGGAACCCAGGGGCATTATACCTCCAAGCTATACCCCCAGCCCTATTTTTTATTCTTTCTTTCTTTCTTTCTTTCTTTCTTTCTTTCTTTCTTTCTTTCTTTCTTTTGCGGGTCTGGAGATGGAACCCAGAGGCATTCGACCTCTGAGCTACACCCCCTGCCCTATTTTTTATTCTTTATTTTGAAACCGGGTCTCACTGAGTTGCGGAGGGCCTCACTAAGTAAGGGGAGGAACGCTGTCCCCGCCACTTCCCCGGACCCCTGCGGACCCCTGCACGCCTGGCTGGGCCGTGGGGCCGGCTCACTGCCCACGGTCTCCAGCTTCTTTCCGCAGTGCGACGTGGTGAACTTCGGCTCCTGGTTCATCTTCGCGCTGCCCCTCATGCTCCTTTTCCTCCTGGCGGGCTGGCTCTGGATCTCCTTCCTGTATGGGGGAATAAGTTTCAGGTACCTCACTGAGTTCCTTGGGGGTGGGGGCGTGGCTGGGAGAAAAAGGTCTGAGCTGCTGAGCCAGGCTGGAGGCTGGCCTGCAGGACTCAGCTTCCTAACCCCCCTTCCCTTCCCAAGTCCTACTGTGTCCCCCAGAAACCAAAGATGACTGCCATCCTGTCACATCATGGTGGCTTGAGCTCCAGAGATGTGAGGAGTGGATGGGGGGGGGGGTCCTGCCTGCTAAGCCCCGGCCCTCAGTAAATGTCACCCATCATTAGTAATTATTTGAGCCGGGCATAATGGCGCATGCTTGTAATCCCAGTACTTGGGAGACTGAGACTGTGGGATCATTGCAGGTCTGAAGCTGGCCTCAGCAATTTAGCAGAGGGTTCAAGCAACTTAGTGAGCGCCTGCTTCCCAATAAAAAATAACATAACATAAGCTGGGGGTGTGACTCAGCGGTACAATGCCCCTGGGTTCAATCCCCAGTATCACAAGGGGAAAAAAGTATTTAAGTATATATAAAAAAAGAATTTAAGTATTAAGTATATATAAAAAGTATTTAAGTATTTATAAAAAAGTATAATATATATACATATATTCATAAGTATATAATTAAACATACATATATATATATATATATATATATATATATATATATATATATTATTGTTCTCTCAGTAAAGTGAATACTCGTGACCAGAGGGTAGCGGAGTGCAGGGTTTCTCATTTATGGGGCCCTGCTGTTGATTCATAAGAGGATTTTAAGCCTGGGAGTCATATTACCAATTCCATTGCATACTTTTTTTTTTTTTTTTACAGTACTGTGGGTGCATTCTACCTCTGAGCTACCCTCCACCCCAGCCCTATTTTTTATTCTTTATTTTGAAGCAGGGTCTCACTAAGTTGCAAAGGGCCTCACTAAGTAGCTGAGGCTGTCCGCAAATCGCGATCCTCCTGTCTCAGCCTCCCGAAGGCTGGGATTAGAGTGTGTACCGCCACGCCCATCTATCACACCCTTTTAAAAGATCGGCCAGGCTCTGGGGTAGGGGAGCACAGTCGGAAGGGGAGATGCGGCAGGAAGACCCAGGCATCATCCAGAACAGAGTGGATGTGGCCTGGCCAAGTGAGGGTCTGTGAGAAGTCAGTCTCGCCTGCCCTGGCCTCTCCCGACCGCCCTCTTTCTG
Source organism: Muscardinus avellanarius (assembly GCF_963383645.1). NCBI lineage: Eukaryota > Metazoa > Chordata > Mammalia > Rodentia > Gliridae > Muscardinus > Muscardinus avellanarius. The sequence continues at coordinate 33,177,003 of NC_137805.1, forward strand.
TTCCAGGTGCAGAAGAAAGAAGAAATCATCGTTAAGAGCGGATGCAGAACACCAGGCCAGAGCAGTGATTCAGGAAGAATTCCAGAACTTGGGGCCCATCAAGTGCGTGGGGGTCGGGGGTGAGGGTCAGCTCCTGCTGGGCCTGCCTGGGTCCCAGAGGATCATAAGGACCTGAGAGGCTGGAGGCGGAGGGTGGGAATCAGCTCACACAGTGGCCTCTTGCCCTGGGGCTGGGCCGGGTAGCTTGAGAACGTAAAACCCAAAACCCCAAAACCCCGCAGGTGTGCGTGGGTGGCTCTCCGCCCCTTCCCTTCTGGCACGTGGGATACCTCTCGCTGGCTCCAGGGGCTTCCATGTCCTTGTTTAATGCACATTTCCCACGTGGTGAAGATAACCAGCCTTCGGCAGGCCTGCGTTTAGGACACACTCCCCGTGTGGCTTTGGGCAGGGAACTAACCCTCTCTGGGCCTGCTCCCCCAGTCTGGGCAAGGGGTGCACGGAGTTGCTATCTCCTCCAGCAATTGGGGATCCTCCCTTCCCACTTCTGTGCCCCCCTCCAGTGTGTCTGTCCCCTCATTTATCTGTCACTGTGTGATCCCCCCTTCCTCTCCCTCTCTCTAACTCAGTCTGTTTCTTTTTCTCTCTGCTTTCCTGCCTCTGTCTCTGTTTCTTACTCTCTCCCCTTTCTCTTTCTTGTTTTTCCGTAGGACCCTGGAGAATTCCCGGTGATAATGATAGAAACCTTTTGGGGAGGCAGGACCCCGGGGAGCGTGGAGCCCCAGGATAGGAATCCGTTACACCATTGGACGCCCCTCCCCTCTCTCTGAGGACTCCCTGGGAGTGAATAATTCTTGTCAGCTTCCTCAGAGGCAGGGCCTGGGCCCGTCGCGGGTCACGGCCAGTGGACGCCTGCCTGAGCCCTCCTCCCCTGCTGCCGTCGCCTGAGCCCAGGGTCACGTCGCGCCTGCCTGTCTGTGCCGCAGGTTTGCCGAGCAGGCCGTTTTCATCCTGTTCTGCGCATTTGCTGTGCTCCTCTTCTCCCGGGACCCGAAGTTCATCCCTGGCTGGGCCAGCCTCTTCCCCCCCGGGTGAGATTCTGGGGACCCATGGAATAGAGTCTGGGGTGGGCCACAAGGAGCTAGAGAGGCAGCCAAGCAGAGCTGGGGAGGCCTGAGTCCGGGTGTATACCCCAGGTCCCATGTAATTATGCCATTATCAGTACTCTTCCCCTCTCAAAAGAGATGAGGTTTGGATGATAAAATATCTGGTTTCAGCTCAGTGACAGACGCCTAACATGCACAGAGCCCTGGGTTTAATTCCCAGCAACCACAGAACAAGCAAACAAACAGGCAAATTGTTGAATAAGGAAACGAAAAGGCCTAAGACATACACATGATGTTCTACCTCATTTCGACTTAAAAGCTATATTTTAAAAAATTATATGTGTAAAATGTTAGTTTAACAATTCTTTCCCCATGATTAGCTGTCTCGGTCAGCATTCTTACTACTATAACCCAAAACAACTGACCACACACCTTAGGGGAAGGACAATTTATTTGCTCACAGTTTTTGGATATTTCAGGCTCAGTCCATGTGAGGCTGGGTCTGCAGAGCTCAGTGCAGGGTGGTGGGAAGCAGAGAGGGAGGGAGCAAGGCTCTGTTGTCACGAGAAAGCCAGCAAGCGAGAGGATTCACAGACAAGCACAGTCCCTGAGGCCACACCCCAGGGACCCGCCCTCTCTAGCCACAATCCTAGGTCACCCCCCAGGCCAGGGCAAATCCATCACAATGGAGTTATCTACTGATGATATTACAGCCCTCATGACTTACATATACCAGTTCTGAACACTAATACTTGAGTTCTTCAGGGATCATCCTATACCCATAACAGCAGTTCTGAAGAATTAATGAATTAATACAGTTGGGATTAACAGAGGTCAGAGGCTTCAGTGACTGGAGTGGAGGTTGTAGCACATTGTAGCAATGTGGAGATGCAGGAGTTAAGATATATTTCAAAGTTAGGTACAGCAGGGCCTGCAGGGGGTTGGATTTGGGGGTGGAGGGAACCCGCCTGGATGGCGGTTATTTGAAGGACGTTCTTCAAGGTTGGGTTGGCTTCTCACCAATCCCATCTTGGGCTCAGTTTAGACCTGTCAAGTCGTATATATCGTAGCAGGTAGTTGGAGTGCAAGACAGGAGCTCAGGGGAGATACTTAGTTTGCAGGTGTGAATCTGGGGGTCCTTCTACCGATGTGGAACTTAAAGCCATAGGACTCGATGGGCTTAGCTAGAGAAAGTGGACCCGGAGAGTGTGGAGGATTCTACGGAACCTCAACACGTCTCAGCTGGGTGGAGAAGGACAGTGTTAGGTAAGCTGAGAAGCAGCCAGCGAGGACCCAAGCTGTGGACCATGGGGCTGTGAGCAGAGGCAGGTGCCAGTGGGAGGAGTGAGTGGGTCATGGTGTCAAACTCCGACGTTATTAGATGGGACCTGCGTCTGCTGGATTTGGTGAATTCTGATGATTTGGGTCAGCGCGTGTACAGCTTCAGCTATTTAGGGAGGCCCTTTGCAACTCAGTGAGATCCTGTTTCAAAATAAAGAATAAAAAATAGGGCTGGAGTTGCAGCTCAGAGGTAGAATGCTCCTAGGTTCCATCCCCAGTACTGCAAAAAAGAAAAAAAGGGGGGGGGGCATGAGGTGTAGCTTGGAGGTAGAACATGCCTGGGTTCAATCCCCAGTACCAAACACATATACCAAAAAAAAAAAAAAAAAAAAAAAGGCTGAGCTGCCAGTCATGGGGGAGCACACCTAAAATCTCACTACTTGGAAAGCTGAAACAGGAGAATCACAGGTTTGAGGCAAAGCTCAGAAATTAAGCAAGACTCTCGGCAACTTAGCAAGGCCCTGCTTTAAAATGAAAAAAAAAAAATGGGGCTGAGGTGTAGCTTGGAGGCAGAGTGGCCCTGGGTTCCATCCCTAGTACCAAACTCGGGGTGGGGGGAGGTTGGGGATGTAGTTCAGTGGTAAAGTGCTCCTGGGTTCAATCTCCAGTACTGGAAAACGTATGTTTGATATAGGCATGTTCCAAGTGATGACATTTTACTCAGTGAGGAACTACAGAGCTGGCCCCATGAGATGATATGACTAGTGATGGCATAGCTGGCTTAGTTTGTGTTAGTATACTCCACGATATTTGCACAGTGACAAAATCAGATTATAACATTTGTCCAAGGGTATTACTGCTGTTAATTCACACACACACACACACACACACACACACACACACACACACACTTTTTTTGTGGTACTGGGGATGGAACCCAGGGGCATTCTACCTCCGAGCTACACCCCCAGCCCTATTTTTTTATTATTTATTTATTTATCTTTTTTTTTTTTTGGTGGTGGTGGTACTGGGGTTCCTGGAAACCCTTCTACCTCCAGGCTACACTCCCAGACCCATTTTATACTTTTTATTTGGAAACAGGGTCTCTTAAGCCAGTGTGGCTGGCTTCGAACCTGCACGATCCTCCTGACTCTGCCTCCCAAGCGCGGGGATTACAAGCGTGTGCCACCACGCCCTGGCATATTATTTATTTTGAAACAGGGTCTCACTGAGTTGCAGAGGGCCTCACTAAGTAGCTGAGGCTGTCCGCGAACCGCGATCCTCTGGTCTCAGCCTCCCAAATGCTGGGATTACAAACGTGCGCCCCCACGCCCAGAAACTCATGGCTGTATTGTTATGTGAGGTATTTTTATATTCTACATCCTTGATTTTGGGGGTTTTGTTTTGGCTACTTAATCACCACAATCTGGTGTGTATTCTCCACATAAAGCACATCTCAGCTTGGTCTTGCCACATTTTGAATACACACCAGCCATGAGGCCAGCAGCTACCATGTGGACCTTGCAGTTCTGGATACCTCTCCCACTGAGCCTCAGAGTCCTTGCTCCTAAAATGAATGATAAAAGTTTTGATCAGAGCCGGGCTTGGTGGCACACGCTCGTAATTCCAGTCCTTGGGAGGCTGAGACCAGAGGATCTGGGTTCACAGCCAGCCTCAGATGCTTAGTGAGGCCCTCTATGACTTAGTGAGACTTTGTTTCAAATATAAAGAATAAAAAATCAGTCTGGGGGTGTAGGTCGGAGGTAGAAGGCCCCTGGGTTCAATCCCTGGCACCACCAAAAAAAAAAAAAAAAAAGAAAAAAGTTCTAGTCGGGCATGGTGGCGCACGCTTGTAATTCCAGCGTTTGAGAGGCTGAGACAGGAGGATCGCGATTTGCGGCCAGCCTCAGCTACTATTTAATGAGACCCTCTGCAACTCAGTGAGACCCTGTTTCAAAATAAGGAATAGAAAATAGGGCTGAGGGTGTATCTTGGAGGTAGAATGCCCCTGGGTTCCATCCCCAGTACCACAAAAAAAAAAAAAAAAGTTCTGATGTGTTGAAGGTAAAACCAATATAACTTTATGGAGCCAAGAAAGGTGGCTTTTATCACTATTACCAGTCTTATTTTTCCAGAATGTATTTTGTTGGTGGTGTTTTTTAGGTAAAAAATGGGTGTTATAAACATTCCTACAATGCAGATAAAGCAAAAATCACTTAGAATCCCAGCCTCCAGTTCTGATATACATCTTTTCTGACTTTAAAAAGGCCTCTCTGCAAATTCTTCTACACTTTGATTATGATAATTATACTTTAGTGAAACACAAACAGTTAAAAAGAACCCCATGGATCCACAAGGTCTAACAGAATTGTGATCCCAGCAAACATTATTTCTGATCCGCTTTTTTCTTTAATTATAAAGTTATGCAACATATGTACAGAAAATTCCAACAACGACAAACTGAAAAAATTCAAAGTTGGTTCCCCTTCCTCTGCCTTCCGTCCCATCCCCCAGGAGGAGCGCAGTGAATAGCTTGGTGTGTAACAAGCTGGATACATACACATATACTAACACTTACACACGCATATGTATATGTATATGTGTACACGCATATGTATATGTATATGTGTACACGCATATGTATATGTATATGTGTACACGCATATGACGAAAGATGGAGATGTACAACCATATGATCAAAAGAACAACTTGATATTTCTGACTTAACTTTTTTTTGGCACTGGAGATTAAACCCAAGGGCATTTTAACTTCTAAGGTAAGCTAAGCCCCCAGGCCTTTTGATTTCTTATTTTGAAACAGGGCCTCACAGAGTTGCTGAGGCTGGCCTTGAACCTGCAGCCCTCTTGTCTCAGCCTCCCAAGTACTGAGATTACACCTCGATATTCCACAGAATGGGAACACTTTATCTGACCATTTTTTATCGAACTGTGTCCAATACTACAAATGAAGCCCTGTGGTTGGTTGGTTTGTTTTAAGCAGGCATCTTGGTTGACTTTCTTCGTGAATGCATAAAGCCTGACATTATCTCTTGTCTTTTTAAATCAGATGCAAGATATTTTGTAATGTGAATGAAATGTAATTTAAATATGTTTCTATCAAAAAAATCTTCCTTCCTCTTTTTTTGGTACTGGGGCTTGAACCCAAGGGCATTCTACCTCTGAACTACACCCCCAGCCCTATTGTATTTTTTATTTTGAAATAGGGTCTCACTAAGTTGCCAAGGCAAGCCTCAAACCTGTGATCCTCCTGTCTCAGCTTCTCAAATGCTGGGATTACAGGTGTGTGACCCGTGCCTGGCTCCTTTGGTGTTCTCATTTGTATTTCCCTGATTATAGTGATACTCTTTTTCAGCGTTTTGGCTATTTGAATATTCTTCTTTCCAAATACGTGAGCTGAAAGAGCTTTTGTTAGCAATGGTCTTGGAGACAGAAAATTGGGTTCAAGGCCCACCTCCTCCACCAACTAGTCTGCCCTTGAGCAAGTTGTTTTTGCTGTCAGATACCCCCAATTTCTCATCAGAAACAGAAGAGGCCTGTCCTAAGGGTCCCAGGCTCACCCAAAAGACACACTGTGGATGCCTGGGCGGTGGTGGGTTTTGAGGGGCTGGGAGGCTGGGTGGGTCTGGGCTCCATTGGTGGGAGTGGGCTGCGTCTCTGTGGCAAGTGGCCCGTGCCAGTATGAACTCAAGCATAAGGAGACTCAAGAATGCGTACGAGGTTCTTATGGAGTCCACGTTAGGCAACTTGTGGTGCTTGGATCAATATTCTATGGCCCTCAGATCTCCTTTGGTCAAGCCTCTTTTCCTAGGGCCCTTGAATTGGGCAGATAATCACTGTTTGGCTCAAGCAGTAGCTAAACACCCCAGGGAGCTGGGGATAAAGGCTTTTGCACCTGTGGGCAAGGCATTCCCGCTGAGCCTAATGCCCACTGCATCCAGGGGCCAGCCTTCAACAATGCCCCCTTCACAGCGGAGGGCCTAATTCCCTTCAACAAATCCTCATTTGCAAAGCTGCCAAGCCGGGGCCTGCTGAGAAGCCCAGGGTCACATGCTTTGGGGCCTTCTCATTGTAGGTTTGTTTCTGATGCTGTCACGGGTGTGGCCATTGTCATCATCCTGTTCTTCTTCCCATCCCAGAGGCCCTCGTTCAAGTGGTGGTTTGACTTCAAAGGTAAGAAGGTCAAGGTTGAGGTCTTGGTGAGCTCAGCGAGGACCGTGGTGAGGGACAGGGGCATCAGTGACCTGGAGCAGCCGGGCTTCGCTAAACACATGGTCCGGCGAGTCCCCCTTGCACTGAACCTCGTCTGGGGATGTAGGGATGCTGGGAATGACAGCTGAGGACAGGTGTTAGCAGATATGGCCTCCAAGCCAGACCCGGAAGCTCTCTCTGTTTGTACAATCCATAAGCTAAGAATGGTTTTCATATTTTCAAATGGTTGAAAAGAGTCCAAAGAAAAATATTTCCTGACACGTGAACATTACATGAAATTCAAATTTCAGTGTTCATAAGTAAAGTTCTGCCTAGTTTCTGCTTCCTAGTTTCCATTTCCTCAAGAAAACTGGAAATTTATTTTTCTTACTTTTGCAAGTACCTACACAACTGCCTCGACTTTACCTCTTGACCCACAAAGCCAAACATAATTACTTTCTGGCCCTTTACAGGAGACCCCTGTAAAGGGGTGTGGCTGACCCCTTTGCCAAAGGCAAAAAAATTACAACCCAGTTAACTAAGAACACAGGCACAAAAATAACAAGCGGCGTTTAAGCAGAATAGGAGGCAAAACTGCCTAAAGGCATTAAAATCCAATTTATTAAAAAAAAAAAAAAACAACACCCAGCACCCCGCAAGCCACATGTCCGCAGGCTGGATTTCCAGCGGATGTCTGCCAGAAAGCAACACCAGCACCTGCCACCTGGGATGGAGGCTGCCACTAGCCCAGACTCCACCTGGGGCAGTGGGATGGTCTCGGGGACAGAATCTATTTTTTATCATTGAAAATAAAAAAAGCAAATGATTATGCAGGCTAGTCCCAGTCATTGTGAGATTCCAACAGAAGACAAGGAGTTCCGGTAGCTGTGGCACATTGGACCCCAAGGAGGCCAGAACTGGGTCCAAGAAGGCCTCCGATGGCTCGTGGCCTCTGCAGTTGAGCAGGACTCGGCCCTTCTCTCCAGCCCTGCGTCTCTCTAACTTCCAACTCACCACTCAGTGTACCCTTTCCTGACCTCTTCTGAGTTTATCCTGTCTCTTAGGCCTTGCACGAGTATCAGTTTCTGCGTGCTCAAAGCCTCCGTTTCCTTATGGTGTCTACTCCTCGGTAACGCCCACTCCTTCGCTCCCTCGTGGTGGTCGCGCCCTCGGTGTCTCTGCTTCTGCCTGGTTTCTGAGTCCACTTAGTTTCTACTTCCGTTTCATTTAACTTCTGCGTGGTTTTTGTTTCTGCCTGGCTTCTACATCAGCATGGTTTCTGTTTCCTCTTGGTTTCTGATTCCTGGGGTTTCTACTTTGGTTTTTATTTCTGCTGAGTTTCTACTTCTGCCTGATTTCTACTTCCCCATGGTTTCTGCTTCCACTTAGTTTCTATTCCCACCTCGTTCTTAACTCCACACGGTTTCTACTTCCTCCTGGTTTCTGATTCCTGGGGTTTCTACTTTGGTTTTTATTTCTGCTGAGTTTCTACTTCTGCCTGATTTCTACTTCCATTGGTTTCTACTTCCACCTATTTCTTAATTCCACATGGTTTCTACTTCCTCTTGGTGTCTGCTCCTGCTTAGTTTCCACATCCACCTGGCTTTTACTTCCACGTGGCTTCTGCACTCGCTTAGTCCCCGCTTCTGCATGGTTTCTGCCTCTGCCCAGTTTCTACTTGCACATGATTTCTTCTTTCCCACGCTTTCTGTTTCCTCAAGGGCATCAGCACTCGTGTCCCTCTGTGACATGTGGCCTCTCTCCCTGTCTACTCCTTCACCTGGGCTTTTTATTTCTCTTCTCTCAGTTGTCTCTATTTCCCATCAAGGAGAATAGGAATTTTCTTGGTACAGTGAGTTCTTATCTGAGCAGATCTCCCCACCTAAAGGCCTCATGGATTCCTGGCCACCCCATAACCAGCTGCCTTTAGTCAAGTCTCCATCCGTGGCTCTGTTCCCCAGGTGACCTCCATACCCACAGCTTTCTATTGGCTGGGCTCTGGGGAAGGCACAGTGGCACAGGTATTTGGTACCCTAGCTCTACTACTACATGCCCGATGACCTCTTCTAATCCTGCTTCCCACTTAGAAAATGAGGAAGTCCCCAGCCAGGTGTGGTGGCACACGCCTGTAATCCCAATACGTGGGAGGCTGAGACGGGAAGATCACAGGTTCTAAGCCAGTCTCACCAACAGAGCAAGGCTCTCAGTAACTAAGTGAGACCCTGTTTTCAAATAAAAAATATAATAGGGCTAGGGGTGTAGCTTGGAGGTAGACTGCCCCTGGGTTTAATCCCTAGTGCCCTCCCCCAAATAAAAGAAAATAAGGGATTCCCTTAGTGCCTCTCACCTTGGCTTTTAGTGGTTTTCTAGATCAGGTGTTGCAGACTGTAATGCCCACAGCCAAGTAGGTACGGGGAAATGTCTCACATAACACATAGCCCCCTCTTGCATTTCTGTGGCCAAGTCTCTGAAACAGAAGAATCACAAGGAAAATAGCAGCAGAGGATGATAATAAACGGCAAGATCCTCTGTGTCCTGGCGTGCCGAGGTCTCTGCGAACCGACGCGAAATGCTGCTCAGTTCCTACCGATCGCCACCACGCAAGAAAACAGCTGCTCTTGTCAAACTTGCTGATTCTTTTTCAAAAGAAGTGAAATATCTGGGCTTGCGTAGAGATCTCCCTGATTTTAACGTGGACAGTTAATTCTAACTGGAAAGCAAACCCATGGGGGCAGCAGCAGCAGCACTGAATGCTTGTGTGAGCTGCGTCTGGTCCATGGAGGGCTTCCACCTCCGGGCTACACGCCCAGACACCTATTTTTTTTAATATTTTTTATTTGGAAACAGGGTCTCTTAAGCCAGCACCTGCGCGATCCTCCTGTCTCCGCCTCCCAAGCGTGGGGATTACAAGCGTGCGCCACCACGCCCGGCGCCTAAGTTTTTTTTTTTTTTTTTTGAAACAGGGTCTTGCTAGGTTGCTGAATCTCACTCAGTTGCTGAGGATGGCCTTGAAACTGCGATCCCCCTCTTTCAGCCTCCCAAGTAGTGGGATTACAGGTATGCACCACCATGCCCAGCCAGTATTTCTCCCTTTTAATGGCCAGCCCACAGGTATTGATCCGGTACCTACAATGTGCCAGGCACGTGCTGTGGTTGACAATGGTGGGCACAGTGCTACGTCCACCATTGACAGTGATGGCGACGATGATAATGACAACAATAGTGTCTCCCGTTTCCTCCCCGCCCAGCCAGCTCTTCCTCCAGATATGTACCTGCATGGCTCACCCATCACTGCATCTAGGGCTCTGTCCAAATGCCATCTCCCGCCGGGCGTGGTGGCGCACGCTTGTCATCCCCGCGCTTGGGAGGCGGAGACAGGAGGATCGCGCAGGTTCGAAGCCAGCCTCGCTGGCTTAAGAGACCCTGTTTCCAAATAAAAATATAAAAAAATAGGTCTGGGAGTGTAGCCTGGAGGTAGAAGGGCTTCCAGGAATCCCAGTAACACCAAAAAAAAAAAAAAAAAACCAAACAAACAAAAAAACAAATGCCATCTCCCCAGAGAAGCATTCTCTGAATGCACCACCTAGAAGAGTATTTTTGTTTATTTGTTTTTGGGGTTTTTTTTTTGTCATTCTCATTTCCTTTACCCTATTTTGTTTTTCTTTTCACCATCTAAACTTTCTCGGCATCACGTATTTATTTGCTCACTACCCGCCTTCTCCACTGGAATGTCCATTCCCGGGGAGAGGGATTGTGTCCGTGCTGGCTCTTCTGCACCCCTTTGTCCAAAAGAGCGTTGGGCGCACGGTGGGAGCTCTGTACACATTTGTCAAAGGAAGAACTGGGGCTTGCTCTGGGCCACGCCCTCGGCCGAGCCCTCTACAGGGGAGACCATTTACGCCAACAAGTCTCTGGGGAAGCGCTGCAACCCCAGCTTGCAGAGGAGTTCAATGGGGTTCAGAGAGGGACAATCACTGGTCCATATAGTTGGTGAATGACTGAAGGCAGGATTCAAATCAAGTGTGTGTGTGTGTGTGTGTGTGTGTGTGTGTGTGTATGTTTTACTGGGTATTGAACCTAGGGGCATTCTACCTCTGAGCTACACCCCCCAGCTATTTTATTTTTTTTATTTTATTGTTTTGAAACAGGGTCATGCTAAGTTGGTGAGAGTCTTGCTACACCGCTGAGGCTGGCCTTGAACCTGCGATCCTCCCATCTCAGCCTCCAGAGCCCTGAGATGACGGGCGTGCACCACCACACCTGGCTCCTCAAATCTAATTTCAAGCTTGTGCTTTTAGCCACTGCTCTAAACCCCAGCTAGTGTCAAGCTGAGCCAGAAGTGGGGATCCACGCGTCCAGGGCTGGGCTCACAGGGGACAGTGGCCAGGACAGGGTGGGTGGGAAGACGGTCAGAACAGGAAGCGCTGAGGCTGAGCTCGTAACGTGGCAGACAGTCCGGTGAGCACTGGCCACTTCTGCATCCCGTGAGCCCCACGCCAGGGCCTGCGCCCTCCCCCTGTCTGGATCTTACCCGCTATGCAGAGCAAGTTGCTTTTCTTTTCAGGTTTTTCCTACCTCTTTAATGAAATAATATTTTATCACCTAAAGGCTGAGGTCTGGGCCACCTGCCGCCTGCAGTTTCGTTCGATTCTGAGCTGAATCGAATGTCGAATTTGGTCCAAGAACCTGCGGGGCTGCGCAGCCCCGTGGGCCTCGCGCTAACTGAAGGACGGGTTTTACTAAGTAGCTTTTATTGCCTTTAATTCCTGATTTCAAATCCAGCTTCAGGGAGGCCACTGTGTAAAAAGCTAAAAAGGAGAGACAAGATGCCGGTAGTTCCTTGACCAGGAAGGAGACTGTCTTTCTCCCACACCCCCTTTCCACCTCCCTGGTAGCACCTTGCAAAGGAAAATCTCATCTTAGGAGTGTGGGCTCTGCGCCAGGCGCTAGGCTACAGGTGCCAGAGTAACTCCGCTCTAGAGCCTGGGCTGCAGCTAAACGGAAACCCTTCCCGTTCACCGACAACGTCATCGTGACCTCAGACCATCCTCACAGGGACCCTCTAGGGACCATGCCGTATTTAGCCTGATGAAATCACACTGATTTTGATTTTGTTTTGTCTTGGTACTGAGGATGGAACCCAGGAGCATTCTACCTCTGAGCTACACCCCAGTCCTTTTTACTTTTCTCTTTTTGAAACTGGGTCCTGCTATGTTGCTGACAGTCTCACTGCATTGCTGAGGCTGGCCTCGAACCCGGGATCCTCTTGTCTCAGTTGCACTGATATTGTTAAGAAAAAAGAAGTCATGTCATAATCTCATGGTCCAAAGCTAACCTTAGTTTCCATTTTACTAAATTTCCTCCTCTCTCTTTAGTTCTCTGTACACATTCAAATCAAAGGCAGCCTTTTATCTTGCACACCAAACCAGAAGGGGTGTTGGACGACTTGAATGTTCTGCTGGTGGAGTGCCTGTTTCCAGAACATTCTCAAGCCGAGGAACCACAGAATTATTTTCATTCTGAGTAGAGCAGACACCGCATCATGATGCTTGTGGGGTTTCTTCTACACTCATTTTGTCCCATCAGCGGAGGGAGATGTGGAACATTTATAGACTTAAATATAGAGTATAATTATATGGCATAATATATAACAATCAACTAGTTATAATATAATAAAATATTCATTAATATATATTAGCTCTAGATTACTATTTCAACCTATTTTAATACACCTGTATCAAATTCATTGAAGTATTCATGAAATTTAATTCTTGGGAGTGTGTGTGTGTGTGTGTGTGTGTGTGTGTGTGTGTGTGCTGGGAATTGAATTCAGGGGCATTCCACAGCTGAACTACATCCCCGCGCGTTCTGTTTTGTTTTGTGACACAGCCTTACTAAGTTGCTAAGAGTCTCGCTACATTGCCGAGGCTGGCCTTGAACCTGCCATCTTCCTGTCGCAACCTCCCAAGTACTAGAATTACAAGCATGTGCCACTGTACCTGGCAGTTCTTGAGACTTAATGGGCTAAAATCCCCAAATCGGAAGCAGGAGTGAGACCGTGGCCTTCTGGGGAACCCAGGGCAGGGGCGGCAGGGCTGGTGGCTGGCCCTTCCCCAGGCTGCGTGGCCCTGACCTGTGCCGGGTCCTCTCTCTGCCCCACTCAGCTCCCAACACACAGACGGAGCCGCTGCTGACCTGGAAGAAGGCCCAGGAGACCGTGCCCTGGAACATCATCCTTCTCCTGGGCGGGGGCTTCGCCATGGCCAAGGGCTGCGAGGTAACAGCCCCGGGCCCGGGAGGGTGGGAGGTCCCAGCGCCGCTCCAGGACAGGGCCGAGGGGCACCCAGGGCCACGCGGGCACACCGGCTTCCTGCTTACCAGCTTGCAATCGTGGTTTCTACTTCATGGGCCCACACGCAGCTCCAGGTGCTGCGGAGAAAGAGGAACGAGGTATGATACGGACACTCAGGGAGCTCGAGGCAGGCGTGATACTAACACAAGTCCGAGCACGATCCCGGCTCCAGGGTCCCGTGAGCGCAGAGGAGTGGCGGCACGGCCCCGTGCCACGCACCGTTCCGGATTCCGCTACCTGACCCCACTTGCCAATCAAATAACTGGGACAAGCCTTTGAGAGGAAGGAAAAAAAGAGCTGTGATTTGCTAGCAAATCGGAGAAAGCCAGTGAGCTTAACAGTTCAGAATCAAAGCCTGGACTCTATCTGAACAAAGGCATCCAGTCCCCTTTCAGGTCGGCTCTTCAGGGTGGCCTGGGCTGGTCGGAGGAGACAGATTCAGGTCCACGTCATCCTCGAGTTGATTCTTAGATTCACAGGCGCCTTTGGTCAGTAAACTGCTAAGAGGCTGTTTCTTGTTAACAAGGGGGGAGGGGACAGGAGGGAAAGAGGAGAGGGAAAATGTCAGCTTTGAAACAGGCCTCTGTCGGCTGCCAGGGTTGGAGGCAGACCGCAGTACAGAGCCTGTGAGGTAGACGCAGTTGTTATTCCCATTCTGTAGATAAGGAAGTGGGGACACAGAGAGGTCAAGCAACTTGCCTGCGGTCACACAGCCGTGCAGTCAAGATGGGAATCCAGGCAGGCCCGCTCTAGAGTCCGCGTTCTTGACTCTGTGATAGGCATGTTGGATTTTTTATTTTTTATTTATTTTTATTTTTATTTTTTGGGGTGTGTGTGTGTGTGTGTGTGTGTGTGTGGTACTGGTGATTGAACCAAAGGACATTCTACCTCTGAACTATACCTTCAGCCTTACTTTTTATTCTTTATTTTGAAACAGGGTCTCACTAAGTTGCAGAGGGCCTCACCGAGTAGTTGAGGCTGGCCACGAACCTGAGGTCCTCCTGTCTCAGCCTCCCAAGTACTGGGATTACAAGCGTGCGTTACCGCGCCCAGCTTACTTTTTATTTTGAAATGGGCTCATTAAGTTGCAGAGAGCCTCACTAAGTAGCCGAGGCTGGCCATGAGCCTGCGATCCTCCTGTCTCAGCCGCCCAAGCACTGGGATTACAAGCGTGCGCCACCACACCTGGCTAGCATGTTGGGTATTAATGATAGTTAATTAATGCTATAATGAATGTTATTCCAGCGGGCTCCGTGAGCTTGTCAGGGCGGCACTAGGGTGAACCTAGCGAGACACAGAGTACAGTTTTAGAAGTCGCTCGCTCTCGGGGCTGGGCAAGTCCACGGTCAGCCGGAGGCAGTGTGGTCTCAGCCCCAACATTTATACCAAGTATTATCTCATTTAACCCTCACCCGGGACTTTGGGCAGGAGGCTTAACCTCTCTGGGCTCTGGCTTTCCCACCTGTGAATTACCAACTTCTGACTCTTTGGATTGTTGGAAGGTATTAAGGTGATGGTGAGCCCCATGCCCGGCGAGGAAGGCATGCTGGGATTACATCCAGGGGTCTCACCATGTCCTCGCCAGTGTCTGCGACCCCCAGGTGCTTGACCAGCAGGAGGTCATTAGCTCCTGCCCTTGGGGTCACCACCTGTGGGGGAGAGGGCCAGGGAGAGAGGAGCTGGGAGGCAGACCCAACCCTACAGAGGCTTTGGAAACATCTCCATGAACCAGAGACAAACAGGCCTTTGGGTCCCAGTGTCCATCTGCAGGAGGGAGCTGCCACAGGAGCAGGTGTGAATGTGAGCCAGGCGCCTCGTCCCAGGGTGCCAGAGCTCCCTGCACTCAGCAGGGGCCGCAGGGCGTCCACTCCAGGCAACCTGGACGGCACCTGCAGGTTCTCCTTGGAGAGATTCTTTTATTTGTGTAGGCATGTTGGATTTTTTTATTATGTATTTATTTATTTATTTTGTGTGTTTATTTATTGCTTTTTATTTATTTGCTTGTTTATTTATTACAGTCCTGGGAATGGAACCCAGGGGCAATCTACCTCCCATCTACATCCCCAGCTCTATTTTTTATTCTTTATTTTGAAACAGGGTCTCACTGAGTTGCAGAGGGCCTCACTGAGTAGCTGAGGCTGGCCACGAACCTGGATCCTCCTGTCTCAGCCTCCCAAGTCCTGGGATTACAAGCGTGCGCCACCACGCCTGGCTAGAAGCACTCTTTTTATTAAACATATTCTGTTTTTTTTAAGTAACACATGTGCAGTGGTACAGAAGTCAAAGAAAACAAAAAGACAGATGAACAAAAGTTCTTCTTCTGATTTCCCAGAGGCAAAACTCTCCAAGTTGCTAATCTGCGTGGTTTTAGAAGTGTGTGTGTGTGTGTGTGTGTGTGTGTACATATATATATATATGTATGTATATTCCTAAGTATATATATATAAATTTATTTCTATGCATATAAATATATATACACACATACATGTATATATGTCTTAATAGTCTTAATAGTCAAGACAATTGAGTGTGACCATTTTGTTACACATATGAGACCATTGGCCTGGATTTTTGGTTAATGGTTTTGGCTGTTGTAAAAACGTTATTTGGGATATATTTTGAATTGTAAGAGCAAAATGTTTTGTTTTTTTTTTCTTTTGCTCATTTAAAAGATTTTTTTAGCTGGGAATGGTGGCACAGGCTTGTAATCCCAGTACTTGGAGGTTGAGGCAGGAGGATCGCAGGTTTGTGGCCAGCCTCAGCCACTTAGTGAGGCCCTCCACAACTTAGTGAGACCCTGTTTCCAGACAGAAAATAAAAAGGCTGGGGGTCTAGCACAGAGGTAGAAGGCCCCTGGGATCAATCCCCAGTATCACACAAAAAAAGAATTTTTCAATACATTTTTCTTCATTTAATTAGAGTAAGTTTCAAGATTCTGCATCTGGGGTAAATGTAAATTTAAACCAGTAAGCAAGCCAGGCGTGGTGGCGCACACTTGTCATCCCAGCATTCGGGAGGCTGAGACCGGAGGTTCACAGTCAGCCTCAGCTCCTTAGTGGGGCCCTCTGCAACTCAGTGAGACTGGTTTCAAAATTAAGAATAAAAAACTGGGCAAGGGGTGTAGACCGGAGGTCAAATGCCTCTGGGTTCCATTCCTAGACCCACCCACACACACACACCAAAAAAAAAACCCAGTAAGCATTTATTGGCAAATAATGTGCATATCCCCATTCCAAGAAATATAATAAATAAGCGAAGCCAAAATAAGTTATTTAAAGTTTACCATATTGCTAGTGGTTTCACAAAAATTCTCTTTTATTAAATGAATCAAATAAAAGTGATTTATGCATAAATAAAATTCATTTTTAAAATCACAAGGCCCACAGGGGTTAAGTGACTGCTTCCAGGTAGCACAGATCATGGGTAGTAGAGCATGGAATTTTTTTGTGTGTTTGTGGTACTGGGGGTGGAACCCAGGGGCTTTCTACCTCCAGGCTATACTCCCAGACCTATTTTATACTTTATTTGGAAACAGGGTCTCACTAAGTTGCTGAGAGCCTCACTAAATAGCTGAGGCTGGCTTTGAACCTGTGCGATCCTCCTGTCTCAGCCTCCCAAGCGCGGGGATTACAAGCATGCACCACCATGCCTGTTCAGAGCATGAATCTGGATTCGTGTTTGTCTGACTCTCCGTGTTGCTGCCGCCTTAGGAGCTGTTGTAGGGAGGCTTCCTAGAGGACAGAGGACGTGGGTGTCATCCAGGTCTTAAAGAGTCTCTGCACTGCCGTAGAAACAGATTATCCGGGTTGGAATCAAAGATCTCCCACTTGTTAGGTGTGTGACCTTCGCCCAGTTACTAAACCTCTCTGGGCCTCTGTTTCTTCACCTGTCAAATGGTAGTAACAGTGACACCCACCGTCTTAAGTCAGTGTGTGTAGGAAACTTAAACCACAGCCTGACACAGTTGGTGTGATTAGATGTTGGGGGGAGGGAAAATTGGGGTCCAGGATGGCATGGGGTGCCCAGCCAAGCACCCAACAGAAATGGCGCCAGTTACCACGGTGAGCTGAGCCCGGCCTGGCCCAGGCAGCGGGCTGGAGGAGATGACCCGGCCACCAGGGGTTCTCCAAGCCGGAGCCCAGCCGGGCTGGGTGGGAGAGGCTCCGGCTCCGAGGGCTGGGCTGCAGGCCGCAGAGCATGCTGGGAGGCCGGTCTGGCCCCTTGCCCAGGCCTGGGCAGTCTGTCCCAGGGTTTCTGCTCAACGGGGCCTTTGTGTGGCAGCTGCCTCGTTCCCCCAACCTCTGCCTGGACCATCCTGTCCCCGGGCAGCCGCGACCCGGTCCAGAGCAACAAGAATGCTTATGGCACCTCCTGGCTCCCAGGCCCTGCCCAGCGCCTCCGCTGGGCCTCGGCCAGGCCCCGGGGCTGGGGGTCCTCGGATGGGGCCAGGCGGGCCGCGCGGGCGGCTCCGAGGCTGGAAGCGCGTCCCGGAGCTGCGCTGAGCTCAGGCCACTCAGTGCTCATGGGGTGCCCTGCGAAACCATGCATCCGTGATTCCCATGTACTTTAACCTAGGTCTGAAGGCTTCCTGGGTCTCCATAGGAGGCCGCTCATGGCCCAGCTACGCCTGCCTCCCTGACATGGGCGCCGGCCTCGCTCGCTCTTCACTCCTCTCCTCTCCGTCTGGTCTCTTCCTTGGTCCAGTCAGACTCATCTGCACCCCAAGACCTTTGCACCTGCCTTTCTCTGTTGAATATCCTTACAGAGATCTCAGAGTCTTATTCTTCAAGCCTCAGCTCCTCAGAGGTGGCCTCCACGGCCCCCAGGTGTAGAGCAGCCCTTCCCCATCCCTCTCCCCTCACCACCCTGCTCACACCATGTCTAGCCCTAATGACCCTGTTGATCTGTTGATTGGAATCTCCCTCAGGAGAATATAAGCTCCACAAGGACAGGGACCCGATCTGTCCTGTCCACCACTGGTCTAGACACCCAGAAGCATCCTTAGCCGTGCTCAACAGATACTTGCTGTTGTGACCTATTAGATGGGTAGTTTTGAAAATTAATAAATAAGACAGGGAAGCCGGGCGTGGTGGGCACGCTTGTAATCCCTGCGCTTGGGAGGCGGAGACAGGAGGATCGCGCAGGTTCAAAGCCAGCCGCGCTGGCTTAAGAGACCCTGTTTCCAAATAAAAATATAAAAAATAGGTCTGGGAATGTAGCCTGGAGGTAGAAGGGCTCCCAGGAACCCCAGTACCACACACACACACACACACACACACACACACACACACACACACACACAAAGACAGGGAAAGTGCCCGGCAGAGAAGAGATGGATACCAGCAGCCCGCTCACCCACACAGCTGTTAGGATATTAAACAAGTTAGTAGTAAAGTGCTTAGGAGAGTACCTGGCACCAAGTAAGCACATATTGTTTATTAAAATATGTCAAGCCGGGCGTGGTGGCACATGCTTGTAATCCCAGCATTCGAGAGGCTGAGACCAGAGGATCACGGTTCCCGGACAGCCTCAGCTGCTTAGTGAGGCTCTCCGCAACTCAGTGAGACCCGGTTTCAAAATAAAGAATAAAAAATAGGGCAAGGGGTATATAGCTCAGAGGTCAAATGCCCCTGGTTCTATCCTAAACCCGCAAAAATAAATAAATAAATAAATAAATAAATAAATATAAATATAAAATAAAATATGTCACTGGGTGTGGTGGTGCAAGCCTGTAATCCCAGTACCTAGGAGGCTGAGGCCAGAAGATCGCAGGTTCACAGCCAGCCTCAGCAACTTAGCGATGCTCTCAGCCAGCACCCAGACTTCAGGAGTATAATTAAATGATTATTATTGTTCTAAGTCCTTATATATAGTCCTTAGTGAGATCTTGTTTCCAAATAAAAAATAAAAATAGGGCTGGGGTGTAGCTCAGAGGTCGCATGCCCCGGGTTCAACCCCCAGTACTACAAATACACACACACACACACACACACACACACACACACATGCACACACATGCTGATAAACAATACTTGTGCTTCCTATGTGTAGAGGCTGCTCTTACCTGAACTTACTTCATTCTTACCGTCACTTAAAGAAATCAAGGTTCAGAGATGTCAGATAACTTGCCCAAGGTCACCCACCTCGGGAACGCTGCAGAGAGAATGTTCACGCTGGCCCTTAAAGCCTTCTCCTTGTTCCTGTCTGTAATCAAATCCACTGCCCTCTCTAACCTAACACTCATTTTACAGAGCTGCATACACACAGCTGAGGCCTCTGTATTTTTCATCAAAAAACTCTTTGTCTTTTGACAAGAGTCTCAAGGGCTCAGGGAGATTTTGATTTCAAATACTAAACTTCAATCATACACTTTCCTTATGGGATGGGGCCCTGACATAGAGAAAAGAGATCAGGTGATCAGTTGAAGGGGGGGGCATCATCCTGGCAGCTCAGCCTCCCTCCCTCCCACCTGCAAGGTGGCCTCCGCTGTCTGGTCATCTCTGGGGCCACCGAGGAGCACAGTCTGTTGCCTGCTGCGCCAGGCGATCCTGAATCCTAACCCCTCCGGCCCCTGGTGGCTCAGTGCTGCCGAGTACAGCTGGTGTGCACTGGGCACTCCCTGGGTACCCGGCCACCCTCCTGGGTGCTTTATAGGGGGGCCCCTTTTCTCCCAACAGTCACCTTCTAGAACAGGTGCTGGTGTTATCCCCAGTTCACAGAGCGGGAGAGGAAGGCAGAGAGGCCACGGGACTCGCCTGGGATGACAGCCAGAAAGCATCAAGCCGGGGCACACTCAGCCCGACTCCGGGGCTCTTCCCTCACCTCTGGCCACGTAGCCTGGATGTTGGCTGTTGCTGGTTCCTGGCATCCCTGGGAACACTGGGCTGTGTGTTTCCAAGGAAACAGAGCTTCCGATGCCTAAGGGGATGGGAAAGGGCAGGTGAAGTCCCTCCAGTGTCCCCAACAGAGCCCCTGGGGGTTTTCCTCTCATGAGGCTTCCAGGGCTCTCCATTGAGGGACTAGCCAGGGACCCGAGTACTGTGGGATGTTGGCAGGAAGCCCGGCCCCCGGAGGCCAACGGACAGGGAGGCGTTTGGCTGGCTCCTGTCCCGAGTCATTAACATTCCCGGCCACCAGCCCCTCTCCATTAACGGCACACACTCCTGGGCCTCCTTGCCAGAGTGGAGGCCTCTGTGAAAAGCCAGGGCCCCGTTGTATCCTTGCAGCTCTCCCTGGGCCAGGGGAGAAGCGGCATTCACCATCGAACAGTGCAGAGGTACCCACAACACCTTCTTCTACAAGGATTCTTCCAGGGTGAAATTTTTCTAAATTTCTTCTTCTTCTTCTTCTTCTTCTTCTTCTTCTTCTTCTTCTTCTTCTTCTTCTTCTTCTTCTTCTTCTTCTTCTTCTTCTTCTTCTTCTTCTCCTCCTCCTTCTTCCTTCTTCCTTCTTTCTTCTTCTTTCTTCTTCTTCTTCTTGTGGACCTGGGGGTTGGACCTAGGGGCATTCTGCTTCTGAGCTACTCCTCCGGCCCTATTTTATTTTTTAGTTTTGAAACAGGGTCTCACTAAGTTGCCGCCAGCCTTCCAAGTACTGGAACTACAGGCACACACTACCGCACTCGGCTCCGGTGACAGAGATCTGTGGACATTTATTACTCGTGCATTGAAGGCAACTTTTGAAGTTAAACCTGAGGGGCCAGTGTAATGATTTTTATATAAAAACTCTAGGCTCTATCCTAGAGTCTGTTCTGAAGTCCTAAATTCTGAAGCCGTGCATTTTCAAAATGCAAAAATGGATGAAGCGTCTTCGGTAAAACCATTAGGATAGCAGAGGAGTCTAGGTTGATCAAAGGACAGTGGTAGGAAGACACCTGAGTCTAAATGTTAGGGGAGGGATCCAGCTCTGCCCTCCATCGGCTCCTAAACCTCCACTTATTTTTGTCCAGAAAACAAGCTACACCAGGGTTTGCACTTGCAGCTTTTTATGACACCACCAGGGGGCAGTGTTGAGCACGGTATTCACAGCTACGTGGTCATTATGAAAATGTGTGGGATGGGGTGATTTAAGGACACATTCGGTGGTGGGAGGCCGGGTTGGAGGGAGTGTTCCATATTATGTACGTTTAACTGGGGTAATTCCTGGAAAAGCCAGCAGAGAGGGCACCCCAGTGATTTTGCTGCACTGGCGAGAGCGGAGCCTAGGAGACGACCCTTCCCTTCCTGTCCTGGGCATCTGTCTTCTTCTCTGGCTTGGAAGACTGTGGTCAGCCTGGGCGTTGCTCTTAACTGAGAGGCCAAGTGAGCTGGGCGTGGTGGCGCACACCTGCAACCCCAGTTCCTAGTAGGCTGATTCAGGAGGGTCACAGGTTTGAAGCCAGCCTCAGCATCTTAGCCAGACCCTAAGCAACTAACACCCTGTTTAAAGATATAAATAAAATAGCCAGGTATGGTGGTGCACGCTGGCAATCCCAGTACTTGGGAGCTGACACGGGAGGATCAGGGTTCAGGGCCAGGGTTCAGGTTACTTAGAGAGGCTCTCGGCAACTTAGTGAGGCTCTGTTTCAAAATAAAGAATAAAAATGGGGCTCGGGGTGTAGCTTGGAGATAGAGTACCCCTAGGTTCAATCTTCAGTACCAAAGAGAAGAGAAAGCGATGGAGAGAGAGATGGAGAGAGAGAGAGAGAGAGAGAGAGAGAGAGAGAGAGAGAGACAGACAGACAGACAGACAGACAGACAGACAGACAGGCAGGCAGGCAGAGAGAGAGGGAGGGAGGGAGGGAGGGAGAAGGGGTGTTGGTGGAGGGAATTCAGCAGAAGCAAGTTAGCTTATGGATCCAGATGTGCAACTTGGTCACTCCTTTTGGAGACAGACAGACCTGGGGCCGCTCACCTTGCAGACTGGTTGGAGAAGCCAGCAGATGTTGCTTCAAATGCCTGGCCTGGCTAAAGTCATAAGGATGTCAGTTCTTATGATGGTGAATAATGGTACAATATCAAATATATTACTCTCTGTACTGATATCATTGTACTGAGCATCCTTAACACTAATCGTAATATATTTATTCTCAATAATCATACTGATCCTGTTTTATTTGATATGTATCTGATACATGTTTTATATCATGTATGATGTGTAGCATATCATATATAATATTTGGTACATATTAATATATTATTTATAATTACAACAGTGAATTTTTATGTAATTGTTACTTACATAAAAGTATCTTATTTATTAATATGTTGTTATTTAGCTGGGCATCATTACATGCCTGTAATCCTAGTACTTGGGTGGCTGAGATAGGAGGATTGCAGGTTCAAGGCCAGCCTCAGCATCTTAGTGAGGCCCTCCACAACTTAGCAAGACCCTGTTTTTTAAAAAAAAATAGGGTTGGGGGCCTGGGGGTGTAACTCAGAAGCAGCATGCCCCTGAGTTCAATCCTGAGTAACACACACACACACACACACACACACACACACACACACACACTTTAGTCAGGGTGGACCTGCATATCTATAATCTCAGTACTCTGGAGACTGAAACAGGAGGATCACAGGTTTGAGACCAGCCTCAGCATAGTAACTCTCAGCAACCTAGCAAGACTATTTCAAAATGAAAAAGAAAAAGTGCTGGGGTGTAGCTCAGAGGCAGAATGCCCCTGAGTTCAGTTTCCAGTAACACACACACACACACACACACACACACACACACACACACACACGATCACTGGAGGAATGAGATTTACCAGGAGGAGTCTCACTCCATCTCCTACTGAAGTTGGAGGCTCAGGGTGCTAGAGCCAATGGAAACGGAGCTTCTGATCCCGTCCGAATGGACCGTGGGGTCCCAGGGTTGACGTCCGCGCGGCCGAGGGCCCTGGCTGGCCGGTGTGCCTGGCTGTGTCCCCGGCCCTCTCTGCTCTGCGTCTCCTCACCGAGGGGGAAGCTGGGTGGACAGGGAGTGACGTGCGCCTGCCCGCAGGAGTCGGGGCTGTCGGCGTGGATCGGGGGGCAGCTGCACCCGCTGGAGCACGTGCCCCCGGTGCTGGCTGTGATGCTCATCACCGTCGTCATCGCCTTCTTCACCGAGTTTGCCAGCAACACGGCCACCATCATCATCTTCCTGCCGGTGCTGGCGGAGCTGGTGAGGGGCCTTCCGGGGCGGGGGGGGGGGCTTCCCCAGGGCAGAGTCAGAACTCTCTTTCCAAGCCCACACTTCCCAAATCTCTACCCAAGCACCACAGAAGTGGCGCACGCTTGTAATCCCCGCACTTGGGAGGCGGAGACAGGAGGATCGCGCAGGTTCAAAGCCAGCCGCGCTGGCTTAAGAGACCCTGTTTCCAAATAAAAATGTATATAGGTCTGGGAGTGTAGCCCGGAGGTAGAAGGGCTTCCAGGAACCCCCAGACCACACGCAAGCATGTTGGCCTAGTGCGCAGTGGGTTGCCAGCATGCTTAACTGCACCAGCTCGTATAAGGCTGTGGTTTGCTTATTTTTTCATTACTTTTATTTTTTGATTCTGGGAATGGAACCCAGGGGAATTCTGCCTCTCAGCTATACCCAAACCCTATTTTTTTCTTTTTCTTTCTTTCTTTCTTTCTTTCTTTTTTTTTTTTTTTTGTGGTACTGGGGTTACTGGAAGCCCTTCTACCTCCGGGCTACACTCCCAGACCTATTTTTATACTTTTTATTTGGAAACAGGGTCTCTTAAGCCAGCACGGCTGGCTTCGAACCTGCGCGATCCTCCTGTCTCCACCTCCCAAGCGCGGGGATTACACGCGTGCGCCGACACACCCGGCTCTTATTTTATATTTTTATTTATTTATTTTGTGGTACTGGGGATGGAACCCAGGGGCATTCTACCTCTGAGCTACATCTCCAGCCCTATTTTTATTCTTTATTTTGAAACAAGGTCTCATTGAGTTGCAAAGGGCCTCTCTAAGTAGCTGAGGCTGACCACGAACCCAGATCCTCCTGTGTCAGCCTCCCGAATGCCTTGTTCCACACAGTATAACAACTGTGGAAGTGCTTGCCAGCAGACCCAGCCGGGGTTCTCCTTAGCACTGCAGCCCGGCCTGGCCCGGTCCTGTCCAGTTAGTGCCCTCATTCTCAGCGCTGGTCCCTGGACCTGCTGGGGCACAGCAGAGCCAGCCAGCTGGGCGGTCCAGGTGCTCACGGGCTTGAGAAGGAGCATCCTGGATAAACCACCCCAGTCCCTCCCTAATGAAACAGCAGTGTGACCATGACCTTGAAATGTCCCTCCATCTCCTCTTCCCATCTGCTTGTCTTTCTTCCTGTGTCTCTATGCTTCTCTGTCTGTCTCCCCCCGCCCGTCACTCTGCCAATCTCTGTGCCTCTGTGACACTCTCTTGCCACCTGTGATTTTTCCGCACCCACCTGTGTCTTGCGCCCCCCACCTCCCGGCCCAGGCCATCCGCCTGCGCGTGCACCCGCTGTACCTCATGATCCCGGGCACGGTGGGCTGCTCCTACGCCTTCATGCTCCCGGTCTCCACGCCGCCCAATTCAATCGCCTTCGCCTCTGGACACCTGCTGGTCAAAGACATGGTGAGTCTGTAGCCTTTGGGGGGGGGCGGGTGATGGGGAAGGCATGGCCTCCTGCACCCCCGGGGCTCCGAACAGGCTGTTCTGAACGGGGCCCAAAACATCCTTCGGCAATCGCTCTGGGAAACTGCCTAGCGACTGTCTTCCACACCCTGGTTTGGGTGGGCCGCAGTGCCCGGCCACCAAGTGAAAAGAAGGAAGTGAAGCTGGGGCGGGCACCAGCTTCAGTCAGGGCCCAGGTATGTATGGGGAGTGTCTCCTTCCCAGCAGAGAGCTCCCTGCCCAAGGGATGCCTCCCTCCTCAGCCTCTTCCTCTCCACTGGAGAATTCAGGGTCCTGAGCTGATATACGGGTACACACACATACACACACACACACACACACACACACACACACACACACACAGTCCTAAAGCAAGCTGAGTGTGTTCTGCGTTCTGGCCACTGGGGGGCAGCACACGCAGGGGCAGAGCTGCAGGCAGCACCAGTGTTGTTTTCTGTTTGATGCAGACTAGACAGCAGCCACGTTTAGCAGATTTTGAAATATTATAAAGGAAAGAAATAAATCATAGGACATGAGGAAGTGGAAAAGGGAAACGATAGGATGGGACAGCCTCTCCACATTCCCTGAGACGTCATGGAGAAGCAGCCAGCCTTGCACAAAAACAGCAGAGCTGTCCAGGCAGAGGCACGGCAAGCAAGGCGGGGAAGGGAGCAGCGCCGCGTGCACAGCTAGGGGGCTGCGCTGAGGGGCCGAGCTGAGCGACTGTGTCAGAGACATGGGCGGGTGGAGAGTGGGCACAGGCTCCGGACCGCAGGAGTTTCAAGCAGGGCAATGACTCTGTTTTGCTTCTGCCTTTAAAGATGGCTTGGCCGAGCGGGGTGGGTCGACAGGGTGGGAGGGATGACACAGGGAGGGCGATTAGGGAGGGTGAGGGGGTGGATGAGCAAACCACACAGACGTGGAGAACAAGGAGACGGGAGAGACCCCAAGAGGTGGAGACTGGGCCAGGGCCCCAAGGCCCCCGCAGAGCCAGGTCACTGCAGTGGCCCACGGTGGGGTTTGCTCCCCAGACCAGCAAGTGAGTTGCTGATCAAAATCACGGTTGTGGGGCCATAGGAATTTAGAGCCGGGCTCTCAGGACCCTGGAGAAGTGAGCCCCAAGCCTTCCCCAGACCTCACGCCATCCATTCTCTTCCGACGCCCCCCCCCCCAACTGAGGCTGGCACTTCCCAGCCGGGAATCTGGGGCGAGTGACTTCCCGTGTCTGAGCCTGGGTTTCCCATCTGGACAGCGGGTCTGTGCTGACCCCTCCCTCCATCTGGGCTCCCTTTCAGGTTCGGACGGGTTTTCTGATGAACGTGATGGGCGTCCTGCTGCTCAGCTTGGCCATGAATACCTGGGCACAGAGTATCTTCCAGCTGGGCACCTTCCCGGACTGGGCCGACATCCACTCGACCAACGCCACGGAACTGCCACCCACCTTGGCCAATGACACATTTCGAACACTCTGAGCCCTCTTGGGGGGTGATTCCCTTTGGGCTGGGCCCTTCCAGAGGACTCTCACCATCTCTTGCTGCTAGGATCCTACTGGAAGATCAAGCAATCCTTTTCTGTAATCTACTAGGCAGGAAGCAAGGATGACCTCCAGCGGTCCACTCGGGCCCACAGGCCCATTGTCTGTGACACTTTCCCCCTCTCCGTAGGTAGTTCAGGG
Source organism: Muscardinus avellanarius (assembly GCF_963383645.1). NCBI lineage: Eukaryota > Metazoa > Chordata > Mammalia > Rodentia > Gliridae > Muscardinus > Muscardinus avellanarius. The sequence goes on from NC_137805.1 coordinate 33,203,231, forward strand.
CCCAGATAACTTCCAGATCTGCCTCCTGAGAAGCTGCTCTCTCTGTGAGCGGGTGTGTGCTCTAGAGGCACGAGAGCCTGACTTTAGCCACCATGAGCATATCTAGAATGGTCTTTGTCTTGTCCACTCTGGATGGGAGGCAATGTATCACCAGTAGCACGGCTACTTTATCGCCAACTGACCACTTTAGGTCTCTCTGGAGAGACCATCTTCTCTCTAGGAGAGAGGCATTGGGGTTGCAAAGTTCCGGCCAGATGTGGAAGCCGTTCGTGACCACGGTACATCCCGCGCGGCTGGTACCCATTCAACAATAGTTGTTTGGCTTCTATCCAGGCGGGTCCCCAGTAGCAGGTATGGTTTTCAATCCTTAGAGACAGGGAATAGAGATGATGGTCGCCAGAGTGTGGGGAAACTGTGCAAAGCCTCTGTATCTATGGGTTCCCCCAGGGGAGTTTGAGAACCACCAGCCGACATCTCTACCCAAGAAAGAGGTTCTCCTCTTTGGTCTGATTCAGTGCGGTCAGACTCTGGGGTCAGGCCATGCCGGGGCCCACTCTCTCCCAGGGGACTCATGGCCTCCTGCCTGTGGCCCCAGGGCCTGCGTGGCCGTGGGGCGCCCACCACCTGTCTCTTGGCCAAGCAGCAGGTCTTTACCTCTGAGCCCTCAGCCCGAGCGGTAAGCATGCTCAACTAACAGAGACCACATTTTTCAGGGACGAGGAGAAGCAGGAAGAGTCATTCATTGGGGCTCTGAGGAAGCTCTGGGTAAAATGGCTCAGGTGGGCAAAGTGTTGTTATCCCCCGCTATAGTTGGGAAAACTGGCGACATTCCCAGGAGCTGGAGGCTGGAGTTGGGGTAAGGAGGACCGCAGCTCTCCTGTGTCAGGCCGAGGAATCCTGGGAATAGCGCAGGGGTCCAGCCAGCAGACGCTCAGGAAGTGTCTGCCCCGCTCCTGGTGAGGCACATGGGGGGGGCCGGGACCCTTGCGCTTCCCTGGCTCTGCCCCCGGGCTGGGATGCCCTGAGCAGCCCCCAGGATGGAGGTGGTCTGGCTAGAGCCCTAGAGAGCCAGGGGCACCTCCCTGAGAGCAGAGAGGACACCCCCGAGCTGGACCTGGAGCCCCCTCCTTCCCAATGAGTGTTCAGTATTTAACCTCAGGGTCGGCCCTGCCGGGCTGCCGAGGTACCGCCTTCCTGTGGGACAGCGAGAGGCCCAGGCACAGAGGAACCCTCGGACATGTAACCAGAGGATTCATGATTCAAGTACTCCTGATCAAATGTGCTACACAATAAAGGATGTCAATCAACACTGGACCCAGAGCCTCTTCGCCTTTCTGAACACGAGGGCCTCAAATCCCCGAATTCCTGGGCTGGGGGTTCCGCAGGCTTGACCTCTCTGACTTCACTCCCTCCCGCTTTCCCCTCTCCTCTCGGCTCCACACACCTGCACCAGGGCCTTTGCATGTGCTGGCCCTCCGCTTGGATATAAGCAGATGCTCACCTGGCTCCCGCCCTCACTTTATTTACATTCTTAGCGCTCACCCATATTGCCCTCTGCCCCTCACTCTGCTCTCCTGGCCCTTAGGAGTCTGTAGCATTTGTTTTTCTTGCTTATTAGCTTTCTTCTCTTCTTCTTCTTCTCCTCCTCCTCCTCCTTCTCCCCCTCCTCCTCCTTCTCCTTCTGGTGGTACTGGGGATTGAACTCAGGAGCATTCTACCTCTGAGCTACATCCCCAACCCTATTTTTCTTATTTTTATTTTTATTTTATTTATGTTTATTTATTTATTTATTTATTTATTTATTTATCTATTTACCTCCAAGCTACACTCCCAACCTGATTTTTTATTTATTTTGAAACCAGGTCTCACTGAGTTGCAAAGGGCCTCACTAAGGTAGCTGAGGCTGTCCGCAAACCGCGATCCTCCGGTCTCAGCCTCCCAAATGCTGGGATTCCAAGCGTGCGCCACCACGCCCGGCTTTTTTTTTTTTTTTCTTATTTTTAATTTTGAAGCAGGGTCACACGAAATTGCTGAGGGCTTTGTTAAGTAGCCGAGTGCTGGCCGCAAACCTGGATCCTCCTGTCTCAGCCTCCCAAGTACTGGGATCACGGGTGTGCACCACCACACCCGACTGTTTATTAGCTTTCTCTCCCTCTGGCACACAAATTTGTGTAAATACAGATTTTATTTGGCTCACTGCCTCAAGTCTGGTAACTAAGCCAGTCTCTGGCCCATAGCAAGTATCTGTAAATACTTGACCTGTGAGCCTACACCAGATTTACTTGTTTCGTTTTTTATGGTACCGTGATTGAAACCAGGGATCTTCTACTTTGCAGGATGCTCTCACAGCTTGGTCCCAGAGGCAAAGGAACACTGACCTGTGTTGGAAAAGCAGGCTACTTCATTCTCTAGTGAAGGCCCAGTAAGCAAAGCTTTCAGATCTGAAAGCATCAGACAAAGGAATTCCAAGTTTGCTATACATTTGGTCACGTAATTGTGGAGGGGAGGGAGGGGTAAGTGTGAGATTTATTTCACCTAGCATAAGCCAGAGATAGAGCAGGATAGCCATCAACCCACATTCTCTCTCTCCCTCTCTTGTGCCTTTTCTCACAGGTGGCCTAGGGAGACTCTGTCTTGTTTAAATTACGGGGAGCTGGTACTGGGCTGTACTTCTCAAGTGGTCTAGAGAGGCCCGGCCTGTTTTGTGTCTTATCTCCGAAGCTGTCTGCATATTATTACTTGGGGTGGGAGGGCAGTAAAGAAGCCTTATTCTTTTATTTTTTATTTTTTTATATTTAAATATTTTTATTAGTGCATTGTAGTCATACATTATAATGGAATACAGGGCTTGTGAGGATATATAAGCACACATCATCCAATTAGCCTTTATCCAGTCCCCATCCCATTCCCTCCCCCTCCCTCGATCCCATGCTTGATTTGTGATTATCTTTGATACATTTGTTTCCGTACATCATGAGTTTTAAAGAGGTTCCATCCTCCCCCATCCCGTCCCCTCTGATTGGTCACCTTAATTGCTCCTCTATAGGGTCCTTCCTTCAACTAGATCTCCTCCTATTACCTATTTCTTCCTAGTTTTTGCATATCAGGTAAAGCATCTTTTTTTTTTTCTGTGATATTTCTCTGTGTATGCCCCATTGCAAGTTCCGATCCCACTCTTGACAGCCTCGGCACTGGCCTGGCCACCCGGCAGACTCTGATGCTGGCCTCACTGGCTCCAGCACCAGCCTTGCCTCATGGCAGGTCCTGATCCCGGCCTCACTGGCCCTGGCACCAGCCTCACCCCTTGGCAGGCTCCAATCCTGGCCTCCCTCCCGGCACAGGGCCTAACCCCTCGGCAGGTTGCAATCCCAGCCTTGCTGGCCCAGGCACCAGCCTTACCCCTCAGCAGGCTCTGATCCCGGCCTCGGAGGCCCTAGCACCGACCTTGCCTCACGGCAGGCTCCAATCCAGCCTCACTGGTTCCAGCACCAGCCTAACCCCTCGGCAGGCTCCAATCCCGGCCTTGGAGGCCCCAGCACCGACCTTGCCTCATGGCAGGCTTCGATCCCTCCCTTGCTGGCCCCGACACCGACCCAACCACTCGGCAGGCACCGATCCCAGCCTCAGAAGCCCCAGCACCGACCTTGCCTCATGGCGGGCTCTGATCCTGGCCTAACTGGCCCCGGCACCGGCCTCAGCCCTCGGCAGGCTCTGATCCCAGCCTCGGAGGCCTCAGCGCTGGCCTTGCCTCATGGCAGGCTCCGATCCCGGCCTTGCTGGCCCTGGCACCGGCCTAACCCCTTGGCAGGCTCTGATCCTGGCCTCGGAGGCCCCAGCACCGGCCTTGCCACATGGCAGGCTCTGATCCTGGCCTAACTGGTTCCAGCACTGGCCTAACCCCTCGGCAGGCTCTGATCCTGGCCTCAGAGGCCCCAGCACTGGCCCTGCCTCACCGCAGGCTCTGATCCTGGCTTTGCTTGCCCCGGCACCAGCCTGACCCCTCGGCAGGCTCCGATCCTGGCCTTGCCTCATGGCAGGCTCCAATCCTGGCCTAGCTGGCCTCAGCACTGGCCTAACCCCTCGGCAGGCTCCGATCCCAGCCTCAGAGGCCCCAACCCCGGCCTTGCCTCACGGCAGGCTCCGATCCCAGCCTCGGTGGCCCCGGCACTGGCCTCACTCCTCGGCAGGCTCTGGTCCCAGCCTCAGAGGCCCCAGAAACAGCCCTGCCTCATGGCAGGCTTTGGTCCAAGCCTCGGTGGTGCCGGCATCAGCTTCACCCCTTGGTAGGCTCCAATCCCGGCCTTGGAGGCCCCAGGACCAGCCTTGCCTCACGGCAGGCCCCAATCCCGACCAGGCTGGCCCAGGCACTGGCCTTATTCCTCAGTAGTCTCTGATCCCAGTCTCGGAGGCCCCTGCACTGGCCTTGCCTCATGGCAGGCTCTGATCCCAGCCTTGCTGTCCCCAGCACCAGCCTCACCCCTCGGTAGGCTTGGATCCGAGCACCCTCTTTTTACACTGCATGTTGTCCCAAGTTCCCAAGTGTGCGCGGTGGTAGCATTGTGCCTCTGGGGTTATTTCTTCAAAAGATCCAGGTGTGTTGCATCAGATCTCTGCCTCTCCTAAGTACGGGCCGCTGACGTTGCTGCTGCCTCCACCATCTCAATTCTTTCTCAAACTCCTTCCTTTCCCACACTGCATGTTGTCCTGTATTCCTGAGCATGCGCGGCGGTAGCATTCCACCTTTGTGTCGCCGACTAATCTCAGTTGGGTCGTTATTGTCAGCTCCCGGTCAAATCCTCAGAAAGATGGGACAAAAGGCAGGTGGAGTTCTGCAGAAACTTATCTGCAGCAATTCCTTCCCCTCTATGAATTCCCTAAGTTTTTAGGTACGGCGCTTGGGAAAGAATTTGAGGTGGACAAAGGCTTCTTGAGCCAATGACACTTTATTACAAAAACTCCAAGAAATGTATACCTTTCACCAGTAAAGTTAATAATAAGAGAAAAGGGAGGTGGGTGTAATCATTGTGAAGTAATAATGAATGACATGTAAACAAAGGTAATAAAACTAGTCCTTCAGCTGACTGTTGATCTTCGAGAGATTGACTCCTGACTCCTGATTCTTTTCCAAGGTCTTTGCAGATAAGCAGTCCCAGGGGGCCACTTCCCAAAATAAACAAGCATGGCCAAGGCTTGGGGGTTTCTCGGGGAATCTTCTTTGGCTTTCTTGGAACTTTCCATCTTTTGGGCTCAGTTCATATAGCAAGTGTGGGGAGACGTGGTGATTCAGGTGGATGTGATAAAGTTTCTCCAGGTGTTGGCATTTTTATCTCCTAAATCTGAAAGCTTAAGCAAACTCACAACACAGTTTTGCAGACAAAATACCACAAACAACACCACAAAGTTCTTGGTTTTAATTGTCAGATATATTTCCTTAACTGCTGAACACTCTTCTTTAGACAATAAGCCTATTAAAAGTCTAACCATCTTTAATAATCCATTTCTCTGTCACAAACCCTCTGCAACCTGCTTCTAACTTTCTAATTCCTTTCTCTCCCGGTTGGGACTTTCTTATGATAAGCTCTTCTTCATGCAAAAATGCTTTTCTTACTCTTACACGGTATTTCCTTTCCTTCATACATATATATTTAGAACGTCTGTCCTTTATTTTGTCATATTCATTAACCATGCGATCAGCCTCTCTGTCTTCAGGAATATTTACACTGGGCGTAAAAGTCACCAATCTTTCTCCTTGAGTCTATTGTATTTGGGCAACTAAGTTGTTTATCAACTAAATTGCTTTAAGGTCACACACAAGGTTTTTATCTTCTCTGTCTCTAGGCAGGATCTCAAGGGTAAACAAAGTTTCCTTAAACTGAACTACCTTACCTGAGTTAATAGCTTAACCTAAGTTAGTGATAGTGAGGGTCAGAGACCCTTTGTAATTGCTGCAGCTGGAATGCTTATCACAGCATCTGAATTCTGGCCAGTTTTTATTATTATTGAACAAAGCCAAGGACGTTTATTTCCACGGACTCAGTTTCTATTTATAGTCCTAATTTCACATCACTGGACCAATTCGTGTAGAAAGTTAAAGGAAATATTAATAGTCATGAAGGGTAAAAGTGGGGGATATTTTGGCCAGAGACGATACCTCTTTCTCGGGGCGTTCTGCCGATTAACTATGTGGAGTGGGGGTCTCAACACATAGATGCCGAGGCAGCAGGATGTCTTGGCACCTTTGGGGCAATTTCTTCAGAAGATCAGGGTGGGTTGGATCAGGTCTCTGCCTCTCACACATACAAGCCTCCACCACCCCTGCAGCCACCGCTGCCAACACCGCCTTCCTCCTAGGTCTCTGCTGAGCTCCCTCCTTACAGATGATGTCTAGGATTCTTAAGCATGTAAGGAAGAAGCAGTCCCCCTTTGCAGGGAATTTTTCCAAAAGTTCCAGGTCAGTTGGATATGTTTTGTCTGCATCTCCATAATCCTGGCTGCCCCCGCGGCCATCTTGACCCCTCTCCAATGTTTTTTCTTTTCTTTTCCTTTCTTTCTTTCTTTCTTTTTTTTCTTTCTTTCTAGTAAGAGAAGACAGTATGTGTGGTTTGAAGAGGTTGTGGGATCAGGCACTCGGTAGCAATGAATTTTTTCTCCCTTCCAAGAGCGGAGTCCCGCAGCCTCACCACGCAGAGCAGGATCTGCTGTCCTAAGCGCATCACGGCCCAGCGCAGCGCAGCAGCGCTGAGTTCCTCGGTACCCGCGGCTCGGCCTCCCTCCCGGCACCGGGCCTTCCCGGGGGAGCGGGCCGGGCCATCCACCCCCAGCCCACCTCCAGGCCTTCCTGGGAGCTTTTATCTTATTTTTTAAGCTTCTACCCATAAGTGGATCCAAGAACCCAGCAGGCTCCTACCTCACCACCTCCGAGCTACAACCCCAGTCCTAGTTTTTATTTCTTTTGAAACAGGGTTTCGCTAAGTGGCGGAGGCCTCAAAGTAGCTGAGGCTGGCAGCGAACCTGCGATCCCCCTGTCTCAGCCTCCCGAGTACAGGGAGCACAAGTGTGCGCCGCCGCGCCCGGCTTTCCGTCAGATTTATGAGAAACTGATGTTGGCCTTGGATCTGAGGTCTGCTCGGCCCATTTCTTTGTTTGCTCATTCTCTTGTTTATTAATTCAACAAGCATCTACTCAGAGCCTGTACTATTTCTGTTAACTATCCCAGGACACGGAACTAGCTTTCTAGCAGGAGGGACCGGAAGTAGGAAGGTAAACAAAGAGATAAAATGACTCTGAGTCATGATTCATTGGGGCTAAGAAGAAAAGGGAACCGGCCAATGAGATACCATGACTCAGGGGCCCGGTGGTGGGGGACTTCTGTGAGGAGGCGGCTTTGGCTTTGGGCTGAGAACTGAGGAGCCAGAGCTGGAGGGAGGAGGGAGGGCCAGGTGGGAGATCGGTGGCAGGATGGGCCAGGCAGGAGGACGGCTGCCATTCTCCACCCTCTGGCTTCTCTCCTGGACCTTTGTGGAGATTAGAAAGTCTGTCTAGCTCATCCTCTTCTGGCTGGTGACAATTCTCCCCTTAAAAAGCGACTCCCTCATCCCCTCCCCAGAAATGCTCACTGCACATCACTGGCCCCTGAGGCCAAAGGGCTTTGTCTTTCTTAACAAAAGAGGTGATCTGCTGGGCATGGTGGCACAGGCTTGTAATTCCAGTATGTGGGAGGCTGAGACAGGAGGATCGCAGGTTTGAAGCCAGCCTCAGCAAGTAGTGAGACTCTCATCAACCTAGTGAGACCCTATTTCAAAAGAAAAATAAAAAAGCAGGGCTCAGGGTGGAGCTTGGAGGTAGAATGCCCCTGGGTTCAATCCCTATGCCCCCAGCCCTATTTTATTTTTTATTTTGAAACAGGGTCTTGCTGATTTGCAGAGGGCCTCACTAAATAGCTGAGGCAGGCCAGGCGTGGTGGTGCAGGCTTGTCATCCCCGCGCTTGGGAGGCGGAGACAGGAGGATCGCACAGGTTCAAAGCCAGCCGCGCTGGCTTAAGAGACCCTGTTTCCAAATTTTAAAAAAGTATAAAAATAGGTCTGGGAGTGTAGCCCGGAGGTAGAAGGGTTTCCAGGAACCCCAGTACCACCAAAAAATAGAAAATATAAATAGCTGAGGCTGCAATCATCCTGTCTCAGCCTCCCAAATCCTGGGATTACAGGCCTGGGCCACCACACCCTGCTAGGCCATTGTTCTTGGGGTGCTAAGGAGCCAGACACCACCTGGGTGACCATGGGGGGATATTTAAATAAATCTGGGCAAAACACACTGTGCAAAGCACAGACACATGGAGACACAGGAAACTACAGATACTCAGGGACACGCAGGAGGCGCACAGGGACACCAGGATGTGGGTGCGAGGGACCGAGAGTGACTCCGGCGGGTGGAAGAGGAGGAGCAACACTGGCCTCCGCCTCCATCCCTCCCTAACAGGCGGCACAAAGGGGCCACAGTTGAGATCTTCAAACAAGCAGCTCACGGGGAGCGAGGAGCCTTCCTAAGGGTCTAGTGGAGGCCTGCGCAGAGCGTGTGGAGGTGACCAAGGACACTGCAGGACCCCGGGGTGCGGAGGGGCCGGGCAGAGCGCGCCTGAACCTTATGAATACAATGGGGTTCTCCTAACTATCCATACCTAAAATAGTGTTGCCACTTACCTGTACATATATAAAACGGTTTTAGTTTTGTTTTTGTGTTTGTGCTATTGGGGATTGAACCCAAGGCCATGCTACCTCTGAGCTACACCCCTAGCCCTGTTTGTTTGTTTGTTTGTTTATGTTTTTTGAAACAGGATCTTGCTAAATGGCTGAGGCTAACCTCTAACCTGTAATCCTCCTGTCCCAGCCTTCCAAGGGTCAAGTTTAATTTATGAATTACGCACAATAAGATGAACAACAATGGCTAATGACGAGACGCTGTCGCCAAAAAATTACTTAAAACGTGTGAATTATTTCTGAGGTTTTCCATTTAATATTTTTGGATGGTGGCTGACCATGGGAAAATGGCGAAACTCCGGGCAGGGAGGGACCGCTGTATCTCAGGGAGATAAAGAGGGAGGTGGGGGACATTTGTTCCTACAACTGAAATACAAGCGGGGAGTCTTGGCGAGTCCCTTATCTGACAGGGGCCTAGGCTGGAAGGCAGAGGAGAGAGAGAGGGAGAGAGGGAGAGAGGGAGAAGGAGAGGGAGAGGGAGAGAGAGAGAGAGAGAGAGAGTGAGTGTTAGTTGCAGGTGGAACCTGAAGCCTGCCCGCTGCAGAAGAGAATTCCCCCATCCCCAGAAGCTCAAACTTTTGTCCTGTTCAGGCATCCACTGATCGGATGACGCTCACCCCTTTCTGGAGTGTAATCTGTTTTACTCTGAGCCCATTTATTTAAAATCTTCATCTCATCAACACACCCACACAGAAACATCCAGAATAACACTGGACCAAATACCAGGCACCCTGGTACTGGGGATGAAACCCGGGGCATCTTCTTCTGAGCGATACCGCCCCCCCCTTTTTTTGTTGTTTCTTGTTTCAAAATGGTCTCGCTAAGTTGCTAAGGCTGACCTCCAACCTGTGATCCTCCTGTCTCAGCCTCCCAAGTAGTATGAGACCCTCAGCCACCGGGCAAGACTCTGTTTCAAAATAAAATAAATAATTTTAAAAAAGCTGGGTGTAGCTCGGAGATAGAATGGCCCTGGATTCAACTCCTAGTGCTATAAATCAATAAACAAATACTTAGCATGAGAAAATAAATGTAAAATATCCTATTAATAACATTTTATATTTTAACATGCCAAAGGGTAACACCTTGGATGTAGTAGGTTGAATAAAATGTTTTATTGAAATTAATTCCAGTTTTTTATGTGGTTCTTAGAAAACCGTATCGTCTGGCTCATTTTGGTAGCTCCTGCCCTGTTTCTGTCGGCGAACACTGTGTGCACAGTAGGACTTTAACCGCCTCTGGACAGGAGCCACATTTTACACCGGCTTTCAGGCTCAGTGACACCAACGCTCTCTGGAGCGCTGATTCTCACTGCCCACCAGGCTCCGGGAAGGCAAGCTACTTCCTCTTCTGTCTCATGCCTCTGAATCCTTCCCAGAAAGTCCCTCTCCAATCATCCCTCTAGATGATTCAGAAGGCCCGCCCCCTCCGGATGCCGTGGGCCTGGAGTCCGGCCAGCCTTGTATGGGCAGAGGCGACGCCTCCATCTACCAAGAAAAGATAAAAACAAAAAAACAAAAAAAACCCAAAAAACCCTCACGTTCCAGAGGCTTAGTGGGAAAGACCGCGTGGTCCACAGCCAGGCAGCGCTCGGGTGCCCGTGCAGTGCCCTGGACCGCCCTTGTGGCCAGCCCCACTCCTCGACTTCTCACGTGGCGGGCCCTGCAAGGTGGCTGGTGGGCACCACAGAGCCCCGAATGGGCAAGTCGGAGCTGGCTGGCCTCACTCCTGTGGAGTGGCTGCCCAGGCGGGAGGGAGCAGGGCCTGAGTATTTAATGATTGCCTACTGCACATTCTATGTACATTGTCTTGATTTCTTTTTGTGTGTGTGTGTTACTGGGGATGGAACCCAGGGGCATTCTACCTCCGAGCTACACCCCCAGCCCTATTTTTTATTCTTTATTTGGAAACAGGGTCTCACTGAGTTCCAAAGGGTCTCACTAAGTAGCTGAAGCTGTCCACAAATTATGATCCTCCTGTCTCATCCTATCAAATACTAGGATTATAAGCATGCGCCACCACGCCCAGCTTCCTTCCTTCCCTCCTTCCTTCCTTTTTTTTCTTCTTTCTTCTTTCCTTCTTTCTTTCTTTTTTTATAGTACCAGAGATTGAACCCAGAGGAATCCTACCTCCAAGCTACACCCACAGCCCTTTTTTATATTTTTGAAAGAAGGTTTTGCTAGGTTCCTGAGAGTATCACTAAGTTGCTGAGGCTGGTCTTGAACCAGTATTTTATTAAAAAAAAAAAATACTGGTTTTAAAAATGTTGGGATTTTTACAGATAGGGAGGAATGACTGGTATCTTTGGAGATATTGGAAATCTGGTCATGTTAGGCCTCACTTTTTGGAGGAGGAGGGGCCTTAACCCTTGGCCAATGGAGAGGAGCAGCCGCCCTTCCCAAAGGGGTGGGCACCTGCAGCTCACCCTGCCTCCAGGACACCTGCTCTGTGCAGGAGCTGAGCTGCCCAGGCCCTGCAGGGTGAGGTTCGCTGCTCCTGAGCTCCTCTGTGTGGAACCTAGTTCTTTCGGATGTGAACACTCTAGGCTTCCTGGTGGGGCTCCTGGCCTAGGCAGGGTTTTAGACTCCTTAGAGCCCAGCCGCAGGTGTCTCATCCAATTCCTGGGTACTGTGAAATGCCACTTCCTCTATCCAAGCCGCAGGGTGCCCCACCCCCCCCTGGACCTGAGCCAGGAGCCCGGGTACCATGGCCTTTTAAGGGAAAATGACGGGCAGCCTGGAATTCTGCCCTCTGACCCATCCCCTGTGTGTGGGGGGGGGGGGTCAGGAGAGGCCTTTGGGGAAGAAAGCTGGCGGGTCAGAGGTGCTGGGGAGAAGTGGAACTGGCTTCTAGGACCGCCTAGAAGTGGACCAGGAAGGCAGTGACTAGAGCAGAAGGTACATCTGGGGAAGGTACACTTATTGAGTGCCCACTGTTTACAGTACTGACGATGAAAAGAGAATCATAGACAGGTCTGCGCGCCCTTCTCTGTGAGGCAGCGGCGACATTGGGTAAGCTCAGTAACAAACCTCTGGTCTCTGCTCTTAGATGCTGGGGAGCTCCATAGTCTTCTGGGGATTCTCACCACCCCCCAAGAGCCAGCGACCAGGTGGCCTTGGGGCACACAGCCCTGGAGGGGGAGGGGAAAGGGGAGCAGAGCAGAGTTCATGGCCTCCCGCTCCTGGTAGTGACTGGTGCAGTTTCTCTGAAACTCAGTTTCTGCCTCTGTAAAATGGGGTTAATTCTGCCTTCCTGTTATTAGGATTACAGAGGGGTTTTTTGGGGAGGGGGACCTCTCTTTCTCCTCCCACACCTCCCACTGCTCCTGCCTACAGGGAGAGGACCAGGCACCTCCTCCAATCCCAGGGGGGGTGGGTGCCAGGCAGGGCGGGACCAGTGGGCGGAAGCTCAATTTAGGGGGAGAAGCAAAAGCAGCAGTCCCGGCCCAGGAGTCCCCACTTCCTCTCCACCTGCCGCGGCTGCCAGAGACGGCCCCTGCCGCTGCTGCTGTTCCAGACCATGACGGGCCTCCGTGGAGCCGACGAGCACCTCGTCAGCACCGGGTAGGTCGGGGTCGCTGGGCACCAAGGGCCGCAGGCAAAGAACAGTCCATTGTGATGGGTACGAGCCCCAGTCGAATCTCAAGGTCTTCCACTGCCGGGTGTGTGGCCGGGTGAATCCTCACTCCTCTGAAATGGGAACGATAACAATGTCTATGAAAGCGTTGTAGGAATTGAAGGAGAAAAGCCAGGCCCAGGGCTGGGCTCAGAGTGCGCATTCAAAGCGGCAGCTTCTTCTTTCGCCATTTGTAATACCCAGCACAGAACTTAACTCCGATGTACACAGTGCCGCCTTTCAATTCTTAGCATCTATACGGTTAGCTTATATGATTACGTGAATAGCTATCTGTTCTGAACAGCAGTTATCCAGACGGAGGGGCAATTGGTCCCACATCCGAATGCCTTCGAGGACCAGGCACTGTGGGGGCTCCTGGGGTGCGGACAGCCCATACGTGGATGAGCTGGGCACAGCCTTAGATCCCCCGCACCTCTGTTGAAGGGATAGTGCTTACTCAGCGCTAGCTGCCTATTACAAAGGCAGGAATTCTAACCCAATCCTCCGATTTCTCAAAAAAAAAAAAAAAAAAGCTAGAAATCCGGATTTTAATGTGGAACCTCCTATTTCCAGATGGAAACAGTGTGCGAGCGCGTACACACACACACACACACACACACACACACACACACAGCATATCTGAAGCTGAATTCATCCCTTGGGGTCCAGGATGGTACCTCTGCTCCAGGCCCCCAGGCCTCAGACAGCATAGACCCACCCCCAACCCTTCAGGGCTTCTTAATGGAGCCCTCTGGGGTCAGCTCTCTCTCAGCCCCAGCTCAAATGGCATCTCTCCCGAGAAGCACGCCTCTCTCCCTCTCTCTCTCTCTCTCTCTCTCTCTCTCTCTCTCTCTCTCTCCCTTTCCCTTTCTCCCTCTCTCCCTCCCTCCCTTCCTCCTCCTCCTCTTCTTCCTCCTCCTCCTCTTCCTCCTCCTCCTCCTTCTTTTTCTCCTTCTTCTTCTTCTTCTTCTTCTTCTTCTTCTTCTTCTTCTTCCTCTCTCTCTCTCTCTCTCTCTCTCTCTCTCTCTCTCTCTCTCTCTCTGTGGTACTGGGGATGGAACCCAGGGGCATTCTACCTCCAACCCCAGTCCTACTTTTCATTCTTTATTTTGAAACAGGGTCTCACTGAGTTGCAGAGGGCCTCACTAAGTAGCTGATGCTGCCTGCAAACCGCAATCCTCCCGTCTCAGCCTCCCGAATGCTGGGATTACGAGCGTGCACCACCACGCCGGCTCCACGAAGCCCAGGCATCCCATGCTCAGAGTTGTGTTCTAATGGACTTACACTCCAATGTCCTGTTTAAACCTCCCCAGTTGTACTGCGAAGCCCTCCCTCCGGTGTATTGACCATGACTTAATCCGTCTCGGTGCCGGATGTGCGGGCAATTCCGTACCTTCTCCTCTATCTCCAAGGGTCCACCTCCTCCGGCGTCCAGTTGTTCCTGTTCATTTGTTCCCTGCTAGCTGAGCAAACAGAAGCAATCTCGCCACACTCGAGAGGGTGCTCACAGAGCACCCACTGCACAGCAGACATGACTCTAGGTACCTGGGCTGTATCAGTGATCAAAAAAGACAAGGTCCCTGCCCTGCACGAACTGACCCTCTAACGACAGAAAATCACTCACGTGGCATTTATGATGTGCAGGCACAAGGTAGACCTGCAAGGAAGTAAATCCTTTTTTGGGTACCATTTTACTGGTGAGAAAAGTGAGGCCCAAAGAAGCTGAGAAATATTTTCAAGGTCACACAGCTGAACTGCGGAGTGGGGATCTGAGCCCAAGCAGACCAGAGATCCTGCTCTTAGCCACGGCTCTGTCTTTGTGTATCTGGTGCTATCTGTCACCGGCGCAGACACCTTGCCTGTTCATTACCGGCATTCCCTCGCTCTGCGCACGTGCCCTTAAGGATGAGCGGCCCCTGCTCCTGTCTAAGATGGGCCCCACCTGCAAGCTCTCCTCTCTCTTCTCATCGGACTGCATTAGTCCCTCCTTCACCCAGGCCCTTCCATCGGGCCTTTCCCCTGCAAACCGGCTGCTGCTTCTCCTCCGGAATGAGGCCTCCTGGTCCCATCAACCCTGCCTGCTACGGCTCCGTTTCTCTGCCCCTTCACTGCGAAAATGATTCTGCGTCTCCTATTCTCCTTCAGTCTCCCCTGGACCTGCTCTAATTGGGTTTCGGCCCAACATGCCACCAAGCCACCCTGCCAAGGTCGCCAGTGACCCCTAGGCGGCTGGACCCAAGAGGCCTTGCTCAGGGCCCCTCTTGCCGCCCGTCAGCCCGCGCTGTCTTTACGTGGTTGACATCTCGCCCACTCACGGCTCGCTCCTGGAAGCACTGTGTGCACCTGGCGCCACCGTGGACCTCTCCACCCCTTTGCTGGCTGCTGGGCCCGGGGGTTCAGCCGCTGGCTGCATCTCTCTCCTTCCCAACACGGCTCCCTCTTGAGCAATTCACCCCCTCACCCTGCGCTGAGACTTTCTCTATATTTATTTATTTGGGATGCTGGGGATTGAGCCCAGGAGCATTCTACCTCCGAGCTACACCCCCAGCCCTTTTTTTGTTTTTGAAACGGGATCTCCCTAGTTTGCTGAGAGTCTAGCTACGTTGCCGAGGCTGCCCTCGAACCCGCAGTCCTCCTGTCTCAGCCTCTCAGTACTGGGATTGCAGGTGTGTGCCACCGCACGTGGCTTTTAGGCATCTTTACATAATGTGGCATCGCAGCCCAACTTCCCCTCTGAATTCTGGTCTTGCATCTTGGACCCAGACTCAGGAGTTCCTCAGAGCGGCAAAATCGGCCTCTCCGCTTTAAGAGTTCCAACCTGAAGTCCTCGGGCCTCCCTCCACGAGCACCTGCTTCCACCACAGAGATCCCCCTCAGGAAAAAACGCTCAGCGCTTCCTCAGAAACCAAACCTCACCACCAGCCATAACTCCGACTCCCTCTCTCAGCCCCCAGCCCATCGGTCTGCAAGACTTGCCTGCAGAAAAAGAGGAGACAGAGCCCAACCTCTCCTTGCTGTCCTCCCGCCATCCCTGCCGTGTGAGCGACAAAGACAGGGGCTCCGTCTATTTCATTCATCACGATTTCTCCAGTGGCTGGCACGCATTTGTTGAGTGAATAAATATAAGGCTGAAAGAATAGAAAAGTTGCTCAGAGGCCCACCTTCTTTGCCCCTAAATGGTACAGGAGGCACGGAGAGTCCTAAAGACTATGAATTCAAGTGGAATAGCTTCTCCTCCTCCTTCTCTCTCTCTCCTCCACCATTCTCTCCCTTTCATCTCTGCTTCTTGCTCTGTATCTTTCCTTCTCTTGGGCCAGTTACTCTCACCAGACTGTAATCACGGACTCAGGCAGCCCATATGTGCAACCCCACATCCTCAGGAGCTGCAGGGCAACTGGGCTCTTCCCTGCCAGTGCCAGTGAGAAAAGGCCCTAGGGAAGGCTCTGATTGGTTCAGCTTGTGTCACATGGGATAGGAGGCGGGGCACTCTGATTGGTCCATCTGTAAAGCCCCTATGGCCACATGGTCGGGGTTCCTGGGGGCTGGACGGTGGGTAGACCACCAACCTCCTGACGGAGGGTCCCCTACTTCCTTGTGTACAGGTGGAGACTCTGGTCCCGGGGCATCATCAAGGCCCTGGGCCCGCTGCGGGCTGCCTGGGATGCCTTCTCTCGGCCGGTTCCAGCCAGCTGTGGCCAGCTGCTGACCCAGCTCCTCCTGTGCGGCTCCCTGGTTGTCGCTGCCGCGGGACTGGTCCATCACTGGCTGGTGTCTTTGCAGCTCTGTCCTCTGGGCCCCTCGGCCGTCATGGCCACCACCTGTGGCTTCCTGGTCTTCCTGGGCCTGGCCCTGGTGCCCCCCGCCCGGTGTGTGTTTGCACTCAGCATGCCCATGCTGGGCACGGCGCAGGGCCGCCGGCTGCTGCTGTCCTACAGCACGGCCACCCTGGCCCTCGCCACGCTGCCCAACGTCTTGGCCAACGTGGGCGCCACCGGCCAGGTGCTGAGGTGCGTCACCGAGGGCTCCCTGGAGAGTTTGCTGGACAGCACTCAGCAGCTGCACGTGGCATCCCGGGCCCTGGGCCCCTCCGGCCGAGCGGGCAGCCGGGGCTTGGCATTCGAGGCCCAGGGTAACGGCTCTGCCGTCTGGCTTCACGCGCTCAGCGTCACGCAGCGGATCTCAGAGGATTTCTCCAGCCTGGAGTCCCTGGCCCAGGCCACTGTGCTGGGGACCCGGCGGGCTGTCACGGGGCTCTTTCTGTTGTGCCTCCTCTCGGAGTCTGCCGGGTACCTCCATCGCTACCTGACCGACCTGAGGTTCGACAATTTCTACGCGACCCGGCAGCTGGCCCAGCAGCTGGCCCAGGCCCAGGCTGCCCACTTGGTGGCCTCTCCACCTGCCTGGCTGTTCCGGGCAGCCCGGCCCAAGCTGTCCCAGGAGGAGCTGCTGAGCTGCTGTCTGAGGCTGGGGCCGCTCACCCTGGTCCTGGCGGCCACAGCGGTGATGGTGGCCCTAGACTACGTGGCCTTCCTCCTGGCACGGGCGGCTGTGGACTGGGCTCAGAAGTTGCCGGCTGTGCCCATCACGCTCACGGTCAAGTATGACGTAAGTACCAGGGAGGGGAGGTGACCGGTAGTCGTTTTTGAAGGGAGGGGCGGGCCTGTTAAACCTTGACTTGCAATGATATTTCCCCTGGCTTCAGGTTTTAGATAAGCCCCGGGGCCTGGGTCCCCACGGGAGCCCTACAAAGTGGGCTCTATGTTCACCCCCAGTTCCAGACTCAAACACCTCGACTTAAGATAACTCTTCCGGCCGGGCGTGGTGGCGCACGCTTGTAATCCCCGCGCTTGGGAAGCAGAGACAGGAGGATCGCGCAGGTTCGAAGCTAGCCACGCGCGCTGGCTGGCTTAGGAGACCCTGTTTCCAAATAAAAATGTAAAAATAGGTCTGGGAGTGTAGCCTGGAGGTAGAAGGGCTTCCAGGAACCCCAGTACCACCAAAAAAAAAAAAAGATAACTCTTCCGTGGTCACACTTTTAAGTAACAAAATGTCCTGGCCTCCTTGTTTCCATTTGTATAAATTAGATCAATACAACTTATACTACAAAACTATTGTGAGTCTTAAAAATGGGATTGTGTAATGCCGGGCGTGGTGGCGCACGCTTGTAATCCCCGTGCTTGGGAGGCGGAGATAGGAGGATCGTGCTGGTTCGATGCCAGCCTCGCTGGCTTAAGAGACCCTGTTTCCAAATAAAAAAAATATAAAATAGTTCTGGGAGTGTAGCCCGGAGAAGGGTTTCCAGGAACCCCAATACCACCAAAAAAAAAAAAAAAAAAAATGGGACTGCGTTTCCAAAAGCAGTAAGTTCTATGCCACACAAGAGAGGTTTAATTAACAGTGGCCACTACTAACAGCTTACACCTGGATGGGTCAGACTGAATATAAATCTCAGATATGGTCTAGATCGGAGTTGGCCAATTATGGCCCTCAGGGCAGATCCGGATGGCTTCCTGGTTTTGTCAATAAAGTTTTATTGGAACACAGCCTTCCAGCTGTTTATGTATTATCCATGGCTGCTCTACAAAGGCACAGGAAAAACTGTACGGCCCAAAAAGCCTAAAAAAGTTATTATGTCAGTAGCAATATTTGAAATATTCACTATCTCCTTCCAGTGGGGCATACGTACTATCAGTGTTCTTCAATCTGTGTGTGTGTGTGTGTGTGTGTGTGTGTGTGTGTGTGTGTGTTGCTAGGGATTGAACCCACGGGCATTTACCTCCGAGCTATACCCTCAGCCTTATTTTATTTATTTATGTATTTGCCTTTTCAGTACGTGGGATGGAACCCAGGGGCATTCTCCCTCTGAGCTGCACCCCCAGCCCTATTTTTTATTCTTTATTTTGAAACAGGGTCTCACTGAGTTGCAGAAGGCCTCACTAAGTAGCTGAGGCTGTCCTCAAACCCAGATCCTCCTGTCTCAGCCTCCCGAATGCTGGGATTCCCATTGTGCGCCACCACGCCCGGCTCTTATTTTATTTTTTATTTGGAAATGGGGTCTCAGTCATGCAACTCTCACTGCATGGCTGAGGCTGCTTCAAACCTGCGGTCCTCCTGTCTCAGCCTCCCAAGCACTGGGATTACAAATGTGCGCCACCATACTCAACCTCAATCTTTTTCTTTGCCATAATCTTTTTATTGTTCAGAGTCATAGAGATTTATTTGGAAAAGTAAGAAATAAACATTCAAGAGAGAATGCAGGCCACCTCAAAATAAGAGAGGCCTATTTTTACTGATTTGTTTATTAATCAAGGGATGACTCTGTGTGGTGCTGGGGATCGAACCCAGAGGCATTCTACTTCTGAGCCGCACATCCAGCCCTATTTTATTTATTGTTCGGAAACAGGGTCTTGCTAAGTTGCTTAGGGTCTCAATAAGTTGCCGAGACTGGCTTCGAACTTGAGATCCTCCTGTTTCAGTCTCCCAAGTACAGGCATGCAACTCAGCATTATTTATTTATTTATTTAGCTATCTATTTATTTTGCAGTAATGGGGATGGAACCCAGGGACATTCTACCTCTGAGCTACATGCCCAGCACTATTCTTTTTTATTCTTTCTTTTGAAACAGTGTTTCACTGAGTTGCAGTGGGCCTCACTAAATAGCTGAGGCTGGCAGCAAACGGTGATCCTCCTGGCTCAGCCTCCCGAATGCTGGGATTCCCATTGTACGCAACCACGCCCGGCTCTTTTTTTTTTTTTTTTAATAGATCACATGCAAATTCAATTGCATAAAACACCTCACAGTGTCAGAGCCTGAGCTAATGATGTTAATAGCTGAGATTTATCACATGCTTATTATATACTGAGCCCGCAGCCACACACACACACACACACACACACACACACACACACACACACACACAAATAAGGGCTGGGGGTGTAGCTTCACATGCCCAGGGTCACTCAGCAGGTTCTGGCAGCAAGGGCCTGGTTGTGAACCGGCAGGTGGTCACAGGGCTCTTTCTCTCTTGGAGTCCCGCCCTGTGTCTCCATGGCTAACAATGGCTGAGCCAGCCCCTCCTGTGGCCCCCGCAGGGCTGGTCCACCACCGCTGTGTCCTCTGGGGTCGCCCTCTGTGGCTTCCTGGTCGGCCCTGGTGCCCTCGCCCGTCTGCTGCGGGCTGATTTTGCCTTTTCTGCTTTCCAGGCGGCTTACACGGTCCTGGGCTTCATCCCCTTCCTCCTCAACCAGCCGCCGGCCGAGCGCCCCTTCCTCTCGGCCCAGCGCTCCTTCCACTGGGAGCTCCGCCTGGCCTCCCGCCGCTGCCCGCTGCTGCCCGCCCAGCGCCCTCGGGCCGCCGCCGCGCTGGCCGCGGGGACCCTGCAGCTGCTGGCCTGCGCCACCGCGCTCCTGGACGCCTACGCCCGCCGCCTGCGCCACTCCATCGCCGCCTCCTTCTTCCCGGCCCGCGAGGCCCAGAGGGCCAGACACCTGCACGCCCGGCTCCAGCGGAGGCACCTGCGGCGCCGAGGCCAGCAGGGGGCGCCTTCCACGCCGCGCCCCGGCCTGTCTGCCAGCCCCATGGTGTAGACAGCAGCATGGTGTAGACAGGAGCTGCGCAGGCGGAGCTGGGTTGTAACTCTGGCCTTTCTGTGTGGCCTTGGGTGGGTTCTTCCCCTCTCTGGGCCTCCGCTTCTGCATCTGCACGGTGATAATTGTGGTGGCCTAATTTCTTCGTGGGAATGTGCACACATGTATTGGGCATGGAAGGCCCCCCTGTAACTAGTGAAAGAGGACCACAGCGGAGGCAAAGAAGGGGGGGGTGGCTCCGGGCTCCCCCAGGCCACTTGGAAGTGGGTCATGACTTCTGCGTGGACTGCTTGACCTGTGGAGGCTTCGAGTCATGACTTTATCTAAGTGCTCCACGGACTTATTTATAAGCCTCAGGGACCTCTGAAATTATTTATGGTAATCTAATATTCCATTTTGTAAATGAGTGTATTTATTAAAACATAGATTAAACGTTATTTCTCATCTTCAGATTTCTACAAGGGCTCCCATCTAGGAGTGCCAGGTTTAGCAAATAAAAATCCAGGAAGCTGGGCCTGGTGGCACATGCCTGTAATCCCAGTACTTGGGAAGCGGAGGCAGGAGGATCGCAAGTTTAAGGCCAGCCTTGGCAGTGTAGTAAGAGCCCCGGTTTCAAAATGAAAAATAAGCCGGTGTGGCTACTTAGTGAAGCCCTCCACAACTTAGTGAGACCCTGTTTCAAAACAAAGAATAAGCGGGGCGTGGTGGCGCATGCTTGTAATCCCCGCGCTTGGGAGGCGAAGACAGGAGAATTGCGCAGGTTCGAAGCCAGCCCCGCGTGCTGGCTTAGGAGATCCTGTTTCCAAATTAAAATGTAAAAATAGGTCTGGGAGTGTAGCCCGGAGATAGAAAGGCTTCCAGGAACCCCAGTACCACCAAAAATAAATAAATAAATAAATAAATAAATAAATAAATAAAATATAGGGCTGAGGATGTAACTCAGTAAAATACCCCTGGGTTTAATCCTTAGTTCCATCCATATATATATTTGCATATGTTATACATATATTTGTTGTATATGTGTAAATAAATACATAAATAAAATAAAATCGGGCTGGGAGTGTAGCTCAGGAGTAGAATGCTCAAAAAGAGGGGACAGAAACAACAAAAAAAATACCCTTCCAGGGCACAGCCCCAGGAACCTATCTCCTCCAACTAGACCCACTTCTAAAGTCCCACCATCTCCCAATTTCCATTCCACGGATGAAACCATCGACAGATTAACCCATCAATGCGGTCAGAGCCTTCGTGACCCAATCATCTCCCCAGATCCCCACGCTGACCACTGCTGCCTGGGGACTGGGCTTTGACACATGAGTCTCTGGGGCCATTCCAAATCCAGGCCATAACAAGGAGAGAGGTGCGGAGGACTGGAGATACAGGTAAGGCAGGGGAAGTTAAGTCTCCGCTTCAGAGACTTGGTCCATTGCTGAGATCTGCTGTTGGCAACTGAAGGGCACAGCACTGGAAGGCTTGGAGTGAGAATCCCGAGTACCACTAAATAAATTAATTTAATTAGATGGGAGTAATTATGCCTGCCTAGCCAAGCTGGAGAAACAGATAATAGCCAGCACTATCCAGCACAGCATGGTGTTTGGACCAGGCTAGGGGCTTTGTTATTGTTTTTATTTTATTTTGTTTTGTTGTCTAGTAGAGATTGAATCCAAGGGCATTCTATCTCCAAGCTACATTCCCAGCCCTTTTTATTTTTTACTTGGAAACAAGGTCTTCTTGCTAAGTTTCTGAGTCTGGCCTCTCACCTTCAATCCTCCTGTCTCTGCCTCCCAAGTACTGGGATTACAGGCCTGCATCACCAGAGTGCCTCACTAAGTAGCTGGGGTTGGCTGCGAAACTGCGATCCTTCTGTCTCAGCCTTCCAAGTACCGGGATTGCAGGCATGCACCACCACCACACCTGGCCAACCACCCATATCTCAAAGGATGTTGAGAACTCCCACCCAAGGACGGTGGGAGCTGTCCAGCGGAGCTGAGCGCTGAACCGCTGCCTGGCAGTGGAATGGTGGGGGCTGAGCTTAAGAACATTTGTGGGGAGGCTGCGTGGCCTTCCTGTGCCTGTGGTCCCCACACACGGCAGGGGAAGACGTGATGCAGATGCCTAAAGAGGACTGAGGTCAGGAAAGAGTCGGGGCGCTGGCAGCCTTGGCGGCGTGGGCTCACACCAAACAGAGGAGTAGGGACTCTGAGGCCCGGCACTGTGTCCTGGCTCTGCCATCCGCCCACTGTGTGATCTGGAACACATCAGCCATGTTCTCCTTGCCTCAGTTCCTTATCTGGAGACTGAGAGGTTGAGGAGGTCCATCTAGCCTTAATGTTCTCTTAGACTTTTAGAGGAAGCCGCAGCCCCCTTAAAACTTCAAAGACCCAAATGCTTACCCTAACAGCTAACTCTGTATGGTCTGCCCCTGTTGGGAGTTTCCCCGGGGCAGAATCCTTTGTGGTTGCAACTGAGCCTGCACCTTCATCTCCGCCTACTGCCAGCTCTGCCTTCCCATTGGCTCTGGCGGCATCGTGTTGTTATGGTGACAGGAGGGAACATCAGTCTTCCCCAGGTCCCCTTCTCTCTGGCATTCGGGAGCCCTGTGTTTAGCCTCCTGTTGCGGATTCATTCTCCCAGTTTTGATGCATATTTGATCTATCAAGAGGCAGGGCCCAGGACCCAGGTGTCCAGAATGGACCCGAGGACGTACAGATGAACTATCTGTACATCTGTCCTCTCAGCTTCAGCACCATCTGTACTCTCTGCAGTCAAGAGATATCTCTGGATAGATCCATGCTTGGCTCCCATCCAGAGGAGGAAAGACATTGTTGAAGTCTGGCTCCTTCAAAAACGGGCCTGATTTCCAGATGTTTCTGGAGAGAGATATAAAGACACAGCTTTGTTCGCCATGGTAGCACATGCTTATAATCCCAGTACTTGGGAGGCTGGGACAGAAAGATGGCAAGTTTGAGGCCAATCTCAACAAATTATCAAGGTCCTCAGCAACTTAGCAAGACCATTTCTAAACAACAACACAAAACAAACAAACAAAAAAGGCTGGGTGTGTAGTTCAGAGGTAGAATGCACCTAGGTTCAATCCCTACTACCGTAAAATAAATAAGTAATTTAAAAAGTCCCGGGCACCATCCGTCCAACTTGGTGAGGTGTAAAGCCACCTCCTGAGATGTCACAAGTCCCTGAATTCATGCTGCGCCTTTGCAAGGGAACCACACAGCATCTCTGAATGCCCCAGCAGCAGAGAATGCCACAGGATTCAAGACCACATGCAGGGTTCCCTAGACAACTACCTGCCTGCTCAGAGCAGTTCTCTCTGCCCTACTTCTTCTACAGGGAGGGTGGTGACCTGCCAAGACATCCTGCTGCCTCGGCATCTATGTGTTGAGACCCCACTCCACATAGTTAATCGGCAAGGACGCCCCGAGAGGCAGGTATCGTCTCTGGCCAAAGCCCCCCAACTTATAGATACCCTTCACTATTATTCCTTTTAACTTTCTATATGAATTGCTCCAGTGATGTGATTTATAAAACTGAGTCAGTGAAGATGAACACTCTAATAATCTGTCCAAGCGTCCTTGGCTCTGCTCAACAATAATGAGAAACTGGCCAGAATTCGGGTACTGTGATAAGCACCCCAGCTGCAGCAATCACAAATGGCCTCCGACCTTCATCGTTAACTCTGGCAAATCCTGCCAAGAGACAGAGAAAAACCTTGTGTGTGACCTTAAAGAAACAACTTAGCTGCCCAAATACAATAGACCCAAAGAAAAAGACTGTTAACTTTTACCTCAGTGTGAGCACTCCAGGAGACAGAAAAAATGGCCGCATAGTTAGAAATGAATATGACAAAATAAAGGACAGACATTCTAAATATATATATGTATGAAGAAAAGGAAATACCGTAAGAGTAAGAAAAGCATTTTTGCATGAAAAAGAGCATATCATAAGAAAGTCCCAACTGGAAAAGAAAGAAATTAGAAGGTTAAAAGCAGGTTGCAGAGAGTTTGTGACAGGGAAGTGAATTATTAAAGATAAGTAGACTTTTAATAGGCTTGTTGTTTAAAAAAGAGTGCTCAGCAGTTAAGAAAATACATCTGACAATTAAAACTAAAAATCTTGTGGTGTTGTTTGTGGTATTTTGTCTGCCAAACTGTGTTGTGAGTATGCTTAAGCTTTCAGATTCAGAAGATAAGATGCCAATACCTGAATTACCAAATCTCCTCACACTTGTTATATGAACTGAGCCCAAAAGATGGAAAGTTCCAGGAAGGGTTAAAAGAAGATTCCCCTGAGAAGCTCCCAAGCCTCGACTATCCTGGGAGGCTGCCACCTGGAGCTGCTTATCTGCAAGACCTTGGAGAGAAACAGAAGTTAATTCTTCAAAGGCCAACAGCCAGCTGAAGGACCCCCGCCCCCCTTTCTCTTAACTTTACTGGTGAAGTGTATAAATTTCTTGGGTTTTTCATAATAAAGTGTCATTGGCTCAAGAAGCCTTTGTCCACCTCAGGTCCTTTTTCCAAAGCGTCGTGACTAAAAACTTAAAGAATTCATAGAGGGGAAAGGACCGCTGCAGATAAGGATCTGCAGGACTTCGCCTGCCTTTTGTCCCATCTTTCTGAGGCCCCCGACCGCTAGTGGACTTGCCCCCCACAGAACTGAGCTAGTCGGTAACAGTGACCAATCTTAATAGGCCCGGGGGGGGGGGGGAGAGGAAGATGGAGAAGAGCTTTCAGTGGGATCCCTGGGGTCTCTCTAGGGAACCTGGGCACAAGCCATGAGACCTGGGCCCAGCCAGTCAGCTGCCCATACCCAGGACTGCCTCGCGATCGCAGCCCCAAGAGCACAGAGGGTGTTTTCCTTGGGCATCTCAGCGGCTACCCACTGTCCAGGGTGCTGATGGAGTTGTGGCCCCATCAGATGGTCCTACCACCTAGTACACCTTGGTTCTGGACAGTATTTTAACTTGGTCCTGTGAGCCTCCTTATTAGACACCTATATTTAATAGCATCCTTATCTAAGTCCCCTTTACTATGTAGTTAGCCGGAGTCCGTATCTGTTGCTTGCAACCAGGACCCCTGCTGGCTCTGAGACACTAGTCTCTAGCATGGCTCTGGGCTGTGACAAGTCAAACCATGAGATCTAACCCTGACTCTTTTCTGTCAACCAGCATTCCCTCTAGGCCCCCAAACCCAATCCAGCCAACCTGAGCTCCACAGACCTCTTCCGCCCACCTCAAGCCCACCTCAAGCCCCATTCCTGGGCCACCGCAGCTCTTCTGCACCTCACATTTCCCAGCCCATCAATTACTGATGATACCTCTCCACTCCCATCCCTCGCTGGACCACCGCGTTGGACTCCTCTCCGACGTCCCTGCCTCCAGCCTCCCCCACTGTCCTCTATTTCTCTGTAGACTGCCCACACCATCCACCTCTACTACTAGGTAGACACTGTGGCCATAAGCGTGGGGGTCAAGCCTGAGCTATCCAGATCTCCTGGTAGGCAATAAAGTTCATCCTAGGAGACGGACCATGGCTGGCCTGTCGTGCGGCTGCCATCTAGTGGTCACTATATAAACTACATGTCAAACTGGGTTTTGGTGATTCTAGTATTTGGGCTTTAATCCTAGTATTCAGGAGGCTCAGACAAGAGGCTTGCAGGTTTGCAGCCAGCCTCAGCTACTTAGTGAGGCCCTCTGCAACTCAATGAGACCCTGTTTCAAAATAAAGAATAAAAATAGATCTGGGAGTGTATCTTGGAGGTAGAATGCCCCTGAGTTTCATTCCCAGTACTGGGGGGGGGGGGGGGGAAGAAAAGAAAAGAAAAAAGAAAAGAAAAAAGAAAAGAAAAAAGAAAAGAAACTGCATGCCCAAGGTCAGCTGGCTGTGTTTTTTCTCTTTTCCTCCAGAGCCTCCCCCTTCTATAACCCCTCTCCTTCTCCTCCAGCCCCCTCCTCTTCCCTCTCCTCGTTTTATCTCCTCCTCTTCTCCATTTTCTTCTCCTCTCATGCCTAGACTCCTTATTCCAGTCTGGTACTCAGCTGCACCCACACCCTTCTGTAGCCTGGGATTTCAGTGCTTGTCACTGTCTGGCCATGTGCACCAGTGATCATTGCAGTGCAATGGGCCACTCCAAACAGCGCTGTAACGCAACGCCAGTTACTGCTGCGGTTCTGAAGGCCGGCTTGCCAGTGTCTACACTCAGGGTCTTTTGGGCATCATCGGGCAGATGGCAGCTGGGGCTGGGGTCCTCATGAAAACATTTTTACTCCTATGTCTGTGACAGCTGGGTTCCAAGGGCCAGCATCCCCAAAGAGCCGGGTGGAGACTGAGTTGCTTTATCCCCAGACCTCTGCAGTCACAAAGCATCTCTTCCACTGTATCCTGCAGGCCATCAGGAAGATCTGCCCAGGTTCAAGGGGGGGGGGGCAGAGAGCCCACCTTTTGATGGGGGAGCAGTGCAGCAGGCGCAGATGGCATGGGGACACTGTAATGGGCGTCTTTGGAGAACACCACCTGCTCCACCACCTCACACAGGCACCACCTGGCCAGCCAGGCTCTGCTCTAACCAAATGCACCTCCCTCTGACCAGAGGAATCCTCCTCACCTGGGGCTGCCAATCTACCCAGTCGGGCCGAGCTTAGAAGTCCATACCTCCCAGAAGCCTCGCTGAGTCCCAGCCACGGTGGGGGTCCCTCTCTATGCTACAGTACCTCTCTCCTTGTGCCAACTGTCCTTCAGAGGACCGCCACCCCCGGCAGGGCCCAACTCAGGTGCTATTTCCATTCTGCTCAATCACGGCTCCCGTCAGCATCAACTCTCAGGCAGTCTGAATTCACAGTCCCCACGATTGGTCAGCGGGAAGCAGACAGATGTGGGATCCGATGCTCTGAAATGTAGAGATCATTCCAGAATCCTGGCTGGACCCCTGATTTTTTTTTTTTTAAAAAAAAGGAAAGTCAGGGCCAGTCCCAGTCTCCCCCCCTTCCCCAATATGAACTGGCAGGAATTTCATGAGGGGCAGGACAGTGTGCATTGAAACACTTTTTTTCAGACACTGGGACCGTGTCATGGGAGAGGCCTGATACACAGTGTCCAGAGGGACCCCAGAGTGAGAGGCCGGCTTCCACCTCCCCGCTCACTTCTGTGCTGAGACATATCACCGTCCTCTTCCCTCTTCACCTCCCGTGGGCTGATACTTTCAGTGGGACCACACTTCAAAGGTGTTCCTCCTTCCCTGTACTGCCCTCCCGGGCACCAGTCACATATGTCTTCCCAGATGAGACTCTCTCCAGCCCACAGACAGGTCACGTCCCCCTGAGAGCCAGTGTCTCCTCCTGAACATATACCGCACTGCCCATTAAACACTTTGGTCTGGTGTCAGTAGTATTGTTATTTATGTATGAATCTGCAGTGCCAGGGATTAAACTCATGGGCATTCCACCTCTGGGCTATACCCCCGCC
The DNA here is from genome assembly GCF_963383645.1 of Muscardinus avellanarius. NCBI lineage: Eukaryota > Metazoa > Chordata > Mammalia > Rodentia > Gliridae > Muscardinus > Muscardinus avellanarius. Next base: position 33,230,660 of record NC_137805.1, read on the forward strand.
CTAATTTATTATTTTATTTCCAAACAGTCTCACTAAGCTGACGAGAGCCTTGCTGAATTGCTGATGCTGGCGTCAGAACTGTGATCCTGCTTCTCAGGTCCCCAAATACTGGGCTGACAGGCATGGACACCACACCTAGCAGTAGTGTCAGTATTATAGGTCTCCGCCACTAAAATGAAGATTTGGGGAGATCACAATAAAGAGAAGTTTGTAAGAAAATATAGAACCTTAAATTGTTACATTCAAAAGGAGTTAAAGCCAGGTGTGGTGGCCCATGCTGGTAATCCCAGTACTTGGAAGGCTGAGAAAGGAGGATCGCAGGTTCTTGGCCAGCCTCAGCAACTTAGTGAGATCCTGTTTCAAAATAAAAAAATAAAAATTACGGTTGGGGGTATAGCTCAGAGATAGAATGCCCCTAGGTTCAATCCCCAGTACCAAAAAAATAAAAAACTTAAATAAAATCACTTCTAACCTTATACTTGTCCACAATAAATATTTATTTCAGTCTTTTCTGTAGTGCATAGCTCAGCGAAGATCTATGTATGTGTCTATCCCCTTTCTTTTCACAGGCATGCACACACATGAAATATTGACATTCATATTGTTAATGGGTTCAGGATGCACTTAAAATCCCCATCTATTCTGCGTATCCTTCATAAACAAAATGGAAAAACCATTCATTTTACTTCTTCATGGAAAAATGACAGAGATCCGCAAGTGAGTCTCTCGCCTAAGCATCTCATAGCTGGTGGATTACTGTCGTTACATTTGTATCTTTTCTAAATGCTTGTACATTTATGCCATTCTTCTTATATCTATTTAAATGTGCATAGCTTTGTCAACACGTGTATGCATAGAAATTATGCTTTATATATTTATTTGCCAGTTGTTTATTTCACTTAAGATGATGGAGAGAGAGAGAGAGAGAGAGAGAGAGAGAGAGAGAGAGAGAGAGAGAGAGAGAGAGAGAGAGAGAGAGAGAGAGAGAGAGCGCTGTGCTAGAGCTTGAACCCAGAGCATGATTCCAGGAAGCAGGAATGAAGAACTAGGGACAATGAAGGAAAGAAGGGAAGTCCACACGAAGGTGTGTTCGGAAGGTCACTGCTGTAGACAACAGGAACCTGATTCTGCCAGGAACTCTGCCATGCACACACTCGGAATCGTCTCCTGAAGGCCCAGAGGAGAGAGCATGGATTCCAGTTTTCATCACGGTGTTTCCAAAGGAATTGTCCACCATCCTCTCCAAGACCTAAGATCTCTATCAGGTCAAAAGGTGTAGGACTGGAAAACTCAAATTCCACAAGTGGGAGTAACAGCGAGCGATCCTACTGCCATGGGATTGCTGGGACTATAGCATCGTATATCCGTCACTGGCTCAACGCTGATGTCACACCCTGCTGTTGTTCCAAAATGTCTGCCTTACAGAGCCATACGTGGCCGTTCCATCAGAGTGGCTGCTGTAGGCTGCGGCCTTATATGGCAGGACTAAGCCCATGGTCGAATTCAGCATCTGTGAAGGAGCATAACCTTACACTACAGTAAGAGATTAAAACCTTTTGGGGAAAACATCCCTCACAGGCATGCAAAACTAATAATTATCACCTGTAAAATTGCCAGAAAAACATGCATTTAACGTTAAACTCGGGTATCTGGGAATTGGGACTATAGCTAATAGATTATTCTCTTTAGACTTATTTGGAGATGGTCTGAATTCTCTTCAATATTCATGTAGTTCTCGCGTGTTTGGGGGAAGCCAAGTTATTATTATTATTTTTTAATCTGGGAGACATCCTGTGAAGCATTATTGCTTTCTTGATACACTGCAGGAATCTCTTTCACAGTCTGTAATTTTCCCTTCTCATCCATAATTCTCAGCAAAACGGAGGTGAGGCTTTTCGTATTGGATAAACGACAGCCGTCGGCCCGCCAAGCCCCCTGAGTCCAGGCTCCTCCAAAGGCCCCCCCACAGCTGGACCGCGGCCGCGGCGCCTTCTGGGTACTGTGGTCCCGGAAGTGCGGGAACGCCCTACGGAGCATCCCGGGAAGCGCGGCCGGAAGCCCCTGCTGCGCATGCTCCGCTTCCGGTCCTCTACTGAGATGCTCTTCCGGTTCGCCCGGCTTTCCCCGGGGAGGGTCTCACATCCCCTGCGTTGCCGAGCCCCGGCGCCCCCTGGGCCTGGTGCGACGTGGGCGCGCGGCGGAGGTGCCCAGGAGCCAGCGGAGGGGCTGGCGGCGAGCGCCGGGGTCGAGGGGAGGCGCCGCTGGCCGGGCCGTGGAGGTGGACGGCGCCCTCCCGCGTCGCTCTCGAGGGAGGCCTCCGAGGGTCCCGGGCCGGCCCGCGGGGCAGCGCCGGCTGGGACTGCAGGCCTCGGAACAGGCGCTCTGCGGCCCTGCTTGGCCCGAAGACGGTGCCCTGCGAAGGGGAAAGGTTTGTGCATCCGAGTCCGAAGTTTCGCAGATGCCCCTGGACCTGCCGCTGTTGGCGTACTCTGGCCCGACAAAGCTTGAATTCCGTTTTCAGAAGGACGCAGCTACACTTGAGGGAATAGGCAGGGCTCCCGATTTGACAGCGAGACACTCCCTCGGAGGATCGTCGAGGCGTTGGTTGGAGGGAAGGGGGAACACCTAAGGAAAAGATTTCTCCATCATTTCCTAAACACGTACCTGTCTTTCTCTACAGTCTCCACTCTTAATTTATTTTGAGCTGCTCAAACCGTGACCATCTCCGCTCCTGGCGACTGATTAAATTTTTGCCCATATATAACCACACAGTGGAGGTAAAAGAAACGTTTTCAAAACCTTTTAAGTCGGGCGTGGGGGCGCATGTCTGTAATCCCAGTACTTGGCGAGCTAAAACAGAAGGATCACAGGTTCAAATAAAATAAAATAGGGCTAGGAGTGTAGCCCGGAGGTAGAATGCCCCAGAATTCCATCCCCAGTACCACCAAAAAACACAAACAAACAAACTTGCCTGATTTTAAAATTAAGGCTTAGAAGGTAAATATGTACCCATCGTGTAGCATTCTGGTGACAGAGCCAAGACTTGAATTCTGGTCCCTTGATTCCCAGGTTAGGGCTCTGTCCTGTACCACTTCTAAGTTAAAAACAAATTTGTAGTGAGAGGTCCTCTTGTGAATGCAATTTGGGGAGGCCAAACCGTCAAAAAGATGAGCATCTTAAAGTACTTGCATTATTTGAAGGACATTAGATTCTCTATTCTCATTGGCTAAACATATTAGTAGGCAATTAGGTAAGCAACATAATATCAACATTTTCCTATTCAATAAATATTTTAATCTCAGAGTCGTTTTAATTCTGGACTGCTCTTTCAAGCTTTTTATATAGTAACATTTGTTGACCCAGTCTAGTGTTACTGGACTCAGGGAATTTGTAACTTTTTCCAGGGAAGCACAAATCGATAGTGATTAAAGTAGAAAACCCGTGGTTATATCCATTCAGTAAGAGAAACTCCTTGGGAAAAAAAAAAAGGAGAGAGAAGAAAGTCTCTGTATTTACTTCAGAGCTAGCAGTGGACGTTGCCCAAACCGTCGCTTCCTGTGCCAGACTTTTCAGGGGTGTCTGTCTCGGTGGTGATTGTAGGGGCTGCTGTGTGGGCCCGACCTCTCATAACACCATGCCCCATTCTTCCTTACCCAGCTCTGCTCAGCACCCTTGGTCTTTTCTCAGGAGCGCCTGAAAATGAACAGATCCCAGGTAAGTTGTTTAAGGATTTGCTTCCCACATTTTACAGTGGATTGTAGGAGGTTTATCGTTTGCACATGCAGGTGAAATAGTAGCAATATGTAAAATTCAGCAGCACAGAAAGTAAGAGAATCAGATCATTAAGAGAATAATCAGCCTAAATATACAGAGATCGTGCATTCCAGTGTGCTTATTCGAGGCATTCAATTGGTTACTAGTATGTTTTTCTGTCATTTATATATAAACATTTTCTCAGATAATCTTTGAATAAGTGTTGCAAAGGCAGCTCTGCCAAAAACAGCGGTGACTTTTATACCAGGCAAAGCACAGTAATGACGGGATGACTTTGCTATCACCCAAGTACTCGGCATTCCGATGGCTCCTCCTGATCCAGTGATGAAACCTAGAAGAATGGATTGCATGCTCTTCAGAGAATGTCCTGTAACGATTTGTCCTGTAACTATTTTAGGTATACTTTTAAAACAAGTGCTAGCTGGCCGTGGTGGCGCACACTTGTAATCCCCGCGCTTGGGAGGCTGAGATAGGAGGATCTCACAGGTTCAAAGCCAGCCTCAGCTACTTAGTGAGGCTCTCAGCAACTTAGTGAGACCCTGTTTCCAAATAAAATATAAAATAGGTCTGGGAGTATAGCCCGGAGGTAGAAAAGCCCCTGGGTTCCACCCCGAGTACCACCGGGGGGGGGGGGGAGTTCTCCAGGGAACAAATCAGTGATATATTCTGTAGGTAAAACTTGCTGTCTCCTCTCATCTGACTTCGTGCAGTCTTCTCTGTCCCCATCAGTCGCATGGATCTGTTCTGCTAAAGTTAGCAGCCACTTGCCGGGCGTGGCGGCGCGCGCTTGTAATCCCAGCATTCGGGAGGCTGAGACCAGAGGATCACGGTTCGCGGACAGCCTCAGCTACTTAGTGAGGCCCTCTGCAACTCAGTAAGACCCTGTTTCAAAATAAAGAATAAAAAATAGGGCAGGGGGTGTAGCTTAGAGGTCGAATGCCCCTGGGTTCCATCCCCAGACCCACACACACAAAACAAAGTTAACAGTCACCTAAATGTTTTCAGACCCAGTGGGTATTTTCCAGTCCACGCCTTACCAAACTCTGTTGCACCTGACCACCTCCTCACTAAAATGTTCCTCCAATAATTTCTGTGATCTCACTCACATGAGTCTCTTGTCAACCCTTACTGTTTCCTCTTGTACCATAAACGTTATTCCCTAGTTATCCCATTATTCTTTCTTATTCTTCTTATGCCATTTTTGACTTTAATTTGCAGCTCGTTGTGCTCTGAAATCTTTTTGTGCCTCCAAGAGCTTCAGCTCGAGATGATTGCTGGGCATCTCCGTAAGGATGTTCAGAAGGCCGTGGAGTACTGGTGTCCAAAATGGGAATGATATTTGCATCTGCTCGATTGGCTCCTCCTTCTTTATCCCTCTCTGTGCTGCCACTGCTCTTCTAGTTGTACAAACCAGAAAAGGAGACACTTCTTAGACAGCCCTGTTCCTTACCTCCTACCCTATCTGATTATCAGGCCTTGCTGATGTTTGCCGGTCGCTATTTCTTGACTTTGTCCCTCCCTGCTGCCCCCGCCTCAGCTGCTCTCTTCTGGGCTGCCGGGCTCATGTTCTCACGGTCTGCTTGCTGCTTCTCCCTCCTCAAGGCTGTTCACGCGGCCTCTGTCGGCTGCTGACCCTCTAGTGTGCCACCTGGTAGCATCTTACTCTGAAAGCCCCTCGCGTAAGTCCACACAGCAGAGCCGAGCCTCCTGGGGCGACCCGCACAGCTCTGTGCTTCGTGATCATTCCCAGCATTGTTATTCCTGCCGCTCCAGACCTTTCAACAACAATGTACTGCTCAGACTGCTGCCCGCCAGACACTGTGCTGCACGCTCTGTGCCCCTCAGACAAGAGAGGCGTCGCCTCTGCCCTGGTGGGACGCAGAGCAGCAGAGGAGGAAGACATTATGCAGATAATACCAACCCTGAGGAGTTGTTGCAACTTCAGACCCAGTGTCCAATTATGTAACCTATTTCATAAAGATGTGTGGTGTGAGCTGGGCGTGGTGGCGCACGCTTGTAATCCCCACGCTTGGGAGGTGGAGACAGGAGGATCGCGCAGGTTCGAAGCCAGCCGCGCTCGCTTAAGAGACCCTGTTTCCAAATAAAAACATAAAATATATCTGGGAGTGTAGCCCGGAAGTAGGGTTTCCAGGAACCCCAGTACCACCAAAAAAAAAAAAAAAATGTATAGTGTGTGTGTGAGAGACAGACAGACAGACTTGGGGATTGAACCCAGGAGCATTCTACTCTGAGCTATACCCCCAGCCCTATTTTATTTACTTATTTATTATTTATTTATTTATTTATTTATTTATTTATTTTTGGTGGTACTGGGGGTGGAACCCAGGGGCATTTCTACCTCCAGGCTATACTCCCAGACCTATTTTTTTAAAATATTTTATTTGGAAATGGTCTCACTAAGTTGCTGAGAGCCTCACTAAGTAGCTGAGTCTGGCTTCAAACCTATGTGATCCTCCTGTCTCAGCTGACTTATTTATTTTTAAACAGGGCCTCACTAAGTTGCTGAGGCTGTCTGTGAACACGCAGTCCTCCTGTCTCAGCCTCCCAGGTACTGGAATTACAAGCACGCTCCACCACAGCCAGCTCAAGCTGTACTTTTCAAAAGGACAACAACTTGACATATGCCACCATCTCCTCTCTCTCTCTCTCTCTTAGTTGAAGCTGCCCACGCACACCAGCCTGCCTCCTCTTTTAGACTTGAATGGAACCACACCCCATGAGGTGGGGTTTCTGGCTTTCTGAAAACAGATAATGGGAAAAGATGATGTAGCCAACCTGTGTGGGCAGGTTGACTCACCTTGGGGTGAATCTTGAATACAGGGAGAAAAGAACTGGGAATGAGGTGGGCAGATAAATTGCCCCAGTGTCCTGTCCTCCACACACTACCCCAAGGCCAGCTTCGCCACGCAGTCCTGCAGAGCGCTGGGCTGACGCTGCCTCCGGGGCAGGTGAGTGGGCGCTGTGTCCTCGCCGCCTCCCTCCGCCCCTCGCCGCCGGGCCCGGAGCTCCCAAGTGAAGTGATAACTCGTTAGCCTGGCGCTCGTTTCTAAAGATCCCAGCTAAAACCCATCTTTCATCTTAGTTTGGGAATCATAAATAACCTATTTCTCTGGTTTTTAAATCAATATAATTCTCTGTAGGAGAGAGAAGAGGAAAATAGTTACAAACGAAACAGTATGTATTTGGTACGAAGTTGTGCGGATACACACAGTTGGATACTTAGACCTGGAAGTTGAATGGCTGTGAGCGGGATAATTACCAATCCACACTGACGGATCCACCCTGATGGAGGTGTGTGAGCTTTTCACAAATACCGTGGGCAACGCAGCCATAAGTGATGTTTCTCAGAAACGTCTCCAGAGTTCTAATTCCAACCCAATGCAGTGTTCCCTTGATGTGCTCAGTATGGCATTTCTGGAAAATTGAGTCTATGTAAGAAAAACATATATAAACACTGTGTGTTTAGTGTAAGACGGAATAAGGTCCTGGGCTCAAGTCGTTATAGACAGGCTTATCATCTGTGAATATTTAGGATGTTAGAAAATGATACAAGACTCGGAGCATTTCTTTTCTGCGTGAGACTGTCCTGTATCTTACAGGATGTCTGTGATCCCTCGTTCTCTATTTCTCTGCCACGCAGCAGCAGCAGCCCACAGAACTTTGACAGCCCAAATTCCTGCAGAGGCTTTAGTGGCCCCAAGTGCGAGCGGCGCCCATGCTGAGCAGCACTGCAGCGTGTTGGGAACGTGCGTGCAGTTTCCTGAACGTGTCCCAGGTTTCACACCCCTGCTTTTAAACCATGTCCCCATGGTTTGGGTGTTTTTTTGACTCTACCTCCTTTTACCTCACATGTGACCACAGCCAGGAGCCATCTCCTCGTGACCCGTCCCTGCCCTGTCTTCTGTCCCCAGGGCTCCGTCCACAGCACCGGGCAGGGCGTGCGGCTGTCTCCATCTCTGCAGCAGCGTAGGATCTAGGCATCGCCTGCAGGTGTCTCCACAGACAAGGCCGGTGGCTTTGGAGGCTGAGGCCCGTGTGCCTTCCTCCGTCGCCCTCCACGGCCCTGTGTCTGCTCGTGGAAGTTCTTGTTTCTTTTTTGTGGATTGTCTTGTGTTGTAAGGATCTGTGAACTCTGCTCTGAATGGGTGACGGATCCACCAAGAGACACGTAGCAGTTGCCTCGAGTTACTTTTAGGAGAATTGGACATTTTTTTCTCTTAATTATGAGCATCGTTCAGTTTCTCACAGTGTCTGACACATTTGCTGTGCTTTTAAAGGCTCTCACAGGACTCGCTGGTGAGGCTCTCCACTCCCCTCCCGGCCCTTTGCTTCCAGTATTTTTGCAGTCTTTCTTTCTGAGTATTAAGACCTGTGTCTGTTGTTGTGCCTGTAATTGTAAGATACTTTTTATCATCAGGAAGCTCTTGGCTCTGGAGGAAGTAATTCATGGTGGAAACAAAATGGGTGGTGACTATTTCCAGTTTATCTGTAGGAGTGTATCCACGGCGATGGAAGGGGATGTTGAAATTGTCTTAATAAAATATGCCAGTGTGAAAGAATATAGCAGATTGGGGAAAGGGAAGGCTTTCAAAAGAGTAAAAAAAATCTCCAGAGTTCTAATTCAAACCAAATACAACGTTGCCTTTCTCTTCTCTATAACTCTTTTGTCTCAGAGGGAGAGAGAAACCTGACTTTCCTGATCTACATTCTGTTTACTTATTTCCTCAATTAAGTACACACACAAGGTAGTGTTAATAATCACTGGTCCATAACCCATGTGAGAAACACATTTTCTAAATAGAGTGTAATTATATGCAGTGCCTTTACCTAGAGCCTTACAGAACGTAGGCGGATGCTCTTCTCCAGAGCCACTGTAGGTGTCCTTCATCCTCTTTACTGTGGTTGCTATTTTTATTATGGTTAGTTCATATTTTTATTATTTTATTTTTTCCTGTACCAAGGATGGAACCCAGGGGCATTCTACCTCCAAGCTATACCCCAGCCCTATTTTTTATTCTTTTATTTTGAAACAGGGTCTCATTGAGTTGCAGAGGGCCTCACTAAGTAGCTGAGGCTGTCTGTGAACTGTGATCCTCCTGTCTTGGCCTCCTGAATGCTGGGATGACAAGCGTGCACCACTCCCAGCTCTCATGTATTTTTATCTGTGGCTCCTTCGGAGTTTTCTTTCTGTATACTGTTTGATTATGGCTATTTTATTTGGGGTTAGGTAATATTACCATAAAAATAGAACAGTATAAAAAGCATATTTAGAGAAATGCTGCCCCCTCTCTCTTGCCCGCTTCCCGTTCCCCTGTACTTTCTTCTTCTTTCTTTCTTTCTTTCTTTCTTTCTTTCTTTCTTTCTTTCTTTTTCTTTTTCTTTTTTTTTTTTTTGTACTAGGGATGGAACCCAGGGGCATTCTACCTCTGAGCTACATCCCTAGCCTTATTTTTTGTTCTTTATTTTGAAACAGGGTCTCACTGAGCTGCAAAGGGCCTCACTAAGTAGCTGAGGCTGTCCTCAAACAGTGATCCTTCTGTCTCAGCCTCCCAAATGATGGGATTACAAGCGTGCGCCACCACGCCCAGCCTCCCTTGTACTTTCTACTTGTCCTCGCCCCTCCCTGAAGTGGCCACGTTTGTGAGTTTGTCTCTTCTGGCTGTTTTTTTTTTCCCCACACGTAGTGGTTGCATGTGTATTTTGCATTTCCTTTCTTACACAGAGGTAGTATACTGTCGATACACTTGTGTTTCACTTTTTTCACTTTTTTCACCTGGACATCCCTCCTTAGCGCTTCATGGAGACCGCCTTCATTATTTATGCCTTCAAACATTGCTTCCAGTCACGATTCTCGTTCTGCTTAGCCCCAGGACCAAATGTCCACCTGCCCCAGGCATCTCTGCTTCCATGGTTTGCGGGCACTTCAGGCACAGCATCTGCGGTGAACGCATTCGCTTCCTATCCTAAGTCCTTTTATCATTCTGTCCCCCGAATCCAAGCCACAGTCTTGTGTGCCCAGCTGATGATGAGAAGCATCCATGCAGCCAAGCAGGGCCGCTCCTCGCGCTTATCAAGTAGGATTGATGCCCTCCTTCCCGCCCCACCAGAGCGACCTGTGGTTCGGTCTCATGAGGATATCGCCATTTCTTCCCCTCTGTGTTGACCATCAAGCTGTTTTCCATGTTTTACAGTAGAGGACATTAAACATTTTCTTTAGAGGAGCAGATGGTAAATGTTTAGCTCATCTGGCCTCATGGCTTCTCCCCTGTGTCCTGAGCACAGCAGCGGTAGCATGGAGCGGCTGTGATGGTGTGAGCACAGGGCACAGCCAGCCGGGCTCTCCATGGCTGAATCGGGCCCGCAGGCTGTTGGGGCCAACCCTATACTCAGGAGTGTCGCTTCTAAAATACAAATTGGCTCACAAAACTCCAGGCCTTGCTTACAAATCTTCTTATGGATTTCCATTATTCAAAACAGTGGTCTCCAAATTAGAAAATCAGGGGCAACCCTGGAGACCCCTGGGCTTCACATTAGTATCTTGGCTAAAAAAAAATGATAAATTTTTTTGTGCTTTATTGATATTAATATGTAGCCTAAAAGAACTCAGAATTACAATATAATTTTTAGCTAAGTGAACATGTTGGTTGTATATTATATATATACATATTTTTTTGGTGGTACTGGGGTTCCTGGAAGCCCTTCTACCACCGGGATACACTCCCAGACCTATTTTATATTTTATTTGGAAACAGGGTCTCTTAAGCCAGAGAGGCTGGCGTCGAACCTGCCTGATCCTCCTGTCTCCGCCTTCCAAGCGTGGGGATTACAAGCGTGTGCCACCACGCCTGGCAATAATTTTTTACTGATATGTTGTACTGTCTTAAAAAAAAAATCCAACACTACTAGCTGGGCGTGGTGGCACACACTTATAATCTCAGCCCTTGGGAAGCTGAGACAGAAGGATCACACAGGTTCGAAGCCAGCCTCAGCTACTTAGTGAGGCTCTCAGCAACTTAGTGAGACCCTGTTTCCAAATAAAGTATTAAAAAATAGGTCTGGGAGTATAGCCTGGAGGTAGAAGGCCTCTGGGTTCCACCCCCAGTACCACCAAAAAAAAAAAAAAAAAAAAAAATCCAACACTACTAATTTTAGGAAAAAGTTCCTCTGTTCTCTGTCCTCTGTCCAGCTTCTTTTCACACAGAAATATTTGTAGTTTTTACACTTTCTATGTTGTGTAGATTCTATAATGATCACATTCCTGTGAAACACAGTTTATATTTTAGGAAAAAAATCCCCCCTCAAAGAAGTCTGATAACACAGAATGGAATTCGCTTTCGCCTTTGTCTTGGCGCCTCGTCTCCTGTGAGCGCGCTTGCTCTTTGCCAGGCGTGTGCATTGCTGTCCACGTCGGCCTCTCAGAATGTGTGCGCCTAGAAAGCGGGATCAGTGTTTCGTGTGAGTTAGTAACCCAAGCCAGCCAGAGCCCCAGGACACGTGTAAACTAATACATTCAGAGATTTCATTAAAAAACGAACACAGGGCTGGGCGAGGAGGCGCACGCTTGTCATCCCAGCACTTGGGAGGCTGAGACAGGAGGATCACGGTTCACGGACAGCCTCAGCTACTTAGGCCCTCTGCAACTCAGTGAGACCCTGTTTCAAAATAAAGAATAAAAAATAGGGCAGGAGTGTAGCTCGGAGGTAGAATGCCCCTGGGTTCCATCCACAGTGCTCCCCCCCAAAAAAGTGAACACAGTAACCAAGTGGGGTGGTGGGGGCCTGTAATCTCAGCACTTGGAAGGTCAAGACAGGAGGATCACAGGTTTGAGGCCAATTCATGATAATTCTGTGATACCTTGTTTAAAAATTAAAAAATAGGATTGGGAGTGTAGCTCAGAGGTGGACCCTTCCCTTCCTGGCACACACACTCTCTCTCTCTCTCTCTCTCTCTCTCTCTCTCTCTCTCTCTCTCTCTCTCAACACACTGACAATCTGTTTTGACCCTCCCACAATGTATATTTCTTTATAACTGTAGTCATGGTATTTGATGTTCCCATAGACTTGATTCTAATTACCTTAGATTCAACACATTTCAGGGACCGGTTTCATTCGAGGACCTGACTGTGGACTTCTCCTATGAGGAGTGGCAGCAGCTGGACCCCGCGCAGCGGCTCCTGTACCGGGAGGTGATGCTGGAGAACTACAGCAACCTCGTGTCCGTGGGTGAGCGCGGCCCGCACGGCGCCCAAGGGCTCGCTGCCTTCTGTGCCTCGGGGACATGTTGGGTCTGTAGGATTTAATGACTTCACTTTGAATATCGGAAGAGAACGATGACTACACCCTTTTAGACAGTAGAAGTGCGTGTGTGCGTGCACGCACCCGCAGGGGCTCTCCCACCCTCCCCCCAACACAGTGCTCCATCTCGTGAGCCGTGGCTGGGCCTCGCCACCGCACGGCGTCTGAAGCTGTGCCTTTTCCATCCCTCAGAATCTGTGAGGTCCAAAGAGCGTGGTCCAAGTGCCATGTCCTTTCCCACTGACAGGGTTTCATATCAGCAAGCCAGATGTGATCTTCAGGCTGGAGCGAGGAGAAGAACCGTGGGTGGTGGATGGATTCTCAAGTCAGCGCTGCGCAGGTGAGGACCAGAGGAGATGAGAGCCCGGCCGGAAGGCCACGAGCAGTGTGGGCGTCGCTGGGGTCTCTCTTCATACCTTTGGGAGTGGTTGAGGACAACTAGCAGTTAACTTAAACATCAGGGTGTGGGGATGCACACCTGTAGTCCCAGCCCTTAGGAGGCTGAGACGGGAGGATCCCAGCTGGGAGCCCCTCAAATAAGCGTCCTCCTTTCATTGAAACTCAAGACTTTGCCCCTCGGTCACTCACCCCAGAGCTGAGCTCCTTTTTTGCCCCACCACTCATCTCATTTCTGCAGCGTTTGTTGCCGGCCTTGCCCACACACCACTGTCATAGACCTGTTTTATATGTAGATATTGTAGATTGTCTTAAAAAGGACACATATTGGTTGATTTGCATTATATTTTTATATCCTTTTTTTGTCCATGGTTTAAACTAGAAATAAACTTCCATTCTAGTCCTAAAATGAGGCAAGCAAGACTCCTAGGAGACAAAATTTAAGAAAACCCTCGCTCTCGGGGTTGTGCGGTTGCTCGAGGCGTCCAGCTCACCTCCCTCCAGTCCCGGCCGCTCAGCTCCCAGTCTTACTCCCTGTTCCCTTTTTAAATGGGTGAATCCCAGAGCTCCATGTCACTGCAGAATTTTCAGAGTCACCTTCTGTGTTTTCCTTGGTCTCACTGCATCGTCTGTCTCTTAAGTTCAAACTTGACCTGTCACTTGGAACACACCATCACCCCGCTTCCAGTTTGCTTTGTGTACTGTGCCTTCTAACTGTTTTATCGTTCTCACCCTATGTATAGAATGTCTCGGTAAAGCATCGGAGCTCTTGTAAAGTGTCAAAGATTCTTTGCTAGTTTCTTTTTCCTTCAGCCCTGTTAGTGGGTTAGTGTGGATGAATTTGCTTTTTTTTTCTCTCTCCAAAATCAACCAAGTAAGATTATTTGTACTTGGTATTTCCTTAATCCTGGGAGGGGGGCCTAAAGTCTGAACCCCTGCACCAAGCATGTGCCAGGCTTCTTATGGCATAGTAAGTGTCTAGAGACTCACACGTTACTCACTGCGCTCCTTTCTAGAAGGCGATAATGCACTGGGGCAGGACAAGGAGACCCGAGATACGCGTGTGCGGCAGGTTGCCCCCGAGAGCAACAGCGAGCCGACCACAGAGAGAGACGGTGCCGTGGGCGAAACATGTGCTCCGGGCATGAATACCGCGCCCTCAGAAGAAACACCCTGCAGTTGCGATTCAGATGGAGACAGCGTGGAAACCAGTTCGGTAGTCATTGTTGCCGTGAAGAGCAAAGAAAACCCAAAGGCTCCTGAGGAGCACAGTGGGTGTGAGAGGCCGCAGTCCCCGCCTGAGGATGGGAGCGGCCGCTCTGGAGCGAGAAGGCGCAAGTGTGACCCAGCCCGGGAAGCCAGGACTGACGAGGAAGAGGAGGACCTCTTTCTGCACCCAAACATTCAGGCCTTGAAACAGCCTTTTGACCACAATAAATACGCGAAACCCTTCTTCAGGACAGTCCTGTCCGCGCAGACAGGGGAGCCGGCCGGCAGGAAGCTGAATGAGTGTGACGAGTGCCGGAGGACCTTCTCCAAGAGGTCCACCCTCATCGTCCACCGGAGAATCCACACCGGAGAGAGGCCCTACGCGTGCAACGTGTGCAGGAAGACCTTCCGTGTGAAGACGAGCCTCACTCGACACCGGAGAATCCACACTGGAGAGAGGCCCTACGAGTGCAGCGAGTGTGGGAAGGCCTTCATCGACAAGTCCGCCCTCCTGGTACATCAGAAGATCCACGGAGGGGAGAAATCCTACGAGTGCAACGAGTGTGGAAAGACCTTCTTCCGGAAGTCGGCCCTCGCCGAGCACTTCCGGTCACACACCGGGGAGAAGCCTTACGCGTGCAAGGAGTGCGGGAACGCCTTCAGCAAGAAGTCCTACCTCCGGGTGCACCAGCGAACCCACCGCGGGGAGAAGCCCAACGAGTGCGCGCAGTGCGGGAAGACCTTCTTCTGCCAGTCAGCCCTGGCCGCGCACCAGCGGATCCACACGGGGGAGAAGCCCTACGAGTGCGGCGAGTGCGAGAAGACCTTCTTCTGCCAGTCAGCCCTCAACGTCCACCGCAGAAGCCACACCGGGGAGAAGCCCTACGAGTGCGCGCAGTGCGGGAAGTTCCTGTGCACCAAGTCGGCGCTCACCGCACACAAGATGACGCACCGCGGGAAGCGCCCGCACAAGTGCGCCGAGTGCGGCAAGTCCTTCTGCCACAGGTCGACGCTCGCCATACACCAGAGAACGCACGCGGGAGAGAGGCGGGCCGCGCCCATGGCGGAGGCCGACCGCGGCGGCCGCGAGGGGCTGGACGCCAAGGAGAACCTGTTTGCGGGCGCCGAGCTCGCGCGCGCGGCGGGCAGGAGCTCGCGCTGGCTCGTCCACCCGAGGACCCCGTGGGAGCGGCCGTACGAGTGCGGCCAGTGCGGGAGGACCTACTGCAGGAAGTCGGCCCTCACGCACCACCAGAGGTCGCACTCGGGGGAGCGGCCCTACGAGTGCGCCGACTGCGGCAAGACCTTCTGCCAGAAGTTCTCCTTCGTGGAGCACCGGCGCACGCACACCGGGGAGAAGCCCTACGAGTGCGCCGACTGCGGGAAGTCCTTCTGCCACAAGTCCGCCTTCAGGGTGCACCAGAGGATCCACACCGGGGAGAAGCCCTACGAGTGCGCCGACTGCGGGAAAACCTACCGGCGGCTCTGGACCCTCACGGAGCACCAGAAGATCCACACCGGGGAGAAGCCCTACGAGTGCGACGCCTGCGAGAAGACATTTCGCCACAAGTCCAACTTCCTTCTACATCAGAAAAGCCACAAGGAGTGAGCTCCGACGAGGCTTCCAGCGAGGGAACCGCGCAAAGCCAAGCTGGGTGTGCAGGACAGGAGTGGGGCCTTGGTGAAGAATGCGGGGGATTTTCCTGCCGTGAGCGAGAGCTCGCCCGTGTGAGCTCGGTTAATAAACGTGCTCTGACGCTCGTGAAAATGTTCGACGTTATGCCAAGTGTGCCTCCCTCTAAAACAATGAAACAAAACAGAATTTCGGTTTATTTGGTCTCTCTCCTCAGTTCCTTGATAGTACGTTACCACGTGTGAGGATCTAATCTCTCCATTCCAAATCAATGCCAGTTGCTCAGATTTTATGGTATATTAAAATCTCAGATTAGACAGCTTGTTCTTTTGCCTTCTAACTGTGTGTCCGCAGTATTCGAGTAACAGACGCCGTCGTCGTCATCTGCGAAGGTGACGAGGAGGAGGACTAACATGGTACCCTCTCCACCCATGGTGATGCCGCCGAGATGCGCATTTGATAGAGCTGAGCCCGCGAGACTGAGAGCCCTTCCTCACACCTAACGAGAGGCAGGCACAGGTGGCTCGGAGGTGAGCCCAGCCGGGCCCGGCCTCCAGCTCAGTCAGGAAACCAGCAATTGCAGAGGAAGAAATGCAGAGAGAAGCAGAATCCAACAGGAGCAGAGAGAATTAGGATGGTGTTTGAGTCCAAAAAGTATGCATCTCTCTGGTTGTGGCCATCCATGGTATCCTCACCCCTGTTCTATCAGTGGTTTGATTGTGTCAATAATGATTTTTAAAATCTCAGGTTTTCTAGTAAACATGGTCATAGAGGTGTTTCTTAGAATTCATCTGTCAAACTCTGAGAAAAGGCCTCTGAATGCCGACTAGAATCACATTATGTGGATATCCGAGTAGGCACGGTGCCATTAAATCCCGACTTCCCTGCAGGGGGTTTTCCACAGACACATTCCTGGCCTCTTTGCCACAAAACACACTCTGCCCAGAGAAGATGGAGTGAGTTCATTACCTGGTGAAGCCTGAAGGAGTAACTGGGTGTGCCTCATTCCGCGCTCTCCTCTTCCTGGGCTGTCCTGCGTGTGTGATTTCTTGTCAGGGGTGTGGCCTGTGGTCAAGCTGGTCAGTTGGCCTAATCTATCACTCGACTGCGTGGCCCATGTGGTCACACACCAAGTTACACCCTCCGCTCTTACTTTGATCTGTAGTGAGGGTCTCATCCTGATCCCGATCTGCTGCTGCTTGTTTTAGATTTTGGTTGTTCAGGGAGGATAAACGAGGTGTTGTCTGTTTGGGGTCCCTCAGAGAACCCAGTATGAACACGATTTACCTGTCCATTGACTCGTTTGTTTTATTGGGCCTTCAGTAGGATGGATGTAAGTATACACATATGTGTGTGTTATACATGTGTATATGAATACAGACATAGACACGAATGTGTACATGTATGACTGTGTATACCAGTATTATTATTTTCCTGTGAAATTTATTCTTAGTCACTTCAAAGATTTGGTTGCTATTGTGAATGAAATTTTATTATCTTTCATTTTAAAATTCTTTATTGATAGACTTTTAAAAATTTAATTTTTGTCCCAAATTTGTCCAAGTTTATCCCTTTAATATTTTAATATTCCTTTAATATTATTGCTTGATCATGTAAAACTTGTTTATTATAAGTGAGGCTGGTAGATGCTCTGTATCTCTTAGCTGTGTTTGTGTGCTGAAGGTGTGTGTACTAGCTGGCTGTGTGGTTGTGCCTTCTGCCCATTTGTTTTGGGTTATGTGGCAAATGATTCTGCCTGCCACTGTACTTGTTTTTCTCTATTGGTTTGCCTTTATATTATATAGATGGAAAAGCTATGTGTTGGGAGATTTCTTTTCAAGTCTGACTAAAAACATAAATTCTCAAATCTGAGAAGTTCAGTGGACCCTGAACAGGACAAAACCAAAGATCACAAAGCCAATCAAAATCAATTTCAAGCCGGGCGTGGTGGCGCACGCTTGTAATCCCCGCGCTTGGGAGGCGGAGACAGGAGGATCACGCAGGTTCGAAGCCAGCCGCGCTGGCGTAAGAGACCCTGTCTCAAAAATATAAAATAGGTCTGGGAGTGTAGCCCAGAGGTAGAAGGGCTTCCAGGAACCCCAGAACCACCAAAAAAAAAAAAAAAAAAAAAAAAAAATCAATTTCAAGACACAGAAAATTCAAGACCCATTTATTAAAAAGTAAATCTTAAAATTTGCCAAAGGAAGAAAGACACGATACACTGGTCAGTTGGTTCCCTAGGGCCACCAGGACACGCTACAACCCCGTGCATCCAGAACAGCAGAAGCCTATCGCCTCGCAGTTGTGGGGCTGCAAGTCTGAGGTCAGGGGTCGTAGGCCATGTTGCCGTGTGAAGGCGCCGTGTGGAGGAGGGTCTCCCAGGCCTCTCCTGGGCCCTGGCAGTGCCATGGCTTGTGAGATGTACCTCCAGCCTTCACGTGTTCATACTGGTGCATGCCTGACTAAATTTCCCCTTTTAGAAGGACATACTGGAATTGAAGCCCACACTGTTTCATAGGACCTCATCTTAACTAATGACATCTACAACATTATTTCCAAAGAAGGTCACATTCTGAGAAACAAGGGGTTTGTTAGGACTTCAACATAAACATCAGGGAGACCATTCAACCCACTGTATAGGAGAATGTGTTTATCATCTATTACTGTATAACAAACTACCACAAAATTTAGTAGTTTAAAACGACAGCAAGCCAGGCGTAGTGGCGTGCACTTGCCATCCCCATGCTTAGGAGGCAGAGACAGGAGGAATATGCAGGTTCGAAGCCAGCCTTGCTGGCTTAAGAGACCCTGTTTCCAAAATAAAAATATAAAAAATAGCTGGGCGTGGTGGCACACGCTTATAATCCCCATGCTTGGGAGGTGGAAACAGGAGGATCGTGCTGGTTTGAAACCAGCCGCGCTGGCTTAGGAGACCCTGTTTCCAAATAAAAATATAAAAATAGGTCTGGGAGTGTAGCCCGGAGGTAGAAGGGCTTCCAGGAACCCCAGTACCACCAATAAATAAATAAATAAATAATAAATAAATAATAAAAAAATAGGTGTCTGGGAGTGTAGCCTGGAAGTAGAAGGGTTTCTAGGACCCCAGCACCACCAAACAACAAGCCTTTACTATTTTAATAGTTTTGGTGGTCCAGCAATCTGGGAGTAACTCAGCCATGTGTCTGGCTTGGGTCTTGTGAGGCTGCAGTGTTCACAGACCAAGCCGGGGCTGAAGCTCCATTTCCACGCTGGCCCTTCAGTGTGGCTGTTGGCAGGAGGCCGCTCCTCGTCTGCGGCCTCTCCGTAGGGCTTCCTGAGGACCTTCACAGCGTGACAACTGGGTATCCCCCCCTAGAGAATGGGCCAAGAGAGCAAGGAAGATGCCGCTGTGCCCCCCACCCCCCGTAAGCTAGTTATAACCGTCGCTTTCACAACAGTGAGGTCTGACACCAGCCTTGATAGGGGACGGGAGAAGACTGCCTGGAGGTGGGACTCGGGCCTTCTTAGAAGCTAGCCACCGTGGGAAGCATCAGTCACAATGAGTGGTTTCAGGACATAGGAACTGGGCACAGCCAGTTCTTTGAAGGCATTGTGCTAAAGGAAAGAAATGGCATGGTAGTGTGAGAGAAAAATATAGTCAAAAGAGGTTTCTCGGGATCGAAATCTGTTTCTACACTTATAGAAAATTCAGCAGAGAGCAGGGAAAATGGAGTCCCGTGCAGGGGGGAGGGAGCCTTCAAGAGAACTGTTGTGCCATGCCAGTTGGTCCAACACCACTGAAGATGATGTGAGCAGGTTTATACCGTGGAAGCTTATGAGTCTGTTTTACAATTGTTCCCATTTTGCCAGGAAAATGGAGAATAAAAATCATTGGGAGAATGGAGGAAGAGTTTAATGAATTGATATTGATGTGACTGACATTTGATTTCCATTCTGTCATATTACTCTGTGTTGTATTTATAAATATACCTTCCTTTTTTTTTTCCTTCCACTCCATAGCATAGTATTGGTATTTAGGAAAGTCCACGTTTCTTTTTTTTTTTTTTTTTTTTGGTGGTACTGGGAGTGGAACCCAGAGGCTTTCTACCTCTGGGCTATACTCCCAGACCTTTTTTTTTAATATTTTATTTTGAAACAGGGTCTCACTAAGTTGCTGAAAGCCTCACTAAGTAGCTGAGGCTGGCTTCGAACCCATGTGATCCTCCTGTCTCAGCCTCCCAAGTACGGGGATTACAAGCGTGCGCCACCATGCCCGGCAGGAAAGTCCACGTTTCTATTCTATCAGTTATCAAATTGTTTTTTTTCTTTTCTTTTCTTTTTTTTTTTTTTTTGCGGGTCTGGGGATGGAACCCAGGGGCATTCTATTTCCAAGCTACACCCCCTGCTCTACTTTTTATTCTTTATTTTGAAAATGGGTCTCACTGAGTTGCAGAGGGCCTCACTAAGCAGCTGAAGCTGTCCGCGAACCGCGATCCTCCAGTCTCAGCCTCCCGAATGCTGGGATGACAAGCGTGCACCACCACGCCCGGCTTCAAGCTGTTATTATACCACTGTTTTATATAATGCCTTAATGTCTCCTGTTACTACACGGAGTGAACAGAAGGCACAGTCTACTGGTTTCTTTCCGTCAGTCCGTAGTAAAGTTGGTTGGCCATCTCTTCCCTCTTCTCTCCCTAGTCACCTGAAATCTAACTTAAAGTGACGGCTGAGTCTCTGGTCTGAGGTGGACACAGCGCCCCTCGTATTACTGTGTGTTCACACTGTTTCCTGTGGACTTCATATCTGAAGGTGAGTTTCATTAGAAACCCTGGCTAACGCTTTCGTTGAGTATCCTACCGTAGCTCCCTCCGTCACAGCTAGCCTGAAGTGTGACTCTTCGGGAGCCTGACCCTTCTGTGCAGCCCCTGTCCCTCCTCTCCAGCAACTCTGCCACCAGGAGCCACGTCGGCGGGGGCCTCTGGCCATCGGGTGTGCACTTGGGTCCTAGCCTGAGCAGCACGCATGCGTGGTCTAGAGGCGATAGCTCGGTGGGTCAGGAGGTAGCTTTGTGGTAGAGAACTGACACGCAGCTGGGGAAACTGCCACATGATAAGACTCCGCATTTGACACTGGAGCTCTAAGTCCACAGGCCCAGCCGTCGGGAGGGGCAAGAGCCGTCAGTGGGGAGAATGAAGACGAGCGGCCCCGGGAACACATGGACCCGTGTCCCTTCGCTGTCTTTAGCCCTAGCATGTGGGCGTCTAGCATCTGCGGGAGAAGCAGATGCCATTGTCATGCTCCTAAATGCACGCTTAGCTGGAAGAGCCAGAGGAGGCCCCAGAGAGGGAGAGGAGCCACGGGAGACAGCGTGGCCAGTCACAGGCCCCTCTGAGCTTCACCTCGGCCCCGCGGGCCTCGCACCAATGTCCTAGTGAACCAGCCTCACGGGAAACTCACAGGGAAGGGAGTCTGGGGACATGGACAGCCAAGCAAAGGTGACCGTCACAGAATGGCCACATTCTCTCAGTTCCGCAGCCCTACTCCTGCTGGTCTTGGCACTCAGGTTTAGTTTTATTTTGTTTTGTTTTGTTTTGGGTACCGGGGATTGAACCCCAGAGGCATTCTACCTCCAAGCTATATCCCCCATCCCCTATTATTTTGAAACAGGGTCCAAATTGCTCAGGGGCTTGTAAAATCGCTGAGGCTGGCCTTGAACCTGCAATTCTTCTTTCTCAAGCCTCCTGAGTCCTGGGGTTCCAGGCATGTGTCACCATGCCTGGCTTGACGCTTTCAATTCTTTTTCATATCTTTTGAATGTTCTGTTTCTTAACAATACTAATCCTGTAATTGGTACCAGGAGTGACCCGTGGAAACAAAGCCACAAAATGGATATAAGAGGATCTTGGAGTTACAGAGGTCAGAGACTTTTTTTTTTCTGGACTGGGATGGAACCCAGGGGCATTCTACCTCTAAGCTAAACCCCAGCCCTTTTTTATTTATTTATTTATTTATTTATTTATTTATTTATTTATTGCGGGTCTGGGGATGGAACCCAGAGGCATTTGACCTCCGAGTTACACTCCCTGCCCTATTTTATAATCTTTATTTTGAAACCGGGTCTCACTAAGTTGCAGAGGGCCTCACTAAGTAGCTGAGGCTGTCCGCGAACCACGATCCTCCGGTCTCAGCCCCCCAAATGCCCCTGGGATTACAAGCGTGCGCCACCACGCCCAGCTATTTTTTATTTTTTGAAACAGGGTCTCACTGTGTTGCTGAAAGTCTCACTCCATCACTGAGGCTGTCCTCAAAGCTGTGATCCTCCCTTCTTGGCCTTCCAGGTACTGGGATTAGAGGCACAACCACCATGTTCAGCTGGTCCCTAGCCTTTGAAGGCAAAGGGGACAGGATTATCGTAGCATGATGCCCTAGGACAGAGGGACAATCAGGTTTTGGCTGGCCAGAGAGGGCGGGTTGATCACGGAGACTCTAGAATGAAATCAAGCAGGCGGCCTTCTGAGGGGCTGCGGGACGTACAAGTGGGAGTTTCTGGGTCTCCCAGGCAGAACCAGGACTGCAGTGAATCTGTGGCTCCTTACACAGTTCTCAGACTTAAACCAGTGCCTAGAACCAAAGAGGCTGCGGGAAGGACCTGTGAAGGCGGCCTCTGCCCCGTTCCTAGAAAGAGAATCGATACGTTAACTACAGCGCATTCTCCTCTTAAGTCTTGGTGTGGAGTGGCCTCTAGATTGTTTTACAAATTAGGTTCCAAAAAGATATTTATGAGAATGAACATTTCTCCAAACTTACGTCCACCGCGATGTCATTTTTCTTTATAATCCTTGCCTGCTGTGAAGGCCCTCAGCTGTATTTAAGCATTTGCATTTTTTATTTGTAGTTTATGAACTGCTGTCACGCATTTATTTCTCATTTGCATTTCTCCTTGCACGTCTTGTCCTTTACACCCATAGATCGTTTTTACGGTAGCGTGATCTTATAAATGTGCAAGAGATAAAATTAGATGAAATCAATAAACCATTTCTTTCCTATACTTAACAAATACATTTTCCAAGTGTGTTTTACTTGATTTTATTTTTTTCTGAAAATGAGGCTTTAAATTTTTCTAGAGTAAAATTTTGGCAGTCATTTCTTTTGTGGCTGCTGCCTTTCACCCCTGCCAAGAGATTAAATAAGAAAATTATATATTTTCTAGGCAGTTGGTGGTTTGTGGTTAACCTGTTCAGTCAAGAGTTTATAACTCTGTAATCCCAGGACTTGGGAGGCTGAGACAGGAGGATCATAGGTTTAAGGTCAGCCCTCAGGAACTTAGGTCCTGCTTCAAAATAAAAAATAAATAAATAAATAAAGTGGGACTGGGGATATAGCTCAGAGATAGCATGCCCTTGGATTCAATCCCCAGTACCACAACAAGAAAAAAAGAGTCTGTTTGAAACTTAAATGCTATAGCGTGCATGTACCAGAGAGAGAACCTTCCTTCCCTCCCTCCACCACCACCTTGGGTGTTCTAGGATGGTTTTGTTTTTTGTTTTTTACTACTCCATGCCCCCCCAGCCCCTACTTGGAAAATTCACCTTTATCATACTCTAAATATTTATAAACTCTTAGATTTGTTCCTGTTCTAAAGAGCAGTGGCAAACTTCATGTCTGATAGGAAATAGTCTAACATTTCAAGTTGGAAGTCCAGGCTGTGGCCAGGTATAGTACGCACACCTGTCATCCCAGTACTTGTAAGGCTGAAACAGGAGAATTGTCAGTTTGAGGACAGCCTCAGCCACATAGCGAGACTCTCAGTAACCTAGTGCAATTCGGTTTCAAAATAAAACAAAAAACTATTTTTTTTTCTTTTTAAAGAGCTAGGGTATAGCTCCAAAGTAGAATGTCCCTGGCTCCA
The DNA here is from genome assembly GCF_963383645.1 of Muscardinus avellanarius. Taxonomy (NCBI): domain Eukaryota; kingdom Metazoa; phylum Chordata; class Mammalia; order Rodentia; family Gliridae; genus Muscardinus; species Muscardinus avellanarius. The sequence continues at coordinate 33,253,875 of NC_137805.1, forward strand.
ATCCCCAGTACCTCAAAAGAGAAGCGGAGGGAAGAGAGAAGAAAGAAAATAGAGGCCAAGAAAAGGGAAGAAAAGAAAGGAATGGAGGAAGGAAGGGAGGAGAAGGAAGGGAGGGAGGAAGAAAGGGAGGAAGTCAGTCAGTCAGTCAGTCAGTCAGTCAGTCAGTCAGTCCTGGCTGCTACCCTAAGGTTTTTTTGTTTTGTTTTGTTTTGATTTTGTTCTTCCAAATGAAATTTCGTTGTATTCTATTAAGTAAAATGAAATAAAAATAAAGGAAAAAACTCTCAGTCCTTAACTTGTTGAGCTTTGGGTTGGAATTTTGTTAAAGATTATTGACTCTTCCCATCAATGAAAGCACTGCCTGTCAGACTCTCTTCACACCCTTAAAGTCACACAGCGGAATGTAATAATTTCTTTTGTGTCGGTTCTGCCCAATTATTGTCAAGTCAGTCCCAGATACTGAATGCTACTGGGGGTGGGATTTATTAATCAGGTATTATCATTGGCGGAAGAGAAACAGTAGACATAAAAGTATACATCAAAGTTGGTATTACCCAAAACTAGGATAAACTGATAGGCGTGTGAAACTGGCCGGTGTGGTTTACTGAGGAGGATTAAGCATCTCTTCTGTTGGGATCCCTGCCAAGAAAGGTATAGCCTGAATCTATAAGAAAACAAACTCAAATGAAGAAACCTCTTTCTTTCTTTCTTTCTTTCTGTCCTTCTTTCTCCTTTTCTTTCCTTTTTTGGTACTGGGGGTTGAACTCAGGTATTCTACCTCCAAGGTAGACCCCCCAGCCCCTCTTTTTTTTTTTTTTTTTTGAAACAGTTTCTTACTATATTGCTGAGGCTGGTCTTGAACCTGTCTCAGCCTCCCAAGTACTGGGATTAAAGGTGCACACACCACCCCTCTGGGCAGGAACATCCTTTGAAACAACAGGTGTGTCCTCTGCACATTGACCAACATCTTCAGACACAGAGAAAGGCTGAGGAAGTAGATTGAAGGAGTTAAATGAGAAGGCAATTGAATGCATGCAATAAATGATCCTGATTGGTTCCCAGTGAAAGACCCCCGCAGAGGGGAGACCCTCAATCAAGCCTTGGGATACGCGAGTCCAAGTACACACGAGAGACTTATGTCCTTGATGCAAACAGCAAAAGGTTTATTAAGGAGCCAGTGCACTGGGGCCGACTCGTATAGGAGTTCGGCCCCAAGCGACTGAAACTGAGGGTATTTATAGGGAAAAGACCACTAGTTAGGGGGGTTTGGGCCAGATTGCATGCGTTTACAGAAAATTACAGAATCATTTGAAAAGTACATTCTGTAGTCAAGTGTTAGATAAGATACCAGATGTAGTCAGCAGGTTGCTGGAACAGGGCGCGCTGACCCGGTCAGTATAGATATGATGCTAGGTACGTTCCTGGAACAGGGTGGGCTTATTGCGTATTTCTCATTCTTGAGCCCATACTTCTTAAGCTGCAGTAAAAATATTTTTCTTTTAACTATTAGCTGGCTGCTAGGGGCTTATAATTTTTCTTTTAAAATGGAGCCTTTCACCAGATCAAACAAATATGTCATCAAGGATGTTATTGAGGTAATGGGTAAAATTTGAATATGGTCCAGATATCAGATAATATATCAGTGATCATTGTGATATATACATATACATATATATACATATATATATATATACACATATATATACATATATATAGTCACAATTATTTAAGCATGTATGTAAGTATGTATATACTTATACGTAATTAAATGCCCTTATTCTTAGGAGATGTATACTAAAGTTCTAGGGGTTGCAGGTGGTGTCTGTACCTTATTCTCAAGTGGGAAACAGGGTGAGGAGAGAAAAAGAGGGAGACAGACAGAGAATGGGAGAATGTATGTGATAAATATTCACAAGCGAGGAGTCTAAGTAACTAGTTTACAGATGTTGAATCAGAATGAATCATTTCTGTAACTTTTGTGAACGTCTGAAAATTGTCAAAACAAAGAAGTAAAAATGATTAGAAAAATCATTAACATGCTCAATAAAACGGCAGAAATAACACATCCAGGTCCGAGGGCCTTATTTCAAGGATCACCTGACACTGACAAGGTCGCCTCTGGGAGGGGCGATTATGAGCTCGTTCCTTTGACCAGCTTTTTCTGTGATCTAGGCGTACGTGCCATTTTATGTGCAGTGTCAAGGTGTTACCTTTGAAGTCCAGTTTCAGTGGAGGTTGTATTTGCATCTGGGTGAGCCCACTCGCTGGTCATAAGTATTTACCTTTTACTAATCGCTTGCCTTCCTTTTCTATAAATATCTTACTATATTGTTTGGCTTTATATTGGCAGCGCAGTCATTATTTTGGCTAAACGTGTGCAGTGGACACACACCGGTTCTTCTCAAGGTGGGTTCGCATCTCTAATGGGACACGTGTTATAGGTAGAAGTAAGTTCAAACCCCTAACCCCGGGGTGGGGATTATGAGGATCGGGGGGGGGGGGGCTCCACACCAAAAGCAGGGATGCTTTGGGAGCGTCCATCACCCACCTCGCCAAAGAAAGCAGGAACTCTTCAGACATTCCCTACGGAGGGGGCGCGGAGACTTGTGGGAAACGGAGTCCGGACTTTGATGGATGACCCCACCGGGGCCCAGGGAGCCGGTCCTCACGGCGCCTTCTGCGCATGTGCAGTTCTCCTCCTTGTTTGGGGCTCCCTGGTCTCCGGCTTCCTGCCGCAGCTGATCCCGGGCTGGGCTTCAGATCTACGTCGGTGACCGGGTCCTGCAGGAGGGGCGCGCGCTGCAGGTCAGGCCGAGCCGGGCTTGGGTAGGTTCGTGTCCAGCGCTGGTGGGAGAAAAACTTGCTCCATTCCCACGGGGCTGGGACGCCCTGACACTCGGTCCCTGGTGACCGAGGAGTAGCCGCCGCGGATCTGTTGGCAAGGTTTCTTGATCCTTCAAAAGAGCACAGAGAAAAGGCATTCAGATGCTAAAGAGTTGTTTGCACACGCTGGTCCAGTTTGCAAGCCTTGCCTAAGGAGTCAAACCCGGAGACCAGCCGAGGAGATGAATTCTTCTGCGTTCTACGCCTGCGGGCTAGGGAAAAGTGGGGAACTGAATCCCCGGGGGCAAATGGCAAACCTGTAAGACTCAGTTTACCCAACTGTAAAACAAAGTTATTCCTGGAACCCGAGCACTTTGTGAGAGCGCCTGTAAAGGAACCCGCGGAGCTCCTGGTCCTTACGCTGCACTGGAAAGGCTAGCCGCCTCCTCGGTGATCTGTCCTTAAGGCAGTAGGTTTATTTTCCTCCCCACGACCCCCTGTAAAGTCGGTGTTGCCAATATTTTTCCGGGTTTTTTCTTTTCTTTTCTCTTCTTTTTCTCCTTTCTTTCTTTCTTTCTTTCTTTTTTTCTTTCTTTCTTACTGAGGATTGAACTCAGGGGGCATTCTACTCTGAGCTACACCCCGGCCCAATTTTATTTTTATTTTGAAACAAGGTCCCACTAAATTGATGATAGTCTCACAACTTGCTGAGGATGTCCTTGAATCTGCGGTCTTCCTGTCTCAGCCTCCCAAGTACTGTTTCTTTCTTTTTTAAATTTTCTTTTGTGATGCTGGAGATTGAACCCAGTTATTCTACCTCCAAGTCACACCCCCTGTCCTATTTATTTATTTACTTATTTATTTATTCACTCATTCATTTTGGCACTGGGGATTGAACCCAAGGGCTTTCTACCTCTGAGGTACACCCTTAACCCCATTTTATTTTTTATTTGGAAACAGAGTCTCACTAAGTTGCTGAGGCTGGCCCCCGACTCATCTCAGCGTTCCAAGTACTGGGATTACAGGCATGTGCCATCATGCCCAGCTCTCTATTTTAGTTTAATTTTTATTTGGAAACAGAGTCTCACTGAGTCTCTGAGAGCCTCGCTAAGTTGCCGAGACCGGCTTCTAACCCGCAATCCTCCTGCCTCAGCCTCTCAAGTATTGGGATTGCAGGCGTATGCCACCACATCCAACAGATTTGAATAGATGCTGGGGGTGATGTGCATGACCAGCAAGAGCGGAATGGGGGTACAAACCCCAAACCATTTTCTTTCCAAGGCTCATGCTGGGTTGCAGACAGCTGCTCCCCACAGCACTTGAACAGTGGCGTGTTCCTAAAGGAGGCGCCTGGGGAGTCCTGTCCTGGGCTTACCGTATAACCGAGGCCTCTCTTCCAAGGCATCTGTTTGCGCTCGCGCCCTCTCTCTCTCTCTCCCTCCCTCCCTCCCTCCCCCCTCCCCCCCTCTCTCTGTAGTTTACAGACTCCCACACTGAATTTCTGGTAGTTCTCAAACTACCATTCATCAGAAACACCTGGAGGGCATATGAAACCCAACCGAAGGCGCATAGCCCCACCGGAGCGCCTGGCTCAGTAGGTCTGGGAAGGAGCCCCCCAAATTGACCTTTCTTTTTTCTTTATGATGCTGCTGCAGCTGGTCTGGGGGCTTCACTGTGGGAACCATCGCTGTAGGGGATGGTGAGTTCCAAGAGAGCGGGGACCCAGCTGAAGCATCCAGCTCTTCAAATTGGGGGTATCCAGCCATGTTCAGATTCCCCCAGATCACAACGCTCTGGTGAGGGAGGAAGGAGGGCACGAGAGGGACAGGAATCCCGCCTGGAAGGTTCCCAGGCCACCAGGGACAGTGCTCCAGGGCTGCAGGACAGAGGCCCGAGACACAGGCACAGGCTGTATCTGCTCGCTCTGAGGCCATTCCTGATCCTTGTGTCCCGAGTAGCAGCCCCATCCCAGAGCCTGCCATGGACTGCGGGCCAGGGAAGGTGTGGCCAGCTCACAGGAGAGGAGGTCAGCGGGCAGGCTGCGTGGGAAGAGGGGGTGCAGGGAGGGCTGGTGAGGAGGGAGGCCTCCCAGGAACCCCTCGCACATCCTGGGCCCCAGACGCTCCCTGAGAATTCTTTTTTCTTTTTCATTCATTCTTTCTTTTTTTTAAGCAGGGTCTTGCTAAGTTTCTGAGAACCTAAGTTACCGAGGCTGGCACCAAGCCTGCTATCGTCCTTTCTAAGCCTCACGAGTACTGGGATTACAGGCATGTGCCACTATACCCAGTTCTCACAAACTATCGAACTTCACAAATTAAAAATATATGTATAAAAGTAAATGAAGGGCGTGTGTGTGTGTGTGTGTGTGTGTGTTTGTGTGTGTGTGTGTGTGTGTTACTAGGATTGAACTCAGAGGCATTTTACCTCTGAGCTATACCCCCAGCCTTATTATATACATATAATATATTTATATATTATAAATATATATTTATTTATTTATTTTTGTGGTACTGGGGGTGGAACCCAGGAGCTTTTCTACCTTCGGGCTATACTCCCAGACCTATTTTACACATTATTTGGAAACAGGGTCTCACTAAGTTGCTGGGGGTGGATCGCACAGGTTCGGAGCCAGCCTCAGCTACTTAGTGAGGCTCTCAGCAACTTAGTGAGACTCTATTTCCAAATAAAATAGAAAATAGGTCTGGGAGTGTGTGATCCTCCTGTCTCAGCCTCCCAAGCACTGGGATTACAACATGTGCCACCATGCCCGGCATTATATATTTTTTAATTTTTGAAACAGGGTCTTACTGAGTCGCTAAGGCTGGTCACAAAACCCTCCTCTCTCTGCCTCCCAGGTGCTGAGATTACAGGTGTGCACCACTACACCCAGTGAATAAATCTTTATAGAGTGTTTATTGTATCATTTTATACCTTTTATTATGGAAATATTCAAAACATATAAAAGTAGGCACTGTAATAATTCCCAGGTGCATGTCACGGCTTCAGTGTATAGACAATTTTATTTTATCCAAATACCCCCAAGCGCGCGCACGCACACACACACACACACACACACACACACACACACACACCTCGATACACTTTCCCACTTTCTACCTTCAAACAATTGATTTAGAATCAATAACACACCGTGGAAACTGTTTCATACTGGTCTGAAGGCCCGGCATACTGTCCTCTGTTGTAACTTGGTGCATTTAACCAGATATTTCTTTGATGGACCTTGCCCGTTTTCTTAGTTGGACTTCTTTGTCTGTTACAATCAAAGGAGGTTACGGAGATGCTAAGAAACCTGTATTGATTTTCCCCAACGAAGAGCCTGCTCTCTGAGGTCCGTGTGGTCCCGCCAGCGTCCAAGAGCCCCCAGCAGGGCACCTGCCCGGCCGGCGGCCATTCCGTCAGCAGGTACGTGCGGATCTCCAGCAGCGCTCAGCCTCGAAGGCCGCCGCGTGTCTTACCATCGTGTCTTACCATCTTGCCCTCCTCTCTCCCGCAGCGCCTGGCAGTTCGCTAAGCTCTTTTGGGAGCAGAGGAAGATGAGCTCAACCCAGGTGAAGCGTTTCCTCGTCACTTCTTATTACTACACGTTTCCAGGAAAATATGAGCCGCGCTTTGCATGCTGGGTGACATGTGCGGCTTGGTGACTGTTCTTCATTTATTCCTGTCCTGCTTCCCTGCGGTATTTTGTTTTATTGTGGTTTCTTCGTCTGTGGTTTTGAAAGTCTACTTTTTTTTTTTTTTTAATGGTACTGGAGGTTGAACTCGGGGGCATTCTACCTCTGAGCTACACCCCCAGCCCTATTTTATTTTTATTTTGAAATGGTCTCGCTAGGTTGCTGAGAGCCCCACTACTTGCTGAGGCTGTCCTTGAACCTGAGATCTGTCTGTCTCAGCCTCCCAAGCACTGGGATTCCATGTGTGCGCCACTACGCCTGGCTTGAATGTCTACGCTTTATTTTTATCTATTACTGATCACCTTGGATGCATCCACACATATAACACATTTTTCTATCACCATCAAGATATTTTTTTCACCTAGACTATCACCTAAACAAGATACAACCCTTCTGATCTCAGATTTCATGGAAATCATCTAAATGCTGATTTTTCCCCACTTTTTTATATAATAAATATTCTTTTGGAAGCAGGGCACAGTGTTGTATGCTGATAATCTGTATATTTGGGAATCTGAGTTAGGAAAATCTCAAGTTCAAGGCCAGCTCAGCAATTTAGTGAGATCTTATTTAAAATTAAAAATCAGCCGGGCGTGGTGGCGCACGCTTGTAATCCCCGCGCTTGGGAGGCTGAGACAGGAGGATCGCACAGGTTCGAAGCCAGCCTCAGCTACTTAGTGAGGCTCTCGGCAACTTAGTGAGACCCTGTTTCCAAATAAAATAGAAAATAGGTCTGGGAGTATAGCCCGGAAGTAGAAAGCCTCTGGGTTCCACCCCCAGTACCACCAAAAAAAAAAAAAAATTAAAAATCAAACCAGGTGTGGTGGCGCACACTTGTAATCCCAGCATTGAGAGGCTGAGACAGGAGGATCCTGGTTTGCAGACAGCCTCAGCTACTTAGCGAGGCCCTCTGCAACTCAGTGAGACCCTGTTTCAAAATAAAGAATAAAAAATAGGACTGGGGGTGTAGCTCGGAGGTAGAATGCCCCTGGGTTCCATCCCCAGTACCGCAAAAAAAATAAATATATAAATAAAATAAAAAATCAAATATGGCTGTGGTGTATCTTGGAGGTAGAATGCCCCTGAGTTCAATCTTCAGTACCACAAAAAAATAAAAATAAAAATAAATAAGAAAATATTGAAGGTGCCACTCAGTGGTAAAGTGCCCCTAGGTTCAGTCTCTAGTCCTACAATATATATGCTTTTTTTTTTTGGTGGTGGTGGTACTGGGGTTCCTGGAAGCCCTTCCACCTCTGGTCTACACTCCCAGACCTATTTTTTTTAATATATTTTTCTTTGGAAACAGGGTCTCTTAAGCCAGCGCACCTGGCTTTGAACCCGCGCGATCCTCCTGTCTCCGCCTCCCAAGAGCGGGGATTACAAGCGTGCGCCACCACGCCCGGCTAATAATTTAGATTTGAATGTATGTTCTCTGGTTAGTTTTTGCCCTCCCAGGTTTGAAGATGGAGTGACAAAGTTATAATAGTAGTGGGTCAGCTAATTGCCTACAGTTTAGGGCTGCAGATTATGTCCCAGCCACTGCTAAATTCCCTGCCTGGATTACCT